>NC_089586.1:121497375-121828798 GCF_019320115.1 Miscanthus floridulus | reverse complement strand
GAGGGCCAAGCCCAAGAAGGGCGGCGTCGCGCTGGTCTTCACGGCGCAGAACGTCACCGTGGAGGGCTTCTGCATGAGCCAGTGCGGCCTGCACGGCTCAGACGCCAAGTCCGGCACCACGTATGTCTGGGTCGGCAACTCGGCCACGCAGTGCCCCGGCCAGTGCGCGTGGCCGTTCCACCAGCCTGTGTACGGCCCGCAGAGCCCGCCCCTCATTCCGCCCAACGGCGACGCTGGCGTGGACGGCATGATCATCAACCTGTCCACCGAGTTCGCCGGCGTGGTGACCAACCCGTTCCGTGACGCGTACTACCAGGGCTCCAGCGACGCGCCCCTGGAGGCCGCCACGGCGTGCCCGGGACAATTCGGCAGCGGCTCGTATCCGGGATACGCCGGCAACCTGAAGATTGATCAAGCGAGCGGTGCCAGCTACAACGCCAATGGCGCGCAAGGGAGAAAATACCTACTCCCCGCGCTCTACAACCCTTCCACGTCTGGCTGCAGCACGCTGGTCTAGCGGAAACGCCAATGCAGTGTACTATCGTCTTAGCTTGTTTGTTTGTTCAGAAGGCTTCTGGGTGTATATATACAAGTTTAGATCTGGTGTAATTCTTTCATTTTAAAGATTCAAATGTTCTTCGTAATAATATTGATTGCGGGCATGGCAACTAAAGTTGGTCCAATTCAATCTAGAGGCACTGATTTTTTAACCATAGCAACTAGCAAGATGTTCCGCGAAAATAGCATGGTTAGCTACTTTTTAGCATTATAACATCTAGATTTTATTGCTTGAAAATATTTGTTACTAATAATTTTGTTTCTTTACTTCATTGTATTGGTTCTCTCCATGCACCCCCTTTGCATCGATCAGCATAAACTCCAAAATTTATCTAAATGGACATTTGTGACTTAAATATATTATTATTGTCTCTCACCCATCCTCTTGTTTTTCCTACTACTCAGGGCAGGCTTCAGTTTCAGCTGCATTCCTAAGCTATTGTCAAAATCTCTCACAAACTATTTACTTAGTTCCTTGACACTATTCTTATTTTTATCACGTTGTACATTCTATTGAGGATTTGTAGACACCTTGTCTACCCTAAAACATCATGGATCCATCACAATGTTGCTCTCGTCACTCGTCAGTTGGAGACACTACTATCTTAAGCAACACCTAGTCGGCCATATAATCATGCCACCTAGGTGTGGAACCGTCATCAGTGACGTGCTAATTTTAGGCCTGTTACCCTTGCCACTTTGCCACACTGTTGTTAATGTGACCACATTTCTTTCGGCTTATGACTAGCTTCTTGCGAAGAAATTGCTTTGTTGTGAGCTTTGCACACATGTGCACCGAAGAATCGATGGATGGACTACACATGTTGGGCTTAATCAAGGAGGAGTTGGGGCTTATGAAGCGATCCTGCAGACGCCCAGATGTTCTCTAATGATTTTTCTTTCTATTTGTGTTGTGTTTGTGCTCCTGGGTTTTCATGTCATTTACCTATGTAAGACTTTTACTTGCTTTCTTCTTAAATGATATGACAGTTTCCAAAAACGATTACACATAGGGTATGGAAAGTATATATGTTTTTTTTCTGAGATTTGATCATAATATTGGCCACACGAACCTATTTGTTATCTAGGTCATTCCCATGAAAGATAGAGATTTGATCCACGAACCAATAACATTGTCACTTCCACTCCTATATGCGCAGCCCAGAAGACAGAGACACTAGGTCCGGTCCTGTGCTGAAGATGACTGAGTACCGCATCAACGATACTGCTAGGAATGGGAGGATCTGCAAGGCTCGCATGATGCAAGTATGCAACTTTTTCCGGGACCCCGCACAAATTGCGCGGCAGCAAGTCGAGTCGTGGACTCGTGGTTCCCTTGCCGCCCCAGGC
The DNA here is from genome assembly GCF_019320115.1 of Miscanthus floridulus. Lineage (NCBI taxonomy): Eukaryota > Viridiplantae > Streptophyta > Magnoliopsida > Poales > Poaceae > Miscanthus > Miscanthus floridulus. The sequence continues at coordinate 121,826,890 of NC_089586.1, read as the reverse complement.
CGGCCGCCGCGCGACGACATCGCGGGACGGGGCCGAGACCGCACGGGCGCCAGCTGCGGTTGCCAGGTGCGCCGGCACGAGACTCCGCCGCACTCCATTCCGCTCTCCACACCTCCTCCTTGTGTTCTCCGCACGCAATATGATGCCTCCCACTAGCGAGTGATGCTTGTCGCAGTTGGCCGGCGCTCCGGCCGTCAAACAATTCCGACGCGTCTTCTCGGCGGACGCGCACGAGGCGCCTCGAATCGCACGGCGGACAGGCTGTGTGCCAGTGCCACTGCCCGTCCTTGGGACGCAGGCACGCGTCGCCGTAACTTGACAAGAGCAAAAGATTTCACCTTGTTTAAAGGTTTAAACACGTCAGGGTCAGGTTATTTACGAGTCCCTTCACGCGTCCGGCGGCTTCGTCGAAGGTGAAATGTACGTAGGTGATCGCGTGCCACCTGAACAAATTGTACAGTTGCACTTGAGCAAATTCTAAGCCGGACGCGCGGGCATGGCTTCTGGAGGTGGAGGGGGCGCGGGCGCGCGGCCACCGGCCACTACCAGGGTGGCCTGTCCCTCGAAGCCCCAGCACCAAACCGCTGCGCGCGCGGCCACGACAAGAGGGCTGTAAAGAAAGGGCACGGTCCACTCCGAGCATGGGAGATCGATTCGGTAGGTGATAGGTCACGTGAAGGTGCAAAACCTTGCATAGTTTGCAATGAGAGCACGCGTGCGCGCACGCACTATGGCCACGTGTTGCGTAAAGGCCTCTCTGAGTCTCTGGCATGATCTCCATTTTGCGCCACCGAAGACCTGGTCAGTCCAGTACTTCTAGATCGCACGCCATGAGCCAGCTGTAAGAGCAACATGCATGCATGTACTATCGCGTATGGCCACCTCATCATTTGTTAATGGATGGAGTCTTTGCTCGGCGGTCGGCGCCCATGCATCGGTCACCGTTTACTTGGTGGATTCAGGCGTTCGACGATCTAGCAAAATCCGAGGAGCACATGCATCGCACGCCATTTTACCCTCTGTACCAATTACCATCAGCTAAAACGGAGTACTCTCATGCTCTGCAATGGCTAATACTGTTAGTGTTGATCTCTCCAGCTTGGAGCTAAAACGGAGTACTCTCATGCTCTGCAATGGCTAATACTGTTAGTGTTGATCTCTCCAGCTTGGCCCAACGGCCGAGTTGGACCTTGATCTCGCGTCCTGATCGGTGACGTCTAATCCTACATGATTGGTGGGCCCCCGTCGCACTGCGCTATAAGGAGAGGTGGATGCCGGCGGTTCTTAGTATGAGGTTTATCGTGAGCCTCTACACCCACCGACAAAACCAATCTGATCTAGTGAGGGGCGTAGCCAGCGACGGGAAGCTTCACCGCCGCCTCTGCGCCACCACTGCACTGCGACTGACCTCAACACCGTCACCGCGACACCATCGACCCGGACCGCATCACTTTCGCCATGGCTACGTCGAGCTCTTCCTCCAAGCCCGTGAATGGTCGGTGACATCTCACCTCCCTTCCTCTCTCTCTAGATCATGTTCTAGGAAGTTTTATTCCGTATGTAAGGCTGTACCCGCTAGATCTATGTCTAGGTGATCCACTATGTCTATCATTGGTATCAGTTAGCCTAATCTAGCGTGTAGATATAGATCGGGGCAGCATTAAGAAGGAGATGAACGAATCGAATTCGGGTTTAAACCCTAACCCTAAGCCGATGAAGGGGAAAGAACGGAGAGGGGGAGGAACCTACTTGGGTCTTCTAGCCACCGTCGACAACGCTGTCGTGCGGGAAGAAGGACCCGACGTTGCGTCGCCGGCGCGCTGAAAGAGTTTCGGGCCACAACCCGTCATCGCACGTGCGAGCTCCGGCCGAGGGCACCACCACAAGCCCGCTCGACGGCGGTGCGCTCACCCTCGGGCGAATGCGCGCGCCGGCACCGCGGGCCCTCCTTCCTCCGAGCGCCTTGGGTGGGCGTCACTGCCTTGGCTGCGCACTGAGAGAGAAGAGGGGAGGAGAAGAATGGAGTTAGGGTTCGAGGGAGACGATGGCTGCGTAGGTTTTGTTCCGTCGATCTCGACGGACTACCATCGGATCTGATCTGACGGTTAGCTTTCGCTGGACCAATGGTCGTCCTAGGCAAGGAAAGTGCCTTCCTGGCCTAGGCCCAGATTACAACCTGGGTGCGGGGAGCACTGCGAGCGTGGCGTGCGCGATGGGTCGCCGGCCGCATAGCACTGGTCGGGCCAAATGAACAATTGCAGATGGTTTTAAGTTTTATAATTTTCAGAAGCAATTTTAATGAATTTTATTAAGTTTAGATGTTTCAATCTTTGCTCAAATTTGAACCAACGGGAAAATTTGTTCAGAGAGTAGATAAGTACTAATGAAATGCTTCTGATAATATCATTTTAAGATTATTTTTTTATGTTTCCGCTGCAAAGTTGATGTTTATTATCTTCTAATTAAATTCGAACCAACGGGAGGATTTAATTTTGAAGAGTAATTATAGTATTGAGTAAATTATGATATTGTTAATTTTCTTACCAACGTTGATAATAGCAATATTATAATGTTTTTATTCATGAGTTTTTCCATGCATTAGTTCTATTTCTGCCCAACGGTGATGTAGAATTAATGTAGAAGCATATTGTATGTTTTAATTTTAACCAACGTTAAATTACGACATGCAATTATTATATCATGTTTTCTCACTTTCTTTGATAATGTTTTCAGGACTCAACCCTATGGCATTCATCTCGCGCATTCCGCCTCTTGAAGGGGGAAACTATTGTGTATGGCGAGAGAAGTATGAGTTGGCACTTGCGCTGTCCGAGAATGACCTAGCACTTACCTCTCCATGTCCTACTGAGCCAGTGGACCCGGTGAGGGCAGAGAATGAAATTGATGCTGATTTCACTACTTGGCAGTGAGATCATGTAGAAGTGAGAATGAAATACGATCTTGATCGTAAGAAGTGGGACATTTTCAAACCACAAGTGCTTGATGGTGGCTAAGTCCACTATTTCAGATGTAATAAGGGGATCAATCCTAGATTGTGACAACGCCACCGAGTATCTCAAGAAAGTGAAGAGTCAGTTTACTAGCTCTTCAAAGGCTTATGCAAGCATCCTGATCAAGAAGTTATTCAATGAGAAATACTCTAGTGGAGGGATAAGAGAGCACATATTGAAGATGAGCAACACGGCATCCAAGCTCAAGCCAAGGAATTTAGGGCTCAAAGATGAGTTTCTGATTCATTTGGTTTTTGCTTCTTTGCCTAAAGAGTATAAAACTTTTATTGTTAATTGCAACATGCAACCCGATAAATGAGACATTGAGAAGCTCATTGCCATGTGTGTGCAAGAAGAGGAGAGGCTTAAAAGCTCACATGGTGACTCTGCTAACCATGTGAAGGACTATAAAAAGAAGAACTTTAACAAGAATGCCAAACATCAAGGGAAAGCCCCTCAGAATGATCACCATCAGAAGAACAATAATATCCAAGTTGACAAGGATCAATGCAAATAGTGCAAGAAGCATGACCATTATCAGAAGGACTGTCCAGATTTTCTGAAGAGCCTTTTGAAGAGAGGTGAGGACATTATCACATTCATAGTTGAGTCCTTGTATTTAAGTTATTCAAAATTTACTTGGTCGATTGACTCAGGTGCAACTATTCAGGTTGCAAATTCATTACATGGATTCAATACGAGGAGACCCCGCAAAGAGGAGAAAGAAGAATTAGATGATGGTTTTGTACTTCAGCTTTCATATGCCCTTTATATACCCTCTTTGCGTAGAAATTTGATAAGTGTTTCACGTCTAGACGATGATGGATATGGTTGCCATTTTGGTAATGGCAAATATTAGATTGTGTTTAATAATAAGTGTGTTGGTCTTGCCTTCTGACAAGACAAGCTTTATTTATTATCACTTTCTAAGAATATGAATATTGTGAGCAGTGAGAATGAGAATGCCTCCTCGGCTACGAATGCAAGAAATAAGCGGAAGAGAGTTTGTGATGTACCATCAAAATTATGGCACTATTGTTTAGGCCATATTTTGAGGGGGAGAATAGAGCGATTGATTAAGAAATCAATTCTTCCACCATTAGAATTTTCAGATTTAGAACAATGCATTGATTGCATAAAAGGAAAGTATATTAAGAAAATAAAGAAAGATGTCAAACGAAGCACTGGAATTTTAGAAATAATGCACATAAACATCTGTGGTCCTTTTTCTGTGAAGAGTGTGGAAGGTTATGATTCATTTATAACATTCACAGATGATTATTCTCGTTATGGCTAAATTTATCCAATTAAGGAAAGATCAGAAGCATTGGATAAATTTAAGATATTTAAGGCTGAAGTAGAAAATCAGCACAATTTAAAGATTAAAATAGTAAGATCCGACCGTGGGAAGAGTGCTACGATCGACACACCCATATGGCCAAGTTCCTGGATCTTTTGCAAGGTTCTTACAGGAAAATGGCATAGTTGCCTAGTACTCTAAACCGGGCGAGCCTCAGCAAAATGGAGTAGTTAAAAGACGCAACCGTACCTTAATAGATATGGTGAGAAGTATGATAAGTTACTCTACTCTACCGATAAGTTTTTGGATGGAGGCGTTAAAAACCATCATTCATATTCTTAATCGAGTGCCAAGCAAGTCGGTGCCCAAAACACCATATGAGTTATGGACATAAAAGAAACCCTCACTTAACTATTTACGTGTGTGGGGCTGTCCAACTGAGGCTAAAGTCTTTAACCCAAATATATTGAAGCTAGACTCCAAGACAGTCAGTTGCCATTTCATTGGCTATCCAGAAAAGTCAAAAGGTTATCGCTTCTATTGTCATAACAGACATACAAAGTTTGTAGAAACGAGACACGCTATGTTCTTGGAGGATGATATGGTCAGGGGGAGCATGGTAGTGTGAGAAATTAACCTAGAGGAGAAGCGGGTACATGTACTTACTCCGATGGTTCAGGAGTTATTCTTCACGCTACCTGTTGTTGCTGCACCAATAGTGCAAGACACTGTAGTAACAGCACCTGTTGTTAGTTCTCCTATGGCGACAATGAATGAACATGAGGAACCTGTCCTTCAGGATCCTGTAGAACCCATTGTCACACATGAGGAAGAGCAACAACAGCCTCATATAGAACATGCGTCAACTAACGAGGCCCCTAGAAGGTCTCAAAGAGTCAGGAAACCAGTCATTCCTAATGACAACGAAGTCTATGAATGTGAAGAATCTCAAATGGAGGGTGATCCCACCTCATTTAAAGAAGCCATGAGAAGCGCTCACTCATCAAGGTGGCTTGAAGCCATGCAAGATGAAATAAGATCAACGAATACCAACAATGAAGCCAAGATAGTAGACTGTAAATGGGTTTACAAAACTAAATATGACTCCAAAGAGAATATAGAAAGATTTAAAGTGCGACTTGTGGCGTAAGGCTTCACGCAAAGAGAAGGCATAGATTACAATGAGACATTTTCTCCAGTCTCATGTAAGGATTTTTTTAGAATTATAATGGCGTTTGTAGCACATTACGATTTTGAATTACATCAGATGGATGTAAAGACGACGTTCCTAAACGGGGATATGGAGAAAAATGTTTACATGGTACAACCAAAAGATTTTGTTGTGGAAGGAAAAAACGTATGGGATACCGCCTTAAGAAATCCATTTATGGATTAAAACGAGCATCAATACAGTGGTATTTAAAGTTTGATAGTACCATAAGGAAGTTTGGGTTTCAAGAAAATATAGAGGAAAATTACATTTATGCAAAGTTCAAGAATGGGAAATACATTTTCCTAATCTTGTATGTGGATGATATCTTACTCGCTAGTAGTGATGTTAATCTACTACTAGAAAAAGAAGAAGTTTTTATCCTCGAATTTTGATATGAAGGATGAAAGCATCTAGACCTCTAGTTGGGTTTCGGTGATTAATGACAATACATGATTACTGTGACTAACGTGTGTTTTGTAGAGGCAATCAAGTTAGGTCACGGTAATGGAGATCAATTGGGCTATCCTGGTGGTCATGCCCCTACGATGAAAATTGTTTTGGTTTTCAAAGGATGGACGACAAGGTTAAGGATGGACTAGTTCTAAGTGTCGTTTGGTGTTGAGGAGACACTTAGAGTAGTTTAGGACTTTGTTTTTCCTTTGACCATACTATTAAGGGGGGTATGGACGGGTAGCTTGACCTAGATGAGTCTAGTGAGTTAGGTGTGGTGCACACTTGCTAAATCTAGCACTAGGTAGCTCCTAAAAAGCCCTTAGATCTATTGGAGCAAACTTCATTCACGTATGATCGAGAGTTGGAAGTGAATGGAGGGTCAAATGCAGAGGCTGGTTCCGGAGTGACCGGACGCTGGCGCAGAGTCCGGTCAGTTCATTTGATCAAGGTGATTTCATCTGGTGCGACCGAACGTTGAGAGGTGAGTGACAGGATGCTGAGTCCCAGCATCCGATCGATTCTAGTAAGGTTCTAGAGAGGGAAAATTGTGATCGGACGCTGTCCAGCGTCTGGTCACAACTTAAACACTAGAGTTCAGGGAGAACTGACCGGAGCGTCCAGTCAACATGACCGGAGCTTCCGGTCACCCCGCAGAGATACATAACGGTTCATTTTGAACACGGGTGTATAAATACTTCATCTATTCGTGTGTGGGGGTACTTTTACTCATTCCAACAGCTGAGAAACACCCTTGAGAGTGCCAAAAAGAGTAAGGTCCTAGTGAGGTGATTGAGATTTGAGAATCCCAAAGAGAGCCCTCATTAGTGAAAGCAAGAGTAGCAAAGTGTGCATCCACCCTTCTCATTAGGCTTGTCGTGGTCAAGTGAGAGCTCGTGCTTGTTACTCTTGGTGATCGCCATCACCTAGATGGCTTGGTGGTGATTGGGAGTTTGATGATCATCCGACGAAGCTTGTGGATGATCCAACTCGAGTTGTGAGCGGTTGTGAGTGATTTACCGCGATGGAGTGTTAAAGAATCAACTCGTAGAGAGCACTTGATCCTTGCGTGGATCAAAGGGGAGCTACACCCTTGCGCGGGTGCTCCAACGAGAACTAGTGGGGAGTGGTGACTCTCCGATACCTCGGCAAAATATCGTTGCGTTCCTCCTTCTCTCTTTACTTTGAGCATTTACTTTGAGCAATTCAATTCTTGTCATTTACATTCATAGAATTGCCATGCTGGAGTAGGATTGGAACATAGGTTGCTAAACTTTTGTATGGTAGATCAATAGAAACACTTTCTAGGCACAAGGGGTTAATTGAGCTAACCGTAGGGTTTAATTATTGCAAAGAATTTTAGAATTAGCCCAATTCACCCCCCTCTCTTGGATATCTTGATCCTTTCAATTGGTATCAGAGCTTTGTGCTCATGTATTTAGGCTTAACCGCTTAGAGAAAGATGTCTCACGAGGATGGACCTCCTATGTATGAGGGGGATAATTTTTCATATTGGAAAATCCGCATGGAGGCGTATCTAGAAGCTCTAGATGTTGGAATACTTAGAGCCGCCTCACAAGGTTTTCCAAAACCTCGGGATGTCACACACCTATAAGGCGAGAAGGTGAATTACGAGAAATAGAATGCAGAGGCTCGAAACACCATCTTTAGAGGCCTTTGCAAAGATGTGTTCAACCGGGTGAGGAACCACAAAGATGCTTATGCACTATGGTCGGATATTTATGCGCTCCATGAGGGAACAAAAAGCAAACACGAGGAACGCTATCATCTTGTCATGAAAAAGCTAAATTCATTTGAAATGCTTCCTAAAGAGAGTGCTAATGAAATGTACTCACGCTTGAATGTTCTTGTAGAGGAAGTCAATGGGCTTGAACTCACTCAAATGCAACCATCCGATGTTGCAAGAAAGATCTTGAGTGTCCTCCCTATTGATGACCATGCTTCATCAAGGTGATCTTTCCACCGCTACACCGACACAAATCTTAGAAAAGATCAATGCTCATGAGATGTACATGCACATCACACCACAAGGTGGCTCATCCTCTACTAAGAAGAAAGACAAGGACTTAGCATTCAAAGTTAGCCAAGAGAAGGCAAAGCAAGGCTCGAGTATGAGAGCTCAAGTGATGATGAAATTAATGATGCAAGTCTTGCTCTTATGGTGAGAAGAATCGCTAAGATGCTAAAGAAGCTTAACAAGAGTGGCATCAAGTTTGATGGCAAGAAAAAGAAGTTCTTCACTAGCTCTAGAAGGAAGCCAATCTCAGAGATGGATTGCTACAATTGTAGAGAACTTGGTCATCTAGCACACCAATGCACAAAGCCCAAGAAAGACAAGTACAAGAACAAGTACAAGGGCAAGAAAGATGACTCTAGTAATGAAGAAGAAGATGAGAAGAAGAAGAATAAGCCATACAAGAAGAAAGATGGCAAGAAGGACTTTCACAAGAAGAAGAATGAGAAGGCCTACATCGTCGGTGATTGGCTCACAGACATTGATTCATCAAGTTGCCCATCCGATGATGATAGTGATAATGAGAAGGTGGCCGCCATTGTGATTGACTCTTCATCATCTTCACCGACACCACCGCTATCATCCTCTACACACCTATGCGTTATGGCCAAGGGTGAACGAAAGGTATCAAATGATGATGATAGTAGTAGTGATGATCATGCTAACAATGATGATTGTGATAGTGATAGTGATGATGATGAATTTGAATCATCTTCACATGATGAACTTGTCAAATTGCTAAACAAATATACTAGGATCATTAGAAAGACTAGAGCTAAGAATGACAAGTTAGAAGCTAAGAATGATTCTCTTTTAGCTAAATGTGATATAGTCGAAAAGGCTAGTGTTGAGCTTAGAGAAGCAAATGATGCTATATCATCCAAACTCAAGGAGCTCAATCTTCTAAGAAAGAGCTTAAAGAAAAACATGATAAACTTGAGATGATACATAATGAGCTCATCACTAGACATAATATGCTAAAAGAAGAATATACTACTCTTAAGATTAATCCTGATAATCTTGTCATTGCTCAAGAATATTTATCCAATGAGCCACATGATGCTACTAACGATGTTGTTAAGATTGATATAGCTACATCATGTGATGATTTGATCATTGAGAGCATTGAGCAAATTTCTAGTAGTAAGGACAAGCAAGTGGTTGAGACCGATAATTATGATGAGTATGTCAAGCTCAAGAATGACAATGAAAAGCTAAAGAATGATCTTGAAGAGCTCAAAACCACCAACACTATAGTGCTAGAAACTCTTGATCATGATGGTGACTTAATTCTTGAGAATGAGAAGCTCAAAGAAGAGAACAAGAAACTCAAGGAAGAGAAAAATAATTATGCACTCAAGAAAGAGAACAAGAAGCTCAAGTTGGAGAAAGAGCATCTTAAGATTGGATTGAGTAAGTTCACAAGAGGCAAGCATCTTCAAAGTGAGCTACTAATGAATACCGTCATGAAGATGGATAGAAGTGGCATTGGGTACTTGGCAAACCAAGAGAAGAAGGCTCAAGCTCAACAACATCACAAGTCAAAGCCAAAACCAAAGAGATGTTTTGAGTGTGGACAAGAAGGCCACTTTGCCCATGAGTGCCAAACTCCACCACCACAACCCTTGCCCAAGCATGCTACCTTTTGCCTTCAATGCTCAATACATGCTTAGAAAGAATTCTAGTGGAAAGATGAAAGTCATGTTCTTAGGACCTCCTAACAAGAATAGGTCTAAGAAAATTTGGATAGCAAAGTCACTTGTTGAGAAGGTGAAGGGCCCTCAATAAATTTGGGTTCCTAAAGCTTGATCTCTTGTGTGTAGGTGAACTACAAGACCGGTGGAAGTCATTGGGTTATTGATAGTGGTTACACACAACATATGCCCGATGATTCTCATATGTTCACCTCACTAGATGAAGAAGTAGATGGACAAGAAAGAATCATATTTAGAGATAATTCAAAGGGCAATGTTAAAGGATTGGGCAAAGTGGCAATATCAAATAATTATTCAATCCCAAATGTGCTATATGTTGCTTTATTAAGCTTCAACTTACTATCCGTTGGACAATTGTGTGATCTTGGCTTCCAATGCTTATTCACCAAGAAGGAAGTTGTTGTATCTAAGAAGGATGATGATCAAGTGATATTCAAAGGATTTAGATACAACAACCTATATTTAGTGGATTTCACCTCCGAAGATGCTAACTTAAAGACATGCTTATTCACCAAAACAACACTTGGATGGCTATGGCATAAAAGACTTGATCATGTTGGGATGAGCTCACTCAAGAAGCTAATGAAGAATGATTTGGTGAGAGGGTTGAAGGATGTGAAGTTTGAAAAGGACAAGCTTTGTAGTGCATGTCAAGCCAACAAGCAAGTTGCAAATACTCATCCAACAAAAGCTTTTATGTCAACCATAAGAGTGCTAGAACTTCTTCACATGAACTTATTTGGACCAACAACATACAAGAATTTGGGAGGAAATCTTTATTGTCTTGTGATTGTTGATGACTATTCAAGATACACATGGGTATTCTTCCTTCATAACAAATCCAAAGTTGCATCATGCTTCAAGAAGTTTGCCAAGAGAGCACAAAATGAATTTAAAGTAAAACTCAAGAAGATTAGAAGTGACAACAGCAAAGAATTTAACAACACAAACATAGAAGCCTATTGTGATGAAGTTGGGATTAAGCATGAGGTCTCCGTGACATATACTCCTCAACAAAATGGTGTAGTTGAGAGAAAGAACCGAACTTTGATCACACTAGCAAGAACAATACTTGATGAGTACAACACTCCCGAAGCTCTATGGGCGGAAGCTATCAACACCGCATGCTATGCATCCAACCGCCTATTCCTTCAAAAGTTTCTTGGCAAGACACCTTATGAGTTGCTCAATGAGAAGAAGTCAGGCGTCTCCTTCTTTAGGATGTTTGGGTGCAAATGCTACATCTACAAGAAGCGGCAATACCTAGGGAAGTTTCAAAGATGTTGTGATATTGGTTTTCTTGTTAGTTACTCATCAAAGTCCAAAGCATATAGAGTATTTAATCATGCCACCGGCTTGGTTGGAGAAATATGATGTGGAATTTGATGAATCTAACGGCTCCCAAGGAGCACATGAGAATCTTAATGATGTAGGTGATGAACCATTAAGGGAGGCCATGAAGAACATTTTGGTTGGAGACATCAAGCCTAATGATGATGAAGATGATGTACAAGTGATCAATCCTCCTTCTTCATCAAGTGTGCCATGAGATGGTAAAAAAGATGGGAGAGTAGAAAATGAAGACACTCATATCTCCCATGAGCAAATGGTGGTACAAGCACAAGATGTTGATGCTCCACAACCTCCCCCTCAAGTGGTTGATAGAAGAAATTCACCTCTACTACAAGCTCATCCATAAGATCTCATCATAGGGAGTCTATCAAAGGGAGTAATGACTCGTTCTCAAAAGCTTGCTTTATTTATTGAACATCACTCTTTTTGTCTCTTGCTTTGAGCCTACTAAGGTAGAAGAAGCTCTTCAAGATCCAGATTGGATAAACGCCATGCATGAAGAGTTGAACAACTTCACCCGTAATGAAGTGTGGACTCTTAAAGAGTGACTACAAGGTGCAAGAGTTATTGGAACAAAGTGGGTGTTCCGCAATAAGCAAAATGATCAAGGCGTTGTTGTGAGGAACAAGGCAAGACTAGTTGCAAAGGGGTTCTCTCAAGTTGAAGGTTCAGATTTTGGAGAGACCTTTGCACCGGTTGCAAGACTAGAAGTCATCCGTATCCTCCTTGCATATGCATCACATCATGAAATGAAACTATATCAAATGGATGTGAAAAGTGCATTTTTAAATGGCTTTATTAATGAACTAGTCTATGTTGATCATCCTTTCAGGTTTGAAGACCCTAGATATCCTAATCATGTTTATAGGTTGTCCAAGGCGTTATATGGGCTTAAGCAAGCCCCAAGAGCTTGGTATGAGCGCCTTCGGGACTTCCTCATTGAAAAACACTTCACCATTAGGAAGGTCAACACCACACTATTCACCAAGAAACTTGATGGACATATCTTCATTTGCCAAGTGTATGTTGATGATATCATCTTTGGATCATCAAATGAAGATTCTTGCAAAGAGTTTGGTGAATTGATGTCGAAGGAGTTTAAGATGTCAATGATTGGAGAGCTTACATTCTTTCTTGGTTTTCAAGTCAAGCAAATGAGAGAAGGGATTTTCATCTCTCAAGAGAAATATACAAGTGATCTTCTCAAGAGATTCAAGATGGATGAATGTAAGCCAATCAAGACACCTATACCAACTAATGGATATCTCGACCTAGATAAGGGAGGTAACACGGTTAATCAAACTCTCTACCGCTCTATGATTGGTAGCTTGTTATATTTAACCACATGTAGGCCCGACATCATGTTTAGTGTGTGTATGTGTGCTAGATTTCAAGCTAATCCTAAAGAAACTCATTTGATTGCCGTTAAAAGAATCCTTAGGTATCTTAAGCACACACCAAGCATTGACCTTTGGTATCCCAAAGGAGCTATATTTGAATTAGTTGGCTATTCCAATTTGGATTATGCCGGTTGCAAAGTTGATAGAAAAAGCACATCCAGAGGGTGTCATTTGCTTGGTAGATCACTTGTATATTGGTCCTCCAAGAAACAAAATATTGTGGCTTTGTCCACCACCGAAGCGGAATATATTGCCGCGGGTGCTTGTTGTGTGCAAATACTTTATATGAAATAAACTTTGCTAGACTATGGTGTAGTTCTAGAAAAAGTACCTCTTTTGTGCGACAATGAAAGTGCGATAAAACTTGCAAATAATCCAGTTCAACACTCTCGCACCAAGCACATAGATATCCGCCATCACTTTCTTAGAGATCATGTTGCAAAAATGATATTTCATTAGAAGGTGTAAGGACCGAGGATTAAATGGTGGATATCTTCACTAAACCGCTAGACCAGGCGACTTTGTGTCGATTGTCGAATGAGCTCAATATTCTTGATTTCAGTAACTTCACTAAAAAATGAGCTTGTGTTGTCCCTTGCATTGCATTATAATATACAACATGTTTACCTTATGGTTATGAACTTAGGGCTTGTCTAACATGGTTAAGATAACCGTTGTAAAGCGTGTGAAGAAGTTTAACCTTGGATCAAACTTAACAAGCAACTAGATTTACTTTCAAGTATTGCATTGCATATGCATGAATGTTGTTTTGTCATTTATCTTAAATTGCCCCCTTATTGCCTATTTTCTTAAAAAGAATTATAGCCTAAGGTAAAATATTTTAAAAAAATTGAGGGTTTCAGAGAGGTCACTCATATCAGTCCCAATTGGTGTTTATTTGGATATTATTGAAGTTGGGACTTGATTAGGAACAGACAACACGAAGGACTTTGAAGATTTGCTGGAAAAAGAGTGATCAGACGCTGCACCGGACTCTGATGTCTAGCGTCCAGTCAGTTCACAGGAGGTGAACCTGCTGCGATGGAGTGACCGGACTCTGCTGTTCAGCGTCCGGACAGATGGTGGTTCAGCGTTCGGTCGATCGAAGACGAAGGAAACAGCTTGCACCAGACTCTGGCTACGTCCGGTCGGGGTTCACCGGACGCGTCCGATCACGATTCCAGGGGTTTTGGACCTCTCTGGAATCGACCGGACTCTGGGTGGTAGCGTCCGGTCGTTGCCACCGGAGCATCCGATTAGTAGATATCGTGCGGGATTTCAACTCTTCTTTGTTTCCTTTCCCGTCACGTTGGGGCCACTATTTAATCGCACCGGTGTTTTGACCTAAAGCCACATCCGCCGACATCATCGTCGTGCCTCCACTGCTCACGCGCGCATCATGTGCTCGATTCGCCGTGCCCGTGCTCGCACAGCCGCGCCGCCTTGCTCCCGTGCCAGCGCCGCCGCATAGCCGCGCCTCCCCGTGCCAGCAAGCCACCCTACTGCACCTCCGCGCCCACGCCGTAGCTCGCCCACGCTGTACCCTACGCCGCCGTGCCCCTGCCCTACTCCAGCGCCGCCATGCCAGAAGCCCTAGTCATGCGCACATGCTGCATTGCTCCTCGTCGGTGACCTAGCCACTGCCTCCGCATCTTCTCGGTCGCCGAACTTCATCGAGCCGGAATCTTAACCCTAGCCGATTCGATGGTTCCCCGCGTGTCATTTCTCTTCTCTTCGGATCATCGGTTCGTCGGGTAGCAAGCCCTTGGTTCTAATTTCATAGCTAATGCTTGCTTCTTAGGGTTCCGTATCTCTAGATATGTTGTAATTATTCATAAATCTGATCTATTCTAACATGCAGCGAGTCGGCGTTTCTGAGGTCACAATGGCAGTTGACGGTCAACTCAGGGCCAAACTCGCAAGTATGGAGTGAGGCCAAGCCTCGGAAGTGACAGTTGGCAGTTGATCTTTGTCAATGATAGTTGTCCTTTTCAGCTCCATCAGATGGCTCATGTCAAGAATGTCGGAGGAGGTCCCAGTGATGAGGATCCGAGGCCCCCGCCTCGCCAGCCTATAGATACAAAAGGTAAGGCGACCAAGAAGCTAGCGACGAAGAAGCGCAAGTACCCTGATGCAGATACAATGAGAGCAGCCATAGTTGTAGAGGCCACAGAGCGCGCAGAGAGAGAGGAGGTGCTAGTAGTGGTGTTGCTATTGTAGATCAGCTTTCATCAACACAGAGGGTTGCACTTGAGCAGGTTGAGCGCTGGGACTATCATGGTTGGAGGACGGCATGTGGTTATTGATGAGAGTCAGCCTTAGGGGGAGTCACAGCAGCAGCCACAGCTAGTAGATCAGACTCAGGAGGGAGAGTAGACTGAGGAGACAAAGTAGGAACCGTAGCCATAGTTATGTTGCTCTGGTCGTACCCGTGCTCCAGTCACATCAAGGCCAGAGACACAGCAGAGGGGTTCTCGTCTATCTCCTAGACCATAGGGTCCACCTCTAGTGACTCATCTAGATTTGTGGGTCGTCACGGCCAAGCAAGTGCAGCAGCTTAGATTTGTGGACTTTGAGCAGTGGTTCCCGCCGAGGAGGGATGACCGAGCTTTAGAGGGCTTTTACACACCACTGTAGGAAGATTTTTTATAATGCATATCTTAACAGTGGGGCAGTATTTAGATCTCAGAGGGTATGCAACATTGAGTCCATTGTAACAGCAGTTGGAGAGCATATTCACCCTTACCTATCTTACCTACTAGGGTTGATAGATTTACTTGGACGGACAGGCTTATATATTCCATCTTGGGTCCGTGAGTTCTATGCTACACTTTGGATTAACCCACTGCACATATTCATTCACTTTGCCTTTAGAGGCAGAGATTATAGGCTGATGAGCTCTAGGATTAGAGAGATACTCAGACTTCAGGAGTAGCCCATCCAGCTACATGAGGTTTGCTATGGACAGATAGCTCCTCCCAGACGCCCTCATGGTGGTCTTATGCCCCCTACAGATCTAGTCCGCCATTGCTTCACAGAGCCTTTCGGCGAGGGGTCGAGCAAGACACCTAGTGATCTTACTCCTACTGCTAGAGTGCTTAATGCTATTATGAGGAGGACACTGCTTTTGAGGATGGGGTATCGCGAGGGCTTGACTTGTATACAGCTATGGCTACTGGACTCTCTAAAGCAGCAGACTGTGTTTAACATTTGGAATCTCCTTCTATCAGAGATGGAGGATACTACTGCAGAGGGGTTCAGGGGTCATAGGCAGCTGCCATATGCTCACTGGATTACATTCTTGATTCATAGGGCAATTACTGTGAGGCCACCTGAGATGCTAGCAGAGTATAGTAGTGCTACAACAGAGTTCCCTGCATACAACATGACTCAGATGATCCGCTATAGTGCAGTGAGGACTCCTAGCCAGCCACGCCGTCATCCAGAGGTGCCAGAGACTATAGCCCAGCATGATAAGACCATCAGGGGCATAGCAGCTACTAAGAACGAGCAGTTAGATGCTCAGCAGGAGGGGATGGTCACGAGCGACCCCAGTGACAGCTCAGATGATGACTACCAGCCTATCCTTCAGATGCCTCCTCAACAACTTGACCATGAGGCCGGTAGCTCTAGTTCAGCTCTAGCTGCACCACAGACAAATCCCGCTCTACTTGCTATACTTGAGCGGATAAGACAGGATCAGGCTCACTAGGCTCAGGAGACCGCTGCTACATTTGTACAGTTTTAGACTCGGTAGGATGAGTTCTAGTGACAGCAGTAGGCGATCTAGCAGCAGCAGCAGGCTATACAGTAGTAGCAGTAGGCCATGCATCAGCAGCAGCTTCTCATACAGCAGCAGCTACTTGGGTTTATGCAGCATGTAGTGACAGCTATTGGGGCTCCACCGTCACAGCCTTCATCCTAGCTTGGTCAGCCTGCCACCACTTCTATGACTCCAGCTTTCTAGCTCAGTGGGCTTTAGAGTCAGGGACAACCAGTGCCATAATTTCCTTCACCTACAGAGCAGGTGTCCTAGTAGTTTGCTTCGCCAGTGCCAGCCCCACAGTTCATACCTCTTCATATGGGCTTGACTCCGCCTCAGAGTTTGTCAGTGCTTACCCTAGTTTCTAGGAGCCTTGGTGCTTCATTTAGAGAGTAGATAGGGAAGCCTACTCTGTCAGAGCTACATGTCCTAGGTCCTTCCATAGTTACACCTATTACCGAGACTATAGAGATGCTCCCTTTGTCAGCTGCATCATCAGAGCAGGCAGCGCCAGTTATAGATCCGACCCAGACCGCTTCAGCATCACTTCCAGCTATAGAGGGTCAGACTGCTCAGAGCTTAGGATTAGATGATGATGGCACACAGTTTCAGCTCGCTCCTCACACCTCAGCGCTCGACTCATCTGTTGCAGCCCCGCCGACCGACCCTTAGGTTTTGGTGTTTGACGCCAAAGGGGGAGAGGGATAAAGTATGTTAGTCTTAGGGGGAGCGATACATTTAGGGAGAGTCTATCTATTAGCTTATAGCTTATCTATTACATTTGGAGTTTTATATGTGATACATTATGCATTCATTTCACTATTATGCATTGAACTACTTAAGTGTGATCGTAATCATGATATTAATGTGATCATGATATTTATGTGATATGTAACAAGTGCGCTCTCTACTTTGAATTATTTATGTCATATCACTTGTGTTATGCTCATTTGCTTTGCTTCCGCGTTTTACTCTGATGCAAATGAGCTTTATTACTTATACTCATGCTTATTTCATATCTTTTGAGTACATCATGTTGGCTTGGGTCATATAAGCTTGCCTAATACTTTTGTTCTTATTGTCAAAAGCTTATATGAACCAAGCATGTTAAAAACCTTATCTCTTTCACATACTCGACGTGGTATTGTCATCAATCACCAAAAAGGGCGAGATCGAAAGCATCTAGGCCCCTAGTTGGGTTTTGGTGATTAATAACAATACGTGATTACTGTGACTAACGTGTGTTTTGTAGAGGCAATCAAGTTAGGTCACGGTAATGGAGATCGATTGGGCTATCATGGTGGTCATGCCCCTACGATGGAAATTGTTTTGGTTTTCAAAGGATGGACGACAAGGTTAAGGATGGACTAGTTCTAAGTGTCGTTTGGTGTTGAGGAGACACTTAGAGTAGTTTAGGACTTTGTTTTTCCTTTGACCGTACTATTAAGGGGGTATGAACGGGTAGCTTGACATAGGTGAGTCTAGTGAGTTAGGTGTGGTGCACACTTGCTAAATCTAGCACTAGGTAGCTCCTAAAAAGCCCTTAGATCCATTGGAGCAAACTTTATTCACGTATGATCGAGAGCTGGAAGTGAATGAAGGGTCAAATGCTGACCGGACGTTGGTTCTGGAGTGACCGGACGCTGGCGCAGAGTCCGGTCAGTTCATTTGATCAAAGTGATTTCGTCTGGTGCGACTAGACACTGAGAGGTGAGTGACCGGATGCTGAGTCCCAACGTCCGGTCGACTCCAGTAAGGTTCCAAAGAGCGAAAATCATGACCGGACGCGTCCGGTCACAACTTAAACACTGGAGTTCGGGGAGAACTGACCGGAGTGTCCGGTCAACATGACCGGAGCTTCCGGTCACCCCACAGAGACACATAATGGTTCGTTTTGAACACGGGTGTATAAATACTTCCTCCATTCGTGTGTGGAGGGTACTTTTACTCATTCCAACAGCTGAGAAACACCCTTTAGAGTGCCTAGAAGAGAAAGGTCCTAGTGAGGTGATTGAGATTTGAGAATCCCAAAGAGAGCCCTCATTAGTGAAAGCAAGAGTAGCAAAGTGTGCATCCACCCTTCTCATTAGGCTTATCGTGATCAAATGAGAGTTCGTGCTTGTTACTCTTGGTGATCACCATCACCTAGACGGCTTGGTGGTGATTGGGAGTTTGGTGATCATGCGACGGAGCTTGTCGATGACCCAACTCGAGTTGTGAGCGGTTGTGGGTGATTCACCACGACGGAGTGTCAAAGAATCAACCTGTAGAGAGCACTTGATCCTTGCGCAGATCAAGAAGGAGCTACACCCTTACGCGGGTGCTCCAACGAGAACTAGTGGGGAGTGATGACTCTCCGATATCTCGGCAAAACATCGTCGTGTTTCTTCTCTCTTTACTTTGAGCAATTTAATTCTTGTCATTTACATTCATAGAATTGCCATGCTAGAGTAGGATTGGAACATAGGTTGCTAAACTTTTGTGCGGTAGATCAATAGAAACACTTTCTAGGCACAATTGGTTAATTGGGCTAATCGTAGGGTTTAATTATTGCAAAGAATTTTAGAATTAGCCTAATTCCCCCTCCCCCCTCTTGGGCATCTTGATCCTTTCAAAGGATATCGGTGAAGCTTCGTTCATTCTGGGAATAGAGATTCACCGAGATAGAAGAAAGGGGGTTTTAGGATTATCACAAAAGGCATACTTATAAAAGATTCTAAAGAAATACAGTATGCAAAATTGTAAGCCTTCACCTTCTCCAATAGTCAAGGATGATAGATTTGGGGAATTCCAATGTCCTTGGAACCAATATGAGATCGATCAAATGAAAGCGGTTCCATATGCTTCAGCTGTCGAAAGTTTACAATATGTTCAAGTGTACACGCCCTGGCTTAGCGTTTGTTATCGGGTTACTTGACAGATATCAGAGTAATCCAGGAATAGAACACTGGAGACTAGTAAAGAAAGTTTTGTGTTACTTGTAAGACACACATAGCCTCATACTAACGTACAAAAGATCTGATTCCCTATACATAGAGGGGTATTCAGATTCAGATTATGCGGAAGGTGATAGAAAGTCCACGTCAGGATATATATTTACTCTTGTAGTAGGAGTTATATCGTGGAAAAGCTCCAAGCAAACCGTCACTACATCGTCTGCGATGTATGCTGAGTTTGTAGCGTGTTAATATGCCACAGGGCAGATGAATTGGCTAAAGAAGTTCATGCCCAGGTTGAAAGTGGTAGACGACATACATAAGCCACTCAAGTTATACTACGATAATAATCTAGTAGTATATTATGCTCACAACAATAAGTCAAGTGGTGCTACCAAACACATTGACATAAAAGTATTATGTTGTGAAAGACAAAGTCCGGGGTATATAATTACTCTTGAGCATATAAGTACAGAAAAGATGCCCGTGAATCCGCTTACAAAAGGGTTACCACCCAACGTGTTCAGAGAACACTTAGCCGGCATGGGTTTAAGGAAAAACCTATGATTCCTGGATAATAAGGGCTTTGTTGAGAATCTGTTTGAAAACAGAGAGGTGCATTGTAGCTATTAATCTAATGGCACTGACCGTGACGATGAGGCACGCTCTATGCACTGATCTGTGATTGAATAAAAAAAATTAAAATACGTTAAGTTTAAGTAATAAGATGAGGTAAAGGGGGAGATTGTTAGTGTTGATCTATCCAGCTCGGTCCAATGGCCGAGTTGAGCCTTGACCTCGCGTCCTTATCGGGGGCGCCCAACCCTATATGGTTGGTGGATCTCGTCGCACTACGCTATAAAGAGAGGTGCAGGCCGGCGACTCTCAGTACAAGGTTCATCGTGAGCAGCCACACCCACCGACAAATCCAATCTGATCTTGTGAGGGGCGCAACCAGCGACGGGAAGCTCAACTGTCGTCTTCACCGCTACCTCTACACTACCACTGCACTGCGATTGACCTCAACACCTTCATCGCGACATCGTTGATCCGGACCGCATCACTTTTGCCATGGCTATGTCGAGCTCTTCCTCTAAACCCATGGATGGTCGGTGACATCTCACGTTCCTACCTCTCTCTCTAGATTATATTATAGGAAGTTTTATTCCGTAGGTAAGGTTATACCGCTAAATCTACGTGTAATCCAAAAGGAGTCTGTCTACTGAATAACTGTGTGTTTCATAGGGAGAGAGCACACGAATCTTTTTTTTGAACGGTTCTTCTTCCTCCTCCAGCTGCTCGCCGCCGCCGGACCTCGTCCTCGCCCCCGCCGCCGACCACCGCAAATCATAAATTAAAAATCACAGATCAAAGATAACAAGAAACAATTTTTTTTCTATGGAAGGATAAATCACAGATGCAGAGGAGGAGGAGAGGCTTACTGGCGCCGTCGGGGAGGCGCGCCGGCCATGGCGCCATCAGCGGCCATCGGGGACCGACGCGACCGAGCTGAGGGAGGTGCCGTCGAGCGCGGGCGCCAGTCGCCGTCGCCGGTGGCCGCTGGTGAGAGAGAGAGAGAGAGGAGAGGAGAACACGCGGACGGGAGGGAGGGGATGAGGACGGGAGCGCCGGCCAGTCCGAGTGTTTTAAGTGGCTTGTCCGACGTGTGGGCCCCACGCGTCATGGACACAAAAAATCCATGTGTTTTTTTTGTGCTAAAACACATGGGTGTAGGATAGCATTTCTGAATCCAAAATGTCTATCAAATACAGCATCGAGCTGCGGTTTGGCCGGCGTAACCGTGCACCTCCCCGCGCCCGCGCCATGCGACCCTCATCCTCCGAAGCATATCCACATCTCGGTCTCGGACAACAAAAATCTTGGCAGCGCGATCATGCATGCCGCCGCCGGAACGCGCGCGCCAGGTTCTGACCCGCCGCGCTGCTCTAGGGAACCTTCCGCAGCCACATGCACCGGACAGCTGTTCCTCATCGATAGGCGGCGGGAGGCCACGAGGTCAAATCCTCATCCGGCGCGCGGGGATTGAGTGCGGGGCAATCTGACTCGCACTGTCTCTGGACCCGTGCCCGGAAGCAACTGGACTGCACAGCGCAGTGCGCACGGTGAGCGACACACGGTGGCGTGCGGGGGGCGCACCGCGCCTCGTTGCCTCCCCGCGGTCCCCCCTTCACGCCGCGCAGACCGGATGTAGTAGAAGTGGTAGGCAAGAACCGTGCGCGAAGCCTCTCGTTGTTCTCCTGCAGGCACTGACGCAGAGACTATAAATAGAGGAGCCGGGAGCCTTCCCCTCCATCACAACGACACGCACACTAAACACAAGGTTGATCACCAAGCAGTAGTACTAGCTCTCTCAGCTCACAAGTTTCGAGGCGCAGTTTAGCGAGTCGTGATTAGCAATGGCTTCTCTTGTGCTGGTTGTGGCGATGGTACTGAGCCTGGCGCAGCTCTCCGCGGGGAGCAGGAGGCTGATGGAGTTGTACATTCCTCCGCCGAGCGATCAGCTCACCGACCACCACGGCGGCGTGCTCAGCGGCGACATCCGGGTGTCCACGCTCTGGTACGGCAGCTTCACGTCGGCGCAGAAGTCGATCGTCTACGACTTCCTCCTCTCGCTCACCACGGCACCGAGCGCGGCCACGCCCTCGGTCGACCAGTGGTGGGGCACCATCGACCAGCTGTACCTGTCCAGCGCCGCCGCGTCGGGGACGCGCGTGCTCCTCGACGCGCGGGCGCAGGTGTCCGACGAGGCGTACTCGCTGGGGAAGTCGCTCACGCTGGCCCAGATCGAGCAGCTCGCGGCGCGCGCCGGCGCCAAGAAGGGCAGCATCGCGCTGGTCTTCACCGACCAGGACGTGGCCGTGGAGGGCTTCTGCAGCAGCCGGTGCGGGAAGCACGGCTCTGCTGCCCCGGGCGCCGAGGCCGGGTCCACCTACATCTGGGTGGGCAACGCCGTGAAGCAGTGCCCGGGGCAGTGCGCGTGGCCGTTCGCGCAGCCGCTGTACGGGCCGCAGGGCGCGCCCCTGGTGGCGCCCAACGGCGACGCCGGGATGGACGGGCTGGTGATGGTCCTCGCCACCATGGTGGCCGGCACCGTGACCAACCCGTATCGCGACGGGTTCTACCAGGGCTCAAAGGACGCGCCGCTGGAGGCGTGCACCGCGTGCCCGGGCGTCTACGCCAGCGGCGCCTATCCGGGATTTCCCGGGAACCTGCTGGTCGACCAAACCACCGGGGGCAGCTACAATGCCAACGGCGTGAACGGGAGGAAGTACCTGCTCCCGGCCTTGTACAACCCGGCGACGTCCACCTGCAACACCCTGGTATAGTCGATTGGAGTATGTAGAGATGCAGTCTGTACCGGACACCGTCCCCGTTAATATGTACTGTACGCCTGATCAAAGTTGTACATATACGAGTTTGGACTTGGAGAAATGAAATTACTTTGTTCGTCTAAAAAGTAAAAGCTGCTACATGTGAATCCTGCCATTCCTGGTCAAGGCCATTGAAGATCAATTCGGCCCAAATAGTGAGAACCGACGTGGGGAAAGAAAAAACACGAGCCCGCTCGCTGCCCACCAGGGTCTGCAGTGCACCAACTGCCTCATCCGCTCGCCGCCGCACAGCGATGCATACACAACTACACAACGTCGGGCGACGGCTAGTCGCCGAACTGAAGGGTACAGTACGCGAACGAGAATGTACGAAGACGAAGTCCCATGTATCAGTTTCGGACTTTCAACAACGTATCATTGTCTCCGAGTTCCAGTTCTTCTCTTTGTGCTAAAATTGGAAATTTAAGAGCCAAGGAACTCTTTAAATCTTTCATAATTTACGGGAACTGAGATTCTAGTACCCTTGAACAGTCTCTTTATTTGGATCTCCAAATTTAAACCTTCTTTATTCTGGATTTCTAGCTAGCCAAAAGACACAGAGCGGGAATGACTCTCTAAAATTCACACAAGATATAGAAAATTTGTTGGAACAAACAAAAATATAGAAAACGATTTTACTCAAACGACTATCAAAGTGAGAGAGTAAGTTTTAGAAAGACTCTTGGAGGTGCTCTAACTATTAGGCGCACTTATATATAGACTTGATATTAATCTCATAAGTGCCTTTCATAAAATGAAAGATATTAATCTTATAAGTCTTGCTATCAATTGATCGAGTTCATTACGGGTTAGAGCATAGAAATTTTGAGATACTAAATTAAAGATAAAAAAATGCCTTCGGTTTCAAAAGAAAGTAGGTTGCTAATGAGAAAACATAAGACAATGATGCAAGCAACTGTGTCCAAAGTCTCCAAGAAATCAATAGGTAAAGAGAAGGTCAGAAAAGCATTGTGGCGAGGTGGAGCTGATCCATCATGCGTGGAGGCTTTGGATCATTTGTGGGCAAAAAATAGCGGTTGATTATAAGAAAAAACAGAAGAAGAAGAAGAAAGAGAGATACAATCAGTTGTTATAAGTCATAACCACGTAAGAGCATCTCGAAGAATTTCCAAAACCCACTCCTAATGTTTTTTAGCAAGATTGAAAGAAACTGCCCTCCAAGGATTCCCTATCTTAACACCCATTCTTTCCGTATTTGGAAAAATCAAAAGAATCATGTAGAAATATATGCGTGTGGATCAATGAGTGAATCTGGAGGTGGATGGACGTCGTTGGGTTACATATTGAACATAGGCTAGAGCTAGATAAAAGAAGGATAGCAATTGAACAGACAAGGGTTGCAAATAAGGTAAGAACTCTAGAGGCAAAGGAAAATTAACTATAGTTCAATATGATGTTAGAACAAGAGAGAATTATGAAAATATAGACATTACTCTATTGCCTCCTCCACGGCAGCAGTACTATGCCAGCTGCCAAAAAGGAGATTCTAGCTCGTCATGCTTTCTAAATAGTTCTTGTAAAGTAAATACGATGTTTATATTGTGGAAACATAACAAACATTATTACTTATGCAATGCTTATTGTTCACTCACCGTAGGAACGTTGTAGCCTGCCAAAGGCTAGCTATGGAAGCCAATGGATGAATGTGGCTTGTTGTAGGCCATGCGGTATACTCTACCTCAAAGTAGGCTTTGTTTAGGTTGATTACTTTTTAATCCTTGTCATAAATTTGTGTTGCATACTTTTCAATGCTTGTCTAAACGTGTGTTGAATAATTTTGAATGCTCATCATAGGCTATCTTTTTTCTTTTTTTTCCCGGATACGCAAAAGATTTGTGCATCATTGCAATTAAGGTAGAAGAGTTTAACCATACAAACGGCATGTTTCTAGCGGCGAGCACCCTAAGAAGTCTATGGGGTTACAAAAGGATACACCATCATAGCACACACATGTTGTATTCATCTTAGATTTTTTTTATTCATGGTTGGATGCTCGTATGAACAAATGAAACATAATACCCTAATCTTATTTGAGACTGGAAAAATCATAAAATTCCAATCTTTATTCATGTCAGGAAGCGAAGATGGATACATTAATGATTAATCTAGATAAAAATCCGGATAACGCTGTCATAAGTGCTCCACTAGGTGCTCTTGCAGCTAATGATGAGTTTTGTTGCCGTTAATTTCTTTGTGTGTCTCAATAAACTTATTAAGATTCAGATACTGTTGATGGGAAGGTTCCATATTTTCTCTTGTCAAAACATATTCATTAGGTTTCACTTCTGCTTCGCCTGCAATAATCATGATTATACATGCTTTCGTGATGTCGCGTAGTGTCTCTTCATCCATAATCAAGCTAGACCTCGAACAATGGCAAAATGGTTGTGTAACTCCAAAGCTTGTTATGGCCCTGTTTGGTTGAGCTGTGGCTTTTGGAAAAACTACTATGAGCTGTTGAAAGCTCTAGTTTGGTTTTGGTTAATTGATGAAACCCTAAGTGCTAACCTCGTTTATCGAAGTGATTATGAGATAGGTAGCACTACTCCAAGTGATAAAGCAATGGCGAAGATCATGATGATGGTGATGGCATGGTGATGATCAAATGCTTGAGCTTGGAAAAGAAGAAAGAGAAAAACAAAAGGCTCAAGGCAAATGTATAAATAGTATGAGCTATTTTGTTTTAGTGATCAAGACACTTAGTGAGTGTGATCACATTTAGGATCGATGGTCGTACTATTAAGAGGAGTAAAACTCATATCGAAATGCAGTTATCAAAGTGCCACTAGATGCTCTAACTCATTGCATATGCATTTAGGATCTAGTGGAGTGCTAACACCCTTGAAAAGTATTTATGAAAATATGCTAACACATGTGCACAAGGTGATACACTTGGTGGTTGGCACATTTGAGCAAGGGTAAAGAAGATAGAGGTGAAAAGGAGTTAGTCACGCTGGTCACAAGGTGATCGGACGCTGGTCTCGGAAGGACCGGCGCGTCTGGTCAGTAGTACCAGCGCTGACGCCAGCGTCGGTCTTCGACCGGATGCTGGGTCACAAACTGACCGGACGCTGGAAGGCTGCGTCCAATCCAGCTAATGTGGCAGCATAGTGATCAAGGTGACTGATCAGACGCTGACTGTGTCTGGTCAAGTATGACCGGACGCGTCCGGTCGAAGAAAATCGTCTGTGGATGCTTACTGGAAACGACCGGACGCTAGGGGTTCAGCATCCGATCACTTTGAGCTACAGCGTCCGGTCGTCATATGATCGTTGAGATTGGGTGTTCAGTAATTGAAGAGAGGGACACGTGGCATGCATCACGTGACTGGACGCTGAGGTCCAGCGTCCGGTCAATATGACCAGAGCGTCCGGTCACCCCGTGTTGTGCCCAGTGAAGGGGTACAACAGCTCTATTTCATGGGGGCTTCTATTTAAGCCCATGGCCGGTTTAAGCTTACACTTTTGGCCATTTTGCATTGACATAGCAACCTTGTGAGCTTAGCCAAAGCCCTCCCACCCATCTCCATCATTGATTCATCATCATTGTGAGATTGGGCGAGAATCCAAGTGCATTGATTGAGTGATTGCATCTAGAGGCACTTGGTATTCGTGTTTCGCTGTGGGATTTGCTTGTTGTTCTTGGTGGTTGCCACCACCTAGATGGCTTGGTACAGCGGTGGAGGATTGGCATAAGTTAGTGATTGTTCGTGGCCATCTCTGATGATTGTGAGGGGACTTGTACCTTCCCCGGCGGAGCGCCGAAAGGTAACTCTAGTAAATTGCTTGTGTCATTGAGTTACCTCACTTGTGGGTAGGTTCTTGCGGTGTCCAATCGTGTGGACGAGGTTTGTGCAACACCTCTTAGCCGCCAAACCACCAAGTGTTGGTCGACACAACAGGGACGTAGCATGTTGGCAAGCACGTGAACCTCAGAAGAAAATTGGTTGTCTCTTGCCCTTTGGTATTCTCCTGGTGATTGATAAAGAATTCATCTTGTGATTGGTTCACTCCTCTACGCGATGGTATAATCATATTACTTACTCATTTACATTCTCGCAAACTAGCTATAGCAAGCTCTTTAGTGTAGATAGAATTGAGAGCTTGCCTTGTGGGTTAAGTTCATCTAGTGGAGCTCTTTAGTATAGCAATTGTAAGAGCTCTTAGTGAGTAGTGACCTAGTAGATTGTGTGCCTAGTGATTATAACAACTAGAATTGTTGGATAGGTGGCTTGCAACCCTTGTAAAGCTAGAGCAAGTCTGTTTTCCGCTATTTGTCATACTAATCAAATTGCTCTAGTTGGTTTATAGAATTTTAAATAGGCTATTCATCACCCCTCTAGACATACTAGGACCTTTCAAGTGGTATCAGAGCCATGGTCACCGTTTGATTGAAGGCTTAACAACCTCGGTGTCAAATTATGGCTCAAGTTGTGTTCAACCATGTGGGGGGCAAACCATCATTCTTTGATGGCACATGCTATGATTATTGGAAGAGAAAGATGAGGATGTATCTTGGTTCAATCAATGATCAAGTATGGGAAGTGGCCGAGAATGATTATGCTATCATTGATCCTGACAATCCCACCAACTAAGACAAGACTAACAAGCAATGTAATACAATAGCTCTCAACACCATATACAATGCCATTGATTCCAAGGTGTTTGAGCAAATCAAAGATTGTGAAAGAGCTAATGAGGTGTGGAAGAGATCGGAGGAAACATATGAGGGCACACCGGCGGTGAAGAGTGCCAAGTTGTATATCCTCAAGGATAAGTTAACAAGCTTCAAGATGAAGGATGATGAGAGCATTCTGGAGATGTTCCATCGATTGAAAGTCATTGTTAATAATTTGAAGGCATTGGGAGAGAAGATCAAGGATGATGATGTCTCTCATCGGTTCTTGATGTACCTACCTCCAAGATTTAAGATGTTGAGATTGCTCATCATAAGAGGAGGATTGAAGGAGATTACCCCTAACCAAGTACTAAGTGATGTCATGACCCAAGAGACATACCGTGTGGAAAGGGAAGGGGGTGATAAGGATGACAAAAAGGAAGAAGAAGACAAGAAGAAGAAGAGTATAGCATTCAAGGCTAGCTCATCATCATCCAAGAACAAGGGCAAGTCCAAGAAAGAATCAAGTGATGATGATGATCTTAGTGATATTGATGATGAAGCTATGGCCCTCTTTGTACGCAAGATGGGAAAATTCATAAAGAAGAAGGGCTATGGTGCAAGAAAGAGAAGAGATCACACCAAAAGCAAAGAATATGTGAGAAGATGCTATAATTATAAGAGACCCGATCACATTGTAGCAAATTGTCCCTACAATATTGACAATGATGAGGATAAGAAGAAGCTAAAAAGGATAAGAAAGAAAATAAGGAGAAGGAGAAGAGAATGACCTTCCAAAAGAAGAAGAAAGGTGGAGGCTATGTGGTCACATGGGATAGTGATGGCTCTTCGGATAGTGATAGCTCTAGTGATGATGATAAAAAATCTATCAAGAGAGCACTAGCAAGCATCGCCATCAACAACAAGCCCTCCATCTTCGACACTCCATCGACATGCCTCATGGCAAAGCCTACCAAGGTAAAATATGATGTGAGTGATGATGATGAATATGAAAGTGACGCTTGTAGGAATGATGATAATGATGATGATGATGATGATGAGGAGTACACCAAGGAGGAACTCTTGGACATGCGTGAGCAAGTGCACACTTGCAATGAGATGAAGAGAAAGGAGTGCAAAGAATTACGTAAGAAAGTAAAATTTCTTGAGCAATCCCTTAATGAGCTCAATGCCACTCATGAGAGGCTAATGGAAGCCCATGAGAAGCTTGGCAAAGCTCACTCTAAGCTTGAAAAGGCTCACTCCTCTCTCGTCGAGCAAGTCAAAGTGGAGGAAGCCAAGAAGGAGAAAGTGATTGTATCATGTGATGTGGGACTAACATGTGATCTTATTGATGAATCTTTTTATAAGCCTATTGTAGTTGCTCCCACTAACACTTCTTGTAGCATGACTACTTCTACTTCACCTTTGAATGATGGTCTCACTTGTGATGCCTCACTAATGGTGGAAAATGGGACCCTCAAGAAGGGGGTGAATGAGCTCACTCGTGCCTTAGGCAATGGCTATGGTGGAGATGCCCGCTTGCTAAAGTGCTTGGGTAGCCAAAGATTTTCTCTCAACAAAGAGGGATTAGGCTATACCCCCAAGAAAGGTAAGGCGGCCTTTGTTGCTCCCAAAGTTAGCTTTGTGAAGGGCAATGATCGGTTTTGCAATAGATGTAAGCAAGTTGGGCATGTAGAGCAATATTGCAAGATTAACAAGAACAAGCTACCTAATGTATCCTTAATTAAATTTGATTCTTGTTACATGCTTTTTAAGGGTGCCAATGGTGTGAAGGCTAAGTTCATTGGTACATCAATTATGGGCCCAAAGAAGAAGGTCATTTGGATACCAAAAACCTTGGTAACTAACCTACAAGGACCCAAGCAAGTTTGGGTACCTAAAAGAAATTGATCTTCTTTTATAGGTCAATTATAAAGCTGGAGGAAGGCATTGGGTGCACACAACACATGACCGGTGATCTAAGAATGTTCAATTCAATCAATGAAAACAAGAGCAATGTGACTGATAGCATCATATTTGATGACAATGGCAAATGCAAGGTCAAAGGGCTTGGTAAGATTACAATATCCAATGACTTGAGCATTTCCAATGTGCTACTAGTAGAGAGCTTGAACTTCAACCTATTGTTGGTAGCTCAATTATGTGATCTTGGTTTCAAGTGCATATTTGGTGTGGATGATGTAGAGATCATAAGTGTAGATGGCTCTAACTTGATATTCAAAGAATTTAGATATGAAAATCTATACTTAGTTGATTTCAATGCTAGAGAAGCTCAATTGTCAACATGTTTGATCACTAAGTCTAGAATGGGTTGGTTATGGCATAGAAGGCTTGGTTATGTTGGAATGAAACAATTGAACAAGTTGATCAAGTATGACTTAGTTAGAGGCTTGAAAGATGTCACATTTGAAAAGGACAAGCTATGTAGTGCATGTCAAGCCAGAAAGCAAGTTGGTAACACACATCCTAAGAAGAGCATGATGAACACATCTAAGGCTTTTGAGTTGATGCACATGAACTTGTTTGGACCAACCACATACACTAGCATTGGTGAAAACAAATATGGATTTGTGATTGTGGATGATTTCACTAGATACACATGGGTATTCTTTCTTATTGACAAGAGTGATGTGTTTGCCACATTCAAATCTTTTGTCAAGGGCATTCACAATGAGTTTGAAACTACTATCAAGAAAGTGAGAAGTGACAATGAAAGTGAATTCAAGAACACAAGAATTGATGAGTTGTGTGATGAATTTGGAATCAGACATCAATTCTTGGCTAAGTATACTCCTCAATCAAATGGCTTAGTTGAAAGAAAGAATAGAACTTTGATTGACATGATAAGATCAATGTTGAGTGAGTACAATGTGAGTCATTCATTTTGGGCCAAAGCAATCAACATGGCTTGCTATTATAGCAAACGACTCTATTGTCACCCCATGATGGAGAAGACACCTTATGAGCTATTGAATGGAAGAATGCCCAACATAGCATATTTTCGGGGTTTTGGTTGTAAATGCTACACTAGATTGAGCAAGTTTGAAAAGAAATGTGATGAAGGCTTCTTGTTTGGTTACTCCACTACTAGCAATGCATATAGAGTTTGGAATTTGGCTAGTGGTACTCTTGAGGAGATTCATGATGTGGAATTTGATGAAACAAATGGTTCCCAAGAGGAAGATGAGAATCTAGACGATGTAAGAGGCACTCAATTGGTCAATGCAATGAAGAATATGGACATTGGTGATATAAGGCCTAGAGAGGTGGTTGATGTTGAAGATGACAAGAATCAAGTGCTCTCTAACTCAAATGTGCAAGCTAGTGGTTCACATGATCAAGTTCAAGCAAGAACAAGTGATGACAAAGTGCAAGATCAACAACAAGTGGCTAGTTCATCATCTCAACCAAGTGATCAATCAAATACAAGCAATCAAGTGCAAGTTCTTCAACCAATCAATGTTGCAAGAGATCATCCATTGGACACTATAATTGGTGATATTTCAAGAGGTGTGCAAACTAGATCAAGATTATTTTGTAAGCACTTCTCATTTGTGTCATCCATTAAACCTAAGAAGATAGATGAAGCCTTGAAGGATGTTGATTGGGTCAATGCTATGCATGAAGAGCTAAACAACTTCACAAAAAACCAAGTATGAGAGTTAGTTGAGAGGTCTAAGGATCATAATGTGATTGGAACCAAATGGGTCTTTTGGAACAAGCAAGATCAAGATGGGATAATAATAAGGAACAAAACAAGATTAGTGGCTCAAGTTTATACTCAAGTTGAAGGTCTTGACTTTGGAGAAACATATGCCCCGGTTGCAAGATTAAAAGCAATTAGAATCTTGTTAGCCTATGCTTGTGCCCACAACATCAAGTTATACCAAATAGATGTGAAGAGTGCATTTCTCAATTGGTACATCAATGAGCTTGTGTATATTGAGCAACCTCCCGGTTTTGAAGATGAAAAGAAACCCAACCATGTTTACAAGTTGAGAAAGGCTTTGTATGGATTGAAACAAGCACCAAGAGCATGGTATGAGAGATTGAGGGATTTTTCCTACTCTCTAAGGGATTTAAAATGGGAAAGGTTGACACCACTCTCTTCATCAAGAAGCTTAGAAATGACTTATTTGTAATACAAATCTATGTTGATGATATCATATTTGGGTCAACAAATCAAGATTTTTGTGAAGAGTTTGGCAAGATGATAGCAAGTGAGTTTGAGATGTCCATGATTGGAGAGCTTAGTTACTTCCTTGGCCTTCAAATCAAGCAAATGAAGAATGGCACATTTGTGAGTCAAGGCAAGTACATCAAGGACATGCTCAAGAAGTTTGGAATGGATGATGCTAAAGCTTTTAGTACACCAATGGGAACAAGTAAAAGCTTGGACAGTGATGCTAGTGGCAACATGGTGGATCAAATGATGTATCGGTCTATGATTGGAAGCCTACTCTGTGACCGTATCAAGGCCAGATGTGATGTTAAGTGTATGTATGTGTGCTAGATTTCAAGCCTCACCAAGAGAAAATCATTTGAAGGCAACAAAGAGAATATTGAGGTACTTGAAGCATACACAAAATGTTGAATTGTGGTATCCCAAAGGAGCAAGATTTGAGTTGATTAGATATCCGGACTCCGATTATGCGGGATGCAAAGTTGAGAGAAAGAGCATATCGGGCACATGTCAACTATTGGGAAGATCACTTGTGTCTTGGTCATCAAATAAGCAAAATAGTGTAGCACTTTCATCCGCCGAAGCGGAGTACATTTCGGCCGGTAGTTGTTGTGCTCAATTACTTTGGATGAAGTCTACTTTGAGTCATTTTGGAATTAAATTCAAGCAAGTGCCATTGCTATGTGACAATGAAAGTGTCGTAAAGCTCACCAACAACCCGGTTCAACATTCAAGAACAAAGCATATTGATGTCTGACATCATTTCATAAGAGATCATCAACAAAAAGGGGATATTTGCATTGAGAGTGTGGGCACCAAAGATCAACTTGCCGATATCTTCACCAAGCCACTTGATGAGAAGAGGTTTTGCAAGCTAAGGAGTGAATTGAACATACTTGACTTCTCCAATATGTGTTGATGCACCCCCCATTGTATGACATGCCTCTCCTTCGAGCAAAGCAAGGTAAAGTTGATTGACATGTCATCCATCCATTGCTAAGGACTTGTTTAGTGCATATAGTCATTCCTATCATGTCCTAGGCTCATTCATGAAAATTAAATAAATTTGATGCTTGTATGGTACCACTATTGCTTGTATGTTTGAAATGATCTAGTGGTAGCATATGACATGTTTGTGGGCTTGTAAACCTAGTGTTTGATCTAGAAAATAAGCTATAAGTGTTTAACTCAACATGGTACAAGATAACCCTTAATTAGAGGTGTGAAGACGCTTGTCCTTGGATTAAACCAAGTTAAATATCTTTTGCAGGTAATCTAGATTGAACCAAATTGGGAAAATGATCCTCATTTCACATGGTTTCACCCCAATCTATATATAATTTGAGCTCACCTTTTGTACTAATTATTGACAAAGGGGGAGAGAAATTCACAAAGATAGTAAGATAGGAGGAGCAAACAAATGAAATGACATTGTAAGAGGATTCATTGTAAGGGGATCAATCAAGAACGCACACAAGTATGGGGAGCAAGCTCATAAACTTGTATGTTGTATTTGAATGTGCATTTCATATATTTGCTTGCATGGCACAAGTTTTAAATTTCAATATCCATGCTTGTGTGGTGTATGCTAGTTATATGCTTGAATGGTAAAATAAAAAACTAGCATGCATAGGCTAAAGTAACTAGACTTATATTCATCATATGGAAACTAGACCCTTGCTTGTAATGTTGATCTCATGGGGTATTCTAGTCTTTGTGTATGTCTAGTTACTAATAGTGCTAAGAATGGTATATTGATGCACTCTGTTTGGTATCACGCTTCAAAGGTCCATCTCTTATACCTTAGCATCATTTGGTAGACATTGTCTCCTATATTTCGTATCTAAGCATATGTGCAAGCTTCAATCCAAACTCTTAGCACATATTAGGGGGAGCAATCGCTACCATATGGGATTCATGAAACTTGTCCATATTCTTTTACACATGGTAAATATGCTTGGGCAAGCAACATGGATTCAATGAAAATTCAATTCATATCTTTGTGTAAGGGTTGTCATCAATTACCAAAAGGGGGAGATTGAAAGCTCTAGTTTGGTTTTGGTTAATTGATGAAACCCTAAGTGCTAACCTCATTTATCGAAGTGATTATGAGATAGGTAACACTACTCTAAGCGATAAAGCAATGGCAAAGATCATGACGATGGTGATGGCATGGTGATGATCAAATGCTTGAGCTTGGAAAAGAAGAAAGAGAAAAACAAAAGGCTCAAGGCAAAGGTATAAATAGTAGGAGCTATTTTGTTTTAATGATCAAGACACTTAGTGAGTGTGATCACATTTAGGATCAATGGTCGTACTATTAAGAGGAGTAAAACTTGTATCGAAATGCGGTTATCAAAGTGCCACTAGATGCTCTAACTCATTGCATATGCATTTAGGATCTAGTGGAGTGCTAACACCCTTGAAAATATTTGTAAAAATATGCTAACACATGTGCACAAGGTGATACACTTGGTGGTTGGCACATTTGAGAAAGGGTGAAGAAGATAGAGGTGAAAAGGAGTTAGTCACGCTGGTCACAAAGTGACCGGACGCTGGTCTCGGAAGGACCGGCGCGTCCGGTCAGTAGTAGCAGCGCTGACGCTGGCGTCGGTCTTTGACCGGACACTGGGTCACAAACTGACCAGACGCTGGAAGGCTGCGTCCGATCCAGCGGATGTGGCAGCTGTAACACCCCGGTGTTACGATCTTATTTAGCGCCGCGATTTAGGCCTAAGTAAAACTTTCGAAACGAGTTTCTTCAATTTTTGATTTAGAACTTACGTGAAGCGATGAGCGAACCTTGTGTGACTTAGTTTCGCGGACTCGAATAAACGTTTAAGTTAAATTACGTAGTGCATAGAAATAATTGGGAAGGTCGAACGACGATGCTAGCGGACGGTTTGTCCTGTTAGATTAAGCATGAAAAGTAACTTGTACAAATAAAATAAAATCCACTAATAAATAGAACGATATATATATATATATATATATATATATATATATATATATATATATATATATATATATATATATATATATATATATATATATATTTTGAATCAAATTTAAATTCGAACCTTGTTGAAATCTTTCTGTGCCTCGACGTTGCAAATTATCCAAATTAGTAAATCGTTAGAGAGAGATATATATAAGTATATATATATATGTACGACGATAACTAAAAACAAAGAATTAGAAGGGAGGACAAACGTACTCAGTGATACTAGTAGCGATTTACTGTACTAGTTGACTGACGGCTTCCCGCTCTTTCTTTTCTCTGCTCTCTGCCTTGCTTTCCGTCACATCATGCCAGAGCAAACATGGATCAACAGCTCTTAATTATTGCTGAGCAATGGCCTCAGTTTTTAGCAGAACGCACGGTGTCACTCGCACTAGCTGACCTCCACTACTCTTTGTAAGTGTTGTTGGGCAGTGACCTTGCTTGTCTTCTCTCTACGTGTTTCATTGGGCGAAGTCAAGTCGTGTCTTGTCTGTGTCCTTGTCTCGCGCTATCTTTCTCGCATGCGTCATTTTCCTCTGCGAATGCCTTAATGAAAATTGGCCGAGCTTGCTGCAGCGCCGTCCTTCCTGTCCCCGCTGTTTTCCCGATTCCCGGCTCCGGCGTGTCTTCATTTCATCCGTCCGTTTTCCCCTCTCTGACGCCACCCCTGCTGCTTGAGGAAGCCAACGCCCCTGCTCGCTCTCCTCGCCAGCGTTGAGCGCCCGGCCGGACGTGGCCGTGCCCGCTGCCGCAGCGCCGAGCCGTAGCCACCTCGCCCTGCAGTTCCGCTCGGTTTTCCTTCGCGAACACCGCGCGTCTCGCACGGCATCCCCTCTCCTTCCCCCTCCTCCTTGGTTCCAGCCGCGCCCCGGTCCCGCGCTAGAACCCCAGCCGCAGCGCTCCACCCTCCTCCGCACCTCCTCGCGCAGAGCTCCGCAGCGCCACGCCGCTGTCCGTGCGCGCCTCGGTTCCGCGTCGGGCCCGCTGCTCCGCCGCGCTGCTCCACCTCTGCGGTACTGCCCCGGCCAAATGCTCGCCATGCCCGGAGCTTCGCGTCTCGTGCCGAGCCGCTGCTCCACGGTCCCACCGTCGCTGCTGGCTTATCTGCCGCGGCCGCACGTGGCCGCCGTGCGGTGCACGTACCCGAGCCGCGAAGCATCTCCCCGCTCTCCGGCCGCTCGCGCTCGGCCATGCCGCTGCGTCCCGCCATGGCTGCCCGCCGGTGCCGGCTCTCTCCCGCGCGCGCGAGCTCCTTGTCACGTGTCGAGCCGCCGCGGCACCTGCCGTGCCACCCTCACCGACCGTCGCGACCGCAGCGATTCCATTGCCGGTCGGAGCTCCTCAGCTCCCCTGCTCCAAGCGCTCCGTTCCTGGAATGAGAAAGCAAGGTGAGGAACGGTATAAATCCAAGAAGAAACGCTATACGGGGTCTTTACACAAAATACTAGACTCAGGTGAATAGTGTTGTTGGACCTCGTCGTAATTTAAGGGAGGTTTGTGGCCATTTCGCGTATGTGTCGTACCCTGTCCCCGCGTGCTGGGCCGCGTGTCCGCGTTGCTGGGCCGGCTAGAGGTCTGCCGTCGCGCCTGGGCCGCGCCTGCGCCGCGCGTGGGCCAGCCTGCAGGGCAGTGCTCGCCTGCCCTGGGCCTGGTGCCGGTGCCTTGCTGGGCCGGCCTGAGGCCATCTGGTGCCACCCGCCTGGGCCACGCAAGCGCCCGTCCGGCTGGGCCGTTGCGCCGTGTGGGCCATGCTCGCCCCCTGGGCCGCGTTTCTGCTGTGCCAGTAGTGGCCGCCGGCCCTTTTCTTGTTTAAGGGTTTTCTAATTACAGTAGAAGTAAACTTATAAACTTCGTAGTAAGTCGTAGAAAAATCATAAAAATGCCAAATCAGTTTTATCGAGTTTCTAAGATCATGATCTACCTATTAGTATATTTTGTTTACATAGTTTGATAATATTTTTGGGAACTATATAATTAATCTAAGACACGTAATATCGTAAAATATAAACTTGTAGGAACTTCCGTGATAAATTGGCAATAGTGTTCAATCTAAAATTTGTATAGCAGGCTCCTAGCAATATTAGTTACTCACCGTAATTTTTGTAGCTCTAGAATAATTAGTTGCTAAATAGATAATGATGTCTTATTTCGAATAATGATTAAACGGATAGAATAGAGTAAAGAAACAATGTTAGTTTATATAACTAAAATAATTATTGGGAAATAACGCCTTATCCGACAACGTATGTATGTAGCCTCAGTACGGTCATCGTTAGAACTAGCCCGTTAACTCGAGCGGCGTACGTCGTATTTTACGAGTCACGGTTACAGTTGCCTACTTACATTTTTGCATTGCATCGCATGCATGTCATATAGGTACGATGATGGATCAGCAAACCGATCGAAGGATGATTGGGAATCCGAAGATGGTATAATGGTATTCTCTCCAGGAGATGATGCAATGGGCTTTCTATCCAGATGATTGTGGATGATCTGAAGATGCAGATACTAACTTTTTCATATCTCTTACCCAGGCAAGCCCCGGTGCATAACCCCTACTTTCTGCAGTTTAAATTATATTTGTGCATTAAGTTTCAAGGAGTTGAATGGAACCACTTGCATATATATCTTTATCCTATGAGTCTTACTAGTATGACAGGATCGTGTAGATTGCTATGCTACAGGACTCCGGTAGAAGTCGAGTGATTGCCTGTCACTCGCGAGAGA
The DNA here is from genome assembly GCF_019320115.1 of Miscanthus floridulus. Taxonomy (NCBI): domain Eukaryota; kingdom Viridiplantae; phylum Streptophyta; class Magnoliopsida; order Poales; family Poaceae; genus Miscanthus; species Miscanthus floridulus. Next base: position 121,789,746 of record NC_089586.1, on the reverse strand, counting down.
TAGGAAATATATTATTGGATTACTATCACTTGGAAAATATGAAAATGGTGACCGGGCAGGGATATGGTTTGGGTATTGGTGGGTGTAAGAAGTTGTGTCGCCGTGGAGGCGGGTCATAGCTTGGTTACACCGTTTCTCCCTGTCTGGTCGATTAAGGACCGATCGTGCATATGACTCTAGGCAGGTCACAGACTTATTATCCCGAGCACATACTTGTGTATGGGCGCTTGGAAAGCTTGTTGCTCTCTTGTCGCGGATCTGGCTCTTTCCGGACCGACTGTCAGGGTTTTATTTTGGTGGAGGAGGTCCTTGCACCGCACTGAGTCCAGGACTCAGAGGCGGGGGCTTGGAGTCCCAGTTTGGACGGGGACCTGGACACCCGGGACAGGAGAGTGATGGGTTGGTCCTGCTTGTGCCCGGGGTACAAGCGGGGCGTGTGTTTTCGGGGTACCCAGCTGGGGGCATTGATTCGCGAATCGCCGGGCTATCCGGTACGGCTTATCTACGGTTTAGCATCGTAGTAAGAACTGAAGATGAAAGATGGAAGATGGACAAAAAGGAAATCTGATTGCTTATCACTTGCTTGAAAGTAGCACAGGTGCTTACAGAGAATGGTTAGTTAATGAACCAATGCGGCTATTAATAAAAATCAAATATAAGGACGCACGCTTAGTAATGCTTTCTGCAAATGCAACCCACAAACCAGATAGCCTTGCATATCCTTGGAGTCTTTTCTTTTCTCCTATCGGGTAAGTCTTGCTGAGTACAATTAAGTACTCAGGGTTTTATTCCCCCTGTTGCAGGTGACAGGTGGATGCTAGAGCTGACTCTTGTGTGTGGATACCTCCTGGTGGGCTCAGCGAGGATTCCTTTACGCTGCGATCGTAGTCTTTATTTATAACTCTCACCAAATGCTTTTATAAATGAAAGTTCATAATCTGTTGTCGTAGTGTATATATCAATACTTCATCATGTCATTAATAGATGTTTATTTCCGCTGTAACTCTGTTCACATGTTCTATTCCGCTGTTCAATTAAATTGTTTATAACTCTGATAATATGATTTCATTCCGTTATTATATTAATAAATATTATACTCTGATGTTGTATTAAAAGTGATATAAGAAATGGTTACGATTGATGTAAGCTTTATTCTCTCATTTGTGATCCTGATGGTAAAAATGTGGATTTTCGGGTTCTCCCCTGGGGTGTGCCCGACGGAATCGAGTAATTTAGCGTTCTCCCTCGAGTGCTTAGTGTCTAATGGAAGACAAGCACTCCTGTGAGGCATTAAATTAGGCGGTTCTGCCATAGGTGGTATCAGAGAATAAATGAGGAAATAAAGCTTCGAAAACCTTTTCTAAACTAAAATTTGACAACCTATTGTTGCAAAAAGTTAGGACGTTTGCATGCGAAGTTATATAAGTAGCCCTATTACTATGGTTATGTATCCAGGATAGATGGCACTCTGCTGACTCAGATAGGCTTGGTCAAGTTTTCTGCAGGTACACTGACTCGAGCATAGTTCGATAGTATCGACTAGTTACAGGGAGAGAACGATGTGCCAAAACTCTAAGAACGGTTGCCCTATATGTTGGCAACAGTGGAAGGACGTATAGGACGTGCATTCATGCATATCTTGCCTATGCATTGTAGTACTCGTATTACTTACAGATACGCTATCCATAGGTGTCACGCGTGTCGTATTGTGCACGACTGACTCGTCCTGTTCTAGAGTTAGGTCTGAACTGTGGCTTCGTGTTTCGCGTTCGCCCGTGGTTCACGCCGGTCGTGACCCACGTCTCCCCGTACCCCTTTCTGCGCTCTTGTCGGACCCTTGCCCTGCAGTCGTACTAGTCAGTAATGGCATCGCACGTCGCTCGCCTCCAACGCGCGGAATTTGGTCAATCCGCCGTAGTGATCTCGCGCGGGAACCCTGGTGAACCGCGCCAGGACCACTGAATGCTCCGCCTTTATAAGTAGAGCCTGGCTTAGCCATTGGTACCATCACTCAGCGCACTTTAGCTCGCTTAGCTTCTCCTTTGAGCCAGTTTTTCACTCAGCCTTCCTTGCAACCACCGCCAGAGATGGCAGGAGCCTGGGTTAGCACCTACTGCCTGAATGTTGAGGGGTTTCCCAAAATCCTACATGCCACCTTGCAAAAGCTCGGAGTCAATGATCACCCCGAGTATGAGGGCCGTGAGTATGAGGAGCATGGCACCGAGCAGTGTGAGGTTACAGTCTACGTCGGGAAGAGTGAAGAGTTCCCTAACCTCACCGAAGCCTGGAGTGTGACCGCAACCGGGTTTAGCTTCATTGACACCTACCAGGTTGTGGCCCGCAAAGCCTTACGGTACCTCTGCCAGATCTATGAGGAGCCCATTGCCCGTACCCCCATGCGGTTCTTTCCACCTTTGGATAGGAACCGGCGGGCATGGAGGGCTCGCATGGAGGCTTTGCAAGGGCGGGATGTGCAAGAGGACAGTCCCACCGTGGTGCACTTGACCACGTACCTGCTCGCTCTAGATGAGCAGTATGACCGGCAAGCCTTGGAGCTGAGGGCGTGCCTTCGGCGCGCCGAGGAAGCCGAGGTCTTCAACCGGATGCTCCAGGTGCAGCTCGCCGAAGCGCATGCCAGCGCTGCAGCTGCTGAGAGCCGAGAGGCTACCATGGAGGAATCTCTGAAGGAGGCTGAGGATCGGCATGTCCATCAGCTGGGTGAGGCCTATCTGTTCACTAGGGCCAGGCGGAGGTCGCTGGTTGATGGAAGGCAGGATGCCCCGATCTTGGAAGGGATCCCTCTCCACCCGCCAGAAAGAAGAAGAACTGGTGTTATAGCACCGCCCGCACCTCCACCCTCGGAAGTGTCAGATGAAGAGCCCTTGGTTCCTCTCACTCAGCCGTTGCCCCGTGAGGATGTAGACTAGTTGCCTTGGGACGTTGTGCCCGTAGTAGTAGTGTTTTTTTTCGTTGCTGTCCCCCTGTATTTTACTCTTGCCGTTGTTGTCGTCCGTAGTTGTTGAGATCGTCCGACCGTAGGTGAATGCTATGTCGTGAATGTGAGCCTGAATGCCTGTACGTTGTACCCGTGTAAGATCGTTGGAACATGCATTTTAATTATTTCGCTGTGTTTATTGCGTTCATTTACTTTAAAGTCTTGTTAGTCTTGCTCTAAGTTTTCAAGGGCGATGATAAGTGAGTTACAAGAGAAGTTGACATTCAGATGCCAAGCAGATCAGCCGTGATTGGATGTTATTGGACACTGTATCGACTAACTTTGGATGTCCCAACAGAACACTTGAATCTTTTTAAAAACAAATCCGTCGTTGGATTTGAATTCCTTGTCCCTTGTTGTGGAGGGAAACCTTTGTTGTTGAATTTTTCCCTTGCGATACCCCCTTACTCTGTGGTCTATGACCCCACTGCCTTCATGGCGTGTAAGTTGGTGATAGTTGCCTGGTTAAAAGCTTATGGTGCCGCGACGAAACCGAGGGCTCCATGTGGAACAGCTGCCACATGTGACGCTGCTCGGCACGTGCTGGTATCGAGGTTGTTAACCAAGTACCTTTACCAAGTTACACCGTCGTACTGTTTTGTTTTAAAGTTTTCTTCTTGAAAATGTTCGGGTGTTCAAACGGGAAATCCATAATGGGGATGCAAAAGTGTCTTTCAAGGTAAAAAGGAGATGGTTTGGAGAAAGGAAGTATGACATGATCTGGGTTTACAGAAAAGACGGATGTGGTCAAGGAAGGTCAGCAGTGGATAGTCGGGAGTAGTTGCAAAAGTCAGAGTGGACGTTTTGTCCCAAGCCCTGCGCTTAGTTGACCGTGCTACGCATGCCGGGTTATTTCGCTACGTGCCCTGCGAACGCCGTCGATGTCGGGTCCATTATTGTCCCATTTTCGCGTGACCGCGGCATCGTGCAGTGCACACCATCTTTGTGCACTGTGCGTTGCTCCTTTTCCAGCATCCGGTCGGCTCCCGACTCTCGCGCCTCGTCCCCGTACCGGACCCCCCCATTTCCCTTCTTTTCCTTCTTCTTTTGGTGACACGACCGCCCGCACGCCTGCCTCGTCGAGCGGACCCCCCCCTCTACTCTCCTTTATTTCCCCCTCCGCCGCTCGCGCAGGAAGCACGCCATGTTTCTGATCTTATCTCCACATCATGCACCGTCTGTGTATTCCAGCCCCACCGCATCCGCCATCGATGTGTTGCTTTCCCCTCTTCGTTCGCCTCTATAAATACCCTTGGTCCTTGCTTTTCTCCTTCATCCCCATTTCCCCTCACCTTTGGAGCAGAACTACGAAATCCAGTCGATGTTGTGAAGCTATGTTCGTCTGTCTTAGGTGATGGTGTGATCGAAGAAGAAGGAAGGATCCGGTTCGTCGAAGAAGTTCAAGTTCCCTTTTGGGTAGTCAATCTTAGGGTTCACGATGTTTTACTTCTCAGTCGACTGTTTCTGGATTTGTTGGTGCTATGCCATGTTTTGGATAATTATTATCTTGTTGTTCCTCCATTGTCCTCGTCTATCCCGACTTTGGGAGTAGGTCTTGGGTGTGTCAAGTTGCTCTTAACCAGGTATCCCTAGCTCCCCGTGTGGTTAGTATCCGAAGTCGTGTAATCTTTCGGGTAATCCCTGATCTACAAAATGTAATCGCGTGTTCCCCTTTTGGTTCTTGCTTCGAATCTCGGGACGAGATTCTTTTTAAGGGGGGTTGGTTGTAACACCTCGGTGTTACGATCTTATTTAGCGCCGCGATTTAGGCCTAAGTAAAACTTTCGAAACGAGTTTCTTCAATTTTTGATTTAGAACTTACGTGAAGCGATGAGCGAACCTTGTGTGACTTAGTTTCGCGGACTCGAATAAACGTTTAAGTTAAATTACGTAGTGCGTAGAAATAATTGGGAAGGTCGAACGACGATGCTAGCGGACGGTTTGTCCTGTTAGATTAAGCATGAAAAGTAACTTGTACAAATAAAATAAAATCCACTAATAAATAGAACGATATATATATATATATATATATATATATATATATATATATATATATATATATATATATATATATTTTGAATCAAATTTAAATTCGAACCTTGTTGAAATCTTTCTGTGCCTCGACGTTGCAAATTATCCAAATTAGTAAATCGTTAGAGAGAGATATATATAAGTATATATATATATGTACGACGATAACTAAAAACAAAGAATTAGAAGGGAGGACAAACGTACTCAGTGATACTAGTAGCGATTTACTGTACTAGTTGACTGACGGCTTCCCGCTCTTTCTTTTCTCTGCTCTCTGCCTTGCTTTCCGTCACATCATGCCAGAGCAAACATGGATCAGCAGCTCTTAATTATTGCTGAGCAATGGCCTCAGTTTTTAGCAGAACGCACGGTGTCACTCGCACTAGCTGACCTCCACTACTCTCTGTAAGTGTTGTTGGGCAGTGACCTTGCTTGTCTTCTCTCTACGTGTTTCATTGGGCGAAGTCAAGTCGTGTCTTGTCTGTGTCCTTGTCTCGCGCTATCTTTCTCGCATGCGTCATTTTCCTCTGCGAATGCCTTAATGAAAATTGGCCGAGCTTGCTGCAGCGCCGTCCTTCCTGTCCCCGCTGTTTTCCCGATTCCCGGCTCCGGCGTGTCTTCATTTCATCCGTCCGTTTTCCCCTCTCTGACGCCACCCCTGCTGCTTGAGGAAGCCAACGCCCCTGCTCGCTCTCCTCGCCAGCGTTGAGCGCCCGGCCGGACGTGGCCGCGCCCGCTGCCGCAGCGCCGAGCCGTAGCCACCTCGCCCTGCAGTTCCGCTCGGTTTTCCTTCGCGAACACCGCGCGTCTCGCACGGCATCCCCTCTCCTTCCCCCTCCTCCTCGGTTCCAGCCGCGCCCCGGTCCCGCGCTAGAACCCCAGCCGCAGCGCTCCACCCTCCTCCGCACCTCCTCGCGCAGAGCTCCGCAGCACCACGCCGCTGTCCGTGCGCGCCTCGGTTCCGCGTCGGGCCCGCTGCTCCGCCGCGCTGCTCCACCTCCGCGGTACTGCCCCGGCCAAATGCTCGCCATGCCCGGAGCTTCGCGTCTCGTGCCGAGCCGCTGCTCCACGGTCCCACCGTCGCTGCTGGCTTATCTGCCGCGGCCGCACGTGGCCGCCGTGCGGTGCACGTACCCGAGCCGCGAAGCATCTCCCCGCTCTCCGGCCGCTCGCGCTCGGCCATGCCGCTGCGTCCCGCCATGGCTGCCCGCCGGTGCCGGCTCTCTCCCGCGCGCGCGAGCTCCTTGTCACGTGTCGAGCCGCCGCGGCACCTGCCGTGCCACCCTCGCCGACCGTCGCGACCGCAGCGATTCCATTGCCGGTCGGAGCTCCTCAGCTCCCCTGCTCCAAGCGCTCCGTTCCTGGAATGAGAAAGCAAGGTGAGGAACGGTATAAATCCAAGAAGAAACGCTATACGGGGTCTTTACACAAAATACTAGACTCAGGTGAATAGTGTTGTTGGACCTCGTCGTAATTTAAGGGAGGTTTGTGGCCATTTCGCGTATGTGTCGTACCCTGTCCCCGCGCGCTGGGCCGCGTGTCCGCGTTGCTGGGCCGGCTAGAGGTCTGCCGTCGCGCCTGGGCCGCGCCTGCGCCGCGCGTGGGCCAGCCTGCAGGGCAGTGCTCGCCTGCCCTGGGCCTGGTGCCGGTGCCTTGCTGGGCCGGCCTGAGGCCATCTGGTGCCACCCGCCTGGGCCACGCAAGCGCCCGTCCGGCTGGGCCGTTGCGCCGTGTGGGCCATGCTCGCCCCCTGGGCCGCGTTTCTGCTGTGCCAGTAGTGGCCGCCGGCCCTTTTCTTGTTTAAGGGTTTTCTAATTACAGTAGAAGTAAACTTATAAACTTCGTAGTAAGTCGTAGAAAAATCATAAAAATGCCAAATCAGTTTTATCGAGTTTCTAAGATCATGATCTACCTATTAGTATATTTTGTTTACATAGTTTGATAATATTTTTGGGAACTATATAATTAATCTAAGACACGTAATATCGTAAAATATAAACTTGTAGGAACTTCCGTGATAAATTGGCAATAGTGTTCAATCTAAAATTTGTATAGCAGGCTCCTAGCAATATTAGTTACTCACCGTAATTTTTGTAGCTCTAGAATAATTAGTTGCTAAATAGATAATGATGTCTTATTTCGAATAATGATTAAACGGATAGAATAGAGTAAAGAAACAATGTTAGTTTATATAACTAAAATAATTATTGGGAAATAACGCCTTATCCGACAACGTATGTATGTAGCCTCAGTACGGTCATCGTTAGAACTAGCCCGTTAACTCGAGCGGCGTACGTCGTATTTTACGAGTCACGGTTACAGTTGCCTACTTACATTTTTGCATTGCATCGCATGCATGTCATATAGGTACGATGATGGATCAGCAAACCGATCGAAGGATGATTGGGAATCCGAAGATGGTATAATGGTATTCTCTCCAGGAGATGATGCAATGGGCTTTCTATCCAGATGATTGTGGATGATCTGAAGATGCAGATACTAACTTTTTCATATCTCTTACCCAGGCAAGCCCCGGTGCATAACCCCTACTTTCTGCAGTTTAAATTATATTTGTGCATTAAGTTTCAAGGAGTTGAATGGAACCACTTGCATATATATCTTTATCCTATGAGTCTTACTAGTATGACAGGATCGTGTAGATTGCTATGCTACAGGACTCCGGTAGAAGTCGAGTGATTGCCTGTCACTCGCGAGAGATAGGAAATATATTATTGGATTACTATCACTTGGAAAATATGAAAATGGTGACCGGGCAGGGATATGGTTTGGGTATTGGTGGGTGTAAGAAGTTGTGTCGCCGCGGAGGCGGGTCATAGCTTGGTTACACCGTTTCTCCCTGTCTGGTCGATTAAGGACCGATCGTGCATATGACTCTAGGCAGGTCACAGACTTATTATCCCGAGCACATACTTGTGTATGGGCGCTTGGAAAGCTTGTTGCTCTCTTGTCGTGGATCTGGCTCTTTCCGGACCGACTGTCAGGGTTTTATTTTGGTGGAGGAGGTCCTTGCACCGCACTGAGTCCGGGACTCAGAGGCGGGGGCTTGGAGTCCCAGTTTGGACGGGGACCTAGACACCCGGGACAGGAGAGTGATGGGTTGGTCCTGCTTGTGCCCGGGGTACAAGCGGGGCGTGTGTTTTCGGGGTACCCAGCTGGGGGCATTGATTCGCGAATCGCCGGGCTATCCGGTACGGCTTGTCTACGGTTTAGCATCGTAGTAAGAACTGAAGATGAAAGATGGAAGATGGACAAAAAGGAAATCTGATTGCTTATCACTTGCTTGAAAGTAGCACAGGTGCTTACAGAGAATGGTTAGTTAATGAACCAATGCGGCTATTAATAAAAATCAAATATAAGGACGCACGCTTAGTAATGCTTTCTGCAAATGCAACCCACAAACCAGATAGCCTTGCATATCCTTGGAGTCTTTTCTTTTCTCCTATCGGGTAAGTCTTGCTGAGTACAATTAAGTACTCAGGGTTTTATTCCCCCTGTTGCAGGTGACAGGTGGATGCTAGAGCTGACTCTTGTGTGTGGATACCTCCTGGTGGGCTCAGCGAGGATTCCTTTACGCTGCGATCGTAGTCTTTATTTATAACTCTCACCAAATGCTTTTATAAATGAAAGTTCATAATCTGTTGTCGTAGTGTATATATCAATACTTCATCATGTCATTAATAGATGTTTATTTCCGCTGTAACTCTGTTCACATGTTCTATTCCGCTGTTCAATTAAATTGTTTATAACTCTGATAATATGATTTCATTCCGTTATTATATTAATAAATATTATACTCTGATGTTGTATTAAAAGTGATATAAGAAATGGTTACGATTGATGTAAGCTTTATTCTCTCATTTGTGATCCTGATGGTAAAAATGTGGATTTTCGGGTTCTCCCCTGGGGTGTGCCCGACGGAATCGAGTAATTTAGCGTTCTCCCTCGAGTGCTTAGTGTCTAATGGAAGACAAGCACTCCTGTGAGGCATTAAATTAGGCGGTTCTGCCACAGCAGCACAGTGATCAAGGTGACTTACCGGACGCTGACTGTGTCCGGTCAAGTTTGATCGGATGCGTCCGGTCGAAGAAAATCGTCTCTGGATGCTTACTGGAAATGACTGGACGTTGGGGGTTCAGCGTCCGATCACTTTGAGCTGCAGTGTCGGTCGTCATATGACCGTTGAGATCGAGGGTTCAGTAATTGAAGAGAGGGACACGTGGCACGCATCACGTGACCGAACATTGAGGTCCAGCATCCGGTCACCCCATGTTGTGCCTAGTGAAGGGGTACAACAGCTCTATTTCATGAGGGCTTCTATTTAAGCCACATGGCCGGTTCAAGCTTACACTTTTGGCCATTTTGCATTGACATAGAAACCTTGTGAGCTTAGCCAAAGCCCTCCCACTCATCTCCATCATTGATTCATCATCATTGTGAGATTGGGATAGAATCCAAGTGCATTGCTTGAGTGATTGCATCTAGAGGCACTTAGTATTCGTGTTTCGCTGTGGGATTTGCTTGTTGTTCTTGGTGGTTGCCACCACCTAGACGGCTTGGTGCAGCGGTGGAGGATAGGCACGAGTTGGTGATTGTCCGTGGCCATCTTCGGTGATTATGAGGGGACTTGTACCTTTCTCGGCAGAGCGCTGAAAGGTAACTCTAGTAAATTGCTCGTGTCATTGAGTTACCTCACTTGTAGGTAGGTTCTTGCGGTGTCCAATCATGTGGACGAGGTTTGTGCAACACCTCTTAGCCGCCGAATCACCAAGTGTTGGTCGACACAATGGGGACATAGTATGTTGACAAGCACGTGAACCTCGAAAGAAAATTGGTTGTCTCTTGCCCTTTGGTATTCTCCCGGTGATTGATAAAAATTCATCTTGTGATTGGTTCACTCCTCTATGCGGCAGTATAATCATATTACTTACTCATTTACATTTCCGCAAACTAGCTACAGCAAGCTCTTTAGTGTAGATAGAATTGAGAGTTTGTCTTGTGGGTTAAGTTCATCTAGTGAAGCTCTTTAGTGTAGCAATTGTGAGAGCTCTTAGTGAGTAGTGACCTAGTAGATTGTGTGCCTAGTGATCATAACAATTAGAATTGTTGGATAGATGCCTTGTAACCCTTATAAAGCTAGAGCAAGTCTGCTTTCCGCTATTTGTCATACTAATCAAATTGCTCTAATTGGTTTGTAGAATTTTAAATAGGCTATTCATCCCCCTCAAGCCATATTAGGACCTTTCAGTTGTGACTTTTGAAAAAACTACTGTGAGATGTGGGTTGTGGGAAAAGCAGAAGGTCGTTTGGTTGCACAGCTGTGGCTTTTGTAAAAACAACTGTCAGTCTCCTCCGTTTCGTAGCACCCAAAGGCGTGACCCAGTAGCAGGGGCCCACCGCCTCCGCGTCCCAGCATTAGCATCCCACCGCCGCCGCGCCCGAGCTGCAGACACCCGCCGCCTCGCCCCAGCTCATTGACACATCGGCGGAGCTCTCGCGCATCGGATTAGGGGCGGAGTGGTGCGCGAGTCTGCTTGCCGGAGTGGTCATGGTTCTCGCAGGACGTGGGAGGGGCTCGCCGGAGTTGAGAGCAGGGCGGGCGGCCCGCTAGGGAAGGCGCTGTCCTAGACTATGGGCGACCTCGGGCGGGGCCGGTGTGGCAGTGGCCGGCCGACGAACCTTAGCCGTGGGTGGTCCTCACCGATGCGGAAGGGGCGACGGGAGATACGGATGCGACCGGGAAATAGAAGCGAGCGGAACGTTATTTTCCTCTCATAACCAGCGGTAGGTGGGTAAGTTCTGGACTCAAAAGCCAGTGAAAGCAGGGGTGAAGGTGCTTTTGGATTTGTACTACACTAAAAGCTGCTTTTGGACAAAAACAGATGTGGCTTTTGAGCCCTTTAGTTGAGCTTTTGACTTTTTGGAGCAAAAGTCGAAGCCAAAAGCCCAACCAAACAAGGCCTATATATCCTTTCTAATTGTTTCTTATGCTTTAGAAAAATACTTGTTATTTCTCTATAGTTCATAATTGGTATTGTTATTTCTTATTATCCTTTGTATGCAGAGTTACATTATGATTCATAAGCGTTCTGTTCATAGAGCTTACGTTAAAGAGACCATGTTTATCAAGTGGGCCATCTCAAAGTATGTTGATCATGGTTGCACAAATGCAATTTTCCGAACCAACTCATTTCCCTTTAACTTAGTAATAGTGCTGGTTCTACACAAAGAGGCATTCAAAGGCCAGTCGAGAAGCCAGAAAGAATTCTAGGTGGGGCGAACTTTAGCGGCAACGTAGACCAAATGCAACTGAACAATTCAAAATACAAACAAGAAAATTATCTTAAAGACTAGTGGTAGATCAATGCTAATTCAATAAAATGCATGTGTAGCATCCATGCATGGCCTGTTAGATTGTTGGCTACTAGGCTATATGCTATATCTATCTTTGTGGCACATAACATAATAGCCCGTTACACACCAGCCCACCAGCTCAGGCACCTCCAGACCCCTTTCTTCTCCAATCGCCCCTTGCCCAGCGCCGAAGATCCGCCAACTGTTACCTCTCTCTCCATGGATGCAAGGCACCGCTAGTCAAGGAGATTATTGGAAAATGGATGAGTCTAGTGAAGCTCTATCGCGAGTAGATGGGGCGGCCGCCCCACGTCACCTATAGGGTGGCTCCGCCTGAATCAAAGGTGTGCTATAAAGTGTAAGTTTTCTGTTATGTAGTTTCCTTGTAGTAGGTTAAACAAACGTGGGCATTGTTACTTAACAACTTATCCTCCCATTAAGTATGTGTAGGCCATTATTTAGCTAGAGTTTACCAACAAGACCGAGGAAATGGTACTTGCTCTGCGTAAGACTAAGGCCCTGTTTGGATTAGTTTTGGATTTTTAATAACTAGTTTTTGCCTCTGGTTTCTAAAATCTAGTTTCTGATCAAAAATTGCTGGAGGTGTTTGGATCCCCCAATTTTTAAGAATATGCATCCATTTGTTGCTCTTGGGTCACAAAAACTAACAAAAGTTGGGTATCAACAGCTTCCTGGTTTTATGAATCTGACCAGAAATTGACAGTAAAAACTGATCTGTTTGGATCGCATCCGGTTTTCAAAAGCGAGATTCTTAAAAACTAACAAAAACTGGAAGGATCTAAATAGGGCCTAAGACTAGACCACAAGTGTGAATTTTTAGGTTTCCGGTTACCACTCCAATGATTTATTTTTCAAGTACTTTGACAAATTTCATATTAATTTATTAATTTGATGTGGCATTTACTCATGATAAATAGACATTCTGTACATCTGGATTAGTATGTCAAGACCCCTTGCTATATTTTTTTATAGTTCGCTGAACTTTTTTCATGCCAATTTGGTGAAAATGTTGAACATTTGGAGACTCGATTTGTTAGTGTATACCAGTATATATTTATTTGTTGATCAGTTCCGTTTCATTCACCAACCCGTACTTTGGTCACTAATACACCCTAGTCATGAGCCTCGGTACATTTTTTGATGGGTCAAAGACGCTAATTGAGTGCGATGCTTATGTTGGCTATCGCCTATTCCGTTCCGTATCTACGTCTACGTGTACCAGTGGCGCTTTGACGCTTTCCCCGGCCAGTGGCGCAGTCAACGCTGGAGTAACAGGATTTGAGCATCGAGAGTAGCAGGATCATCATGTAGTAAGGCGTTGTTTAGATTGAGGTTAGAATCAGTATTTAGCACTGTAGCACTTTCGTTTGTATTTAACAATTATTGTCCAATCATGGCCTAACTAGACTCAAAAGATTCGTCTCGCAATTTACAATCAAACTGTGTAATTAGTTATTTTTTATCTACATTTAATACTCCATGTATGTGTCCAAAGATTTGATGAGATGGAGAAAGTGGGAAAAAACTTTAATCTAAACAAGCCCTAAAGTCTGAAGCTCGATAGACCTGTCGAAAGATTCTGCAGTATCCTAGCGCAGCGCAGCTTTCCACAGACGTCGTCTGTAGGAATCCGGACCGGGAGGCGCCGCGTGCCCGCGTCCAGCTCCCGTCGAAGCGTCCCATCCATTCTACTGCCATCTCGCAATCAGCAACGCTTTGCTTGCCTGGTTTAGATGTCATCCAAATTCTAAGTTTTTTCACTCTCTTTTCGTCACATCAATTTTTAACCGCTTGCATGGAGTATTAAATATAGGTAAAAAAAATAACTAATTACATAGTTTAGTTGAAAATCACGAGATGAATCTTTTGAGCCTAGTTGGTCCACGATTGGATAATATTTGTCAAATAAGACGAAAGTGATACTGTTCATCGGGTTCACTTTTTTTCAGAATCTAAACGAGGCCCTACAGTGTTCCCTTCACCCAGCCGTCCTTGCTCCCGCCTCCCGTCCCGTCGCAGCACGGCAGAGCCCAGTGAAGAATCACCCCTCCCTGGCTCGCTCTCGTCTCTGGCTCTCTTCCCATGGGCCATGGAACAGAAAAAGGCTCTCGGTCGTCTTTGGTTTGGAGATCGCGGTCGCACGACGCAGCGCAGGCAGAGCCGCATAGGCACGGACAGATTCCTCGCCACGGCGAATTGAATCCGCTGCCCCGCCGGAACCGGTCGAATTCAATGAACAATAAAACAGTGAGCATCGCCATGTCAGGAGCCGCAGTAATGGCGTTCCATGTTCGTACCATCCGAGACCGAGAGGCCCGTCGATCATCGTTATGGCCGGGGGGGATAGGCGCCGGATAGTACCGCTACCACATGCCATTGCTGGGCACTACTGCAGCTGCAGCTTGGAAACCTCTGCCTTCAACAGGGCATGGTTTGGGTTTGCTGCGACGGCGACGCTGTGCTGGTCTGTTTGACCTGCCGGTGCCGATGCGTGAGGCCTGGCATTGAGCACTGAGAAAAGTGAAAAGACACTCGGTCTGGCAGGCCGTAAACGATTGTATACGATTGTAGATTATAAGTTAAAATAATATTTTTCTTACACTAAACCAGTCAAACTAGCTAGCAGTAAATAATCTACGATCCAGCCCAACCAGCCGAATAGGCTGACTGGTGTTGTCGAAGTACGGGTAGATATGTAAGACCGATGGAGACGTTTGACGTATCGACCGCTAGAACAAAGTCCCATTTGTTTGTTTAGTTGCTCCGTTCCTATCACATCGTATGTTTGAACAAATATATAGAGTATTAAATATAGACTAAAAAAAATAACTAATTACATACATTGCGAGAGACGAATTTTTTAAATCTAATTAGTTCATGATTTGACAATACGGTGATACAATAAAGCTACCGTAAATACGTGTTACCGATGAATTAATTATGCTTAATAAATTCGTATCGAAATTCTTAAAAACTTCTATAATTTATTTTATTATTACTATCAAACATGACATCTGACGTGAAACCCTTAAACGATTTTAACCCTGACCGGCCTACCCTATTTCCTGCCGGCCTTTTCACCCTGCTGCCGGCGCTCGACCTACTGCCACCGGGATCTACTGCTCGGCAGTCGCCCACGGGCTGCCAGCCTGCCATGCTAGTTTGCTACTGGCTGGCTTACACGTGGAACAAGGCCCCGAATGTTTGACCGATCGATGGACACACATGTGGTTCGACGACTCCTTTTACAGCGCGCGCTTAGTTCTCTGAATTTGAAAATTTGGGTTACTGTAGTATTTTTGTTTTTATTTGACAATTAGTGTTCAATCATAGACTAAGTAGGCTCAAAATGTTCGTCTCGCAATTTTCAACCAAACTGTGCAGTTAGTTTTTTTTCGTCTACATTTAATGCTCCATGCACGTATCGCAAGATTCGATGTGATAAATACTGTAGCACTTTTTGAGATTTTGGGTGCCAACTAAACACGTGCACAGTATCTCAGTACTGTAGTCGTTACACGAGTAACGGAGATTGTGAACCTCGGGTCCTTTCTGAGGGTGTCCTGGTGGCCACCGCTGAGAGATGCTCGCTGCTTGGATTATCAACCGTACGGAACCCTGCATTGTTCGGCTGGAAGCTGCTGCTTGGTGCTTGCTCAAGGACGATGGGTTGCTCAGGGACTCAGATCATCAGATGCATCATGCATGCAAGGTCGCCTGTCTACTTCGTCTCTGCTGGGAGGATTCAGAGGTTGGACCATCCATATATCCAGATCCGAGCTTTGCCTCAGCTAGTGTAGATAGCTTAGCTGGTAGTAGTAGGGTAGCAGCCAGCATTAGCACTCATCAGCTTCGTACGGTGCGGGGTCCTCCTTTGCTTGCTCCTCCGCCATCACCTACGTATACATCCCCGATTCATTTCAAGCGTCCCGCCCGTGAGGCGTCATTGGTTCATTTGCGTTGCGTACGTAGCTGATCCATTCGTTAGTCCATTCAATCATTGTGACACGACAGTCGGTCAAAGTGTAAGCCCGGCCATGTCCCCAGAACGATAGCCACAATTGTGGCGCCATCCAAACCGATCCTCTCCTTTCATTTCACTCCTCGATCCTTGAGAGGCGATGGAGAGATGGCGGGCGCAGTAGAACGCGCCACTCTGGTATGGACGAAGCCTGTGTTAAACCAAACCAAGCAGTGATAGGTTTACAAGGTGGTGGTCACCGGTCCTGTGCTTGCCGTGGTCTCCATCCGGCCGTGGCGTCCTGGCGTCCCCCACGTTTGTACATATATATATATATATATATATATATATATATATATATATATATATATATATATATATATATATATATATATATATATATATATATATATATATATATATATATATGGCCCATGTCATCGTCTCGTTCCTCTACTCCCTTTTGCAAACCTCCCCCGTCATAGGCCACTGTGACCTGCTTCTCTTGTGCTCCCGTGCCACCGTCACTGCTCATCTCCATAGCCACCTCCACATAGCTTTACTTTACAGCAGCATCTCTCTAAGCTTTATACTACTAGGTTTTAGTTTATGGAAGAGCCTACACGAGGCAGAAGGTAGCTAGCTTTCTTCAATAACCTCGGTCCACCAGCAAGAAGCTTCCCTGCTTCCCTTTGCCCTCGATCGATCTGCCCAAACATCCATCCATCCATCCTTCCTGGCTGTAAGAAGGGATGGTCTCATGGCCGTGAGCTCACCTCGCCGAGCGCTCATTGCGGCCGTGTCCCTCTGCTTCCTTCTCGGCGCCGCGACCAGCATCCGCACCGCGACGTTTTCCCCTTCTCAGGTACGCACGAGACCGTCAGCCACCAGTCACCACCCACCCAACACGACGTTTTCCCTCCTGACTCCTGTCTTGCGTGCGTCTCTGAGACTGACAGTGCGTTGCGTTGTTTGTGAGGTGCAGAACCTGGCGGAGGACAAGTCGCGGCTGGGGTCGACGCCGCCGAGCTGCCACAGCCGGTGCAGCGCCTGCAACCCCTGCATGCCCGTCCAGGTGACGACCGCGCCCGGGCTCGGCCGCACGGTCCGCGTCACCGACGACGCGGTGACGGTGGCCGGCTTCTCGCGCTACTCCAACTACAAGCCGCTGGGGTGGAAATGCCGCTGCGACGGCCGCCTGTACGACCCCTAGCGTGCTGCTGCTGCCTGATTCCCTTCTCCATGGCGCCATGGCAACTCCAGTGCGCACTCTGCTACGTTCCGGCGGCAGAGACTGGAGAGCAGCCAGGTTCTTCGTCTCGCGTGTGTGTGCGTCATCTGTTGTTCGGAACCCATGGCGGCTTGCTTCACAAGCTTATTACTCTCTCTATCTACTAGTTCGAGCTTGCAGCCTTTGCAACTTGTACTGCCCGTAGCCGTAGCCATTTTTTGCTCTCCGCTGAAGCAATTTACTCGCGTGTAAAGAGTGATTGTGAGCAGTAAATCCTAGTAGTACCACTGCTAGTAGTATTGCCCAGTGCTCTGGTCATGACAGATTGAAGGCAGGCAGGCATGTGACTCGCCTGACGGCTCTGCTAGCCTGAATCTACCGCTGGATCGCAGTGCCGCCGATCCGCCGGCTCGGCTGGTAAGCTGGTTTGCGTTGTAACCTTGCGTGACGTGTGGCCGCGCAGGGCGCACACACACCGGGGGAGCCTGATGATGATGCGATTTTTAATCTGAGACTGTTGCGTGGTAGTTAGGCCCTGTTTATATTCTAAAAATTTTCACCCCAAAGTATCACATCGAATCTTACGGCACATGCATGAAGTAATACATGTAGACGAAAAACAAAACTAATTACACAGTTGGGTGAGAAATCGTGAGACGAAACTTTCGAACCTAATTAGTCCATAATTAGACACTAATTATCAAATACAAACGAAAGTGCTACAGTAGCCAAAACCAAAATTTTTTGCCTTGACTAAACGCGCCCTTATTGTGGCCATGGCCGCCTTTGTACGGCTCTGATGGCTCGCCATGTGTTTTGTTTACTGAGGTGTCTCCCTCGTGCCCAGCCGTCCGTATGGGACTGGGGAGCGAGGGATCGCAGTGTGGGGGGCTCCGGGCTCGTCGCGTGGCGCTTTGGCGGCAGCTGCATGGGCCTTGCTCTTGTCGGGCTCCGCGATCGCGGTAGGGACGAGGACCATGCAGGTTTCAAACTTTATTATGATGCGAAAATAGTACTGGTCCGCCTCTTATACTTTTTTTTATATTCAGATTCAGAAACTTGCCAAGGCCCGTAATGATTTGATGGAGATGGGATCTGTCCGTTTTTCTCGCGAGAGAATGAATGTTTGATTGTTCTGTGGGGACATGTTTGTCGACCGTGAAAATATGTCCTTCAAAAGTGGAACTGTATGACCGTGTTTGATCATATGGCGTAAAGTTTATAGTCAAGTTAAAAGCTAAATTTTAGATCACATTAATTTATTTGTATGGTCTAATAAATTTTATTTGTATATGGTATAATAAATTTTATTTGTATATGGTCTAATAGATTACTGATCTTTTAGATGGGTTAAACTTCAGACAATAATTTTATACCACATGTTTAGAGCCTCATGCTTTGTGGCTAACCTTTAGGCCCTGTTTAAATACTATAGTCTGAAGTTTAGTTGGCTAAAAAGGTAAGGACGACTAAAAACTTTATCCTACTTGTGTAGTCTATAAAACTTTTATATGGTTGACTAAATTTTAAACAGCACCTTAAATCTTCTATTGGAGCCTCAAAACTATAGATCATAGATCCAAATGGGGTCCTAGACCATGGATCCATAGAGACCTTAAACCTTAGAGATTTCGATAGGCAAGGCCTCTCCAAGGGCTAATTTATTGGCCCGATTTAGATGGGCTTTTGGCCTAGTGAATGAATCTGTGGCAAGACTTGCAATCCCCACTCTCCCGTCCTAGTTCATGGCCCAGAACGTACCTCTGTTGAGAAATTGGTTTATCATGACACAGGCGCAAAGAACATAGAATGAGAGAGGGAAGGGAGCTCTTTAGTGTTTCATTGTGTATACATGTACATATGTTGTGTCTCTCCTCCAACTTCCCATTCACCTCCTTTTATAGAGGGGGGAGAGGTTCATGTTGTCCCAATAATTTTCTGGTCTCTCATAAATTGGCCACCACCAAAGTCTCTTGTTCATACTGACTTTTGACTTCGGTTTCATAACAATCTCGACGGAATTCCTATCTCGGCTTGGGTCGTTTGGCGGAATTCCGATTAGACTAACCAATCATCCAAAAAAACAAAATTGGGCTCTGTATAACTAAATGACAGTCTATATTTTTATTCATTGTTGTCGGTTTTGCAAACTCTATTGTTCTTCAATTACTTTAACGTGCAAGGTACTAGAAAGGGAGCTGTTTTGATTTGATTGAAAGCCATATTTTCTTGTTACTTCTCCACTACAACGTTGTTTTTTAAATAAAATAAACTAAATAAAAAAAGAAAAGAAGAACATAGGAAAAAAGCAACAAAGTGAAATTAATAGAAATGGAACATAAAGGGGAAAGTTTAACTTAAAAAAAGATCAACCAAAAAACAAAAAAGTGAATAATTTTTTTGGATCGGGCTAAGCTTATGTTTAAATGTGCTTTCCATCCACCCTAAGTCGCACTTGTGTAGAAGATTTATGGCCTACTTGGTAGGACTTTGACTCATCTAAAAATAGCTCTAGCTCCGGTTTCACTGAAGAAGCAACTTCTCTAAAAGAGCTTTGAAAAACATTTGACAAAATGGTTTTTCCTGTTTTTTGAATGGATGAAATATATCAAATGTCCATAGTGCTCCTATCTCTTTGATTTTAATATTTGATGTCAACTAGTAATCACCAAAGGAACGCCTAGCTAGAGGGGCTTTGCTCAAATGTAATCATTCTTGTCCTCCTTAGCGCGCTGTAAAACAGCGCGTCGTGTAAAAACTTTCTCTACTCAATAGAAAGATGCATAAACCTTTTGCTTATTCGATAAAAAAATGTCACCTAGCACTATGGGTTCATTAGCAAGGTAACTACGATTTTATCACTAAAGAAAACTATTCTCCTTCAAAAGAATTTCAGTATTAGAAGAAAAAGAAATACTAGTACATATTTAGCTCGTTCGCTGGTCTGACCGAGACGAGCCAGCCGGCTAGAACCCCTCTCAAGTTACTGTTCATCCAATCAGCTGAACAGTATTTTTCTCTCTCAACAAACTAGTCGAAACAGTATTTTTCAGTTAAGTTTCAGATCAGCGAACGGGGCCATTGCCTTCACGGTTCCTCTTATCCATCCATCGGTTCCCTTTTGCCATCTCCACATCTCTCCGTTCCTTTTGGAGACTTTTCCCTATGTGCCATTATAAAAGATCGTAATCCTCTGTGTGCCCCTGAAAAAATTCAGCGGTCTTCAGCGCCACTACTCCAACTTTTTCGTGTCATCTATGCCACTTCCGTCAGTTTTGGCTCTAACGCCGTTAAACTGCAGGGGTGAAAAGACGAAAATGCCCTTAAGTTCAAATATGTTATTAATTTTTTTTGAGCATCTTAACGACTTCAAATGAAAAAACTCAAAACTAGAAAGTTGTAGATCTCGTCGAGATCTATAATTTTCATATAATTTTTTTTTCATTTAATTTCGCAAAAAAAATAATATGATTTTTCTAAGATATATTAATCATATCAAATCATTTTTTTTTGCGAAATTAAATGAAAAAAAAATTATATGAAAATTATAGATCTCGACAAGATCTATAACTTTGTAGTTTTGAGTTTTTTCATTTGAAGTCGTTAAGATGCTAAAAAAAAATTAATAACATATTTGAACTTAAGGGCATTTTCGTCTTTTCACCCCTGCAGTTTAACGGCGTCAGAGCCAAAACTGACGGAAGTGGCATAGATGACACGAAAAAGTTGGAGTAGTGGCGCTGAAGACCGCTGAATTTTTTCAGGGGCACACAGGGGATTACGATCTTTTATAATGGCACGCAGGGAAAAGTCTCTTCCTTTTGCCATCTCCAGTTCTCCGCATCTCTTCCTACTGTGCATACGCGCGGCCGCCGGCCGCCGGGGTGAGAAATGGCGCGGCCGCAGAAGGGATTGCGCCAAAGGGAGGGTGCTTGCTGCCGCGTGTGGGAGGCCGAAGCGATCCGGCATGGCGAGGAGCGGGAGCACGGACGGGTGGAGCAGCTCCAGCATGCCTGGCGTGGAACGCGGCCAGGCGAAGCGGCTGAACGCGGCTGCCGGTCATGGCCGCGGGCTTGAGGGCGTTGGGCAGAAACGGTACTTGGCAAGGAGACGGAAGAGGAGCCGGAGGAAGCCAGGTTTGTGCAGCTCCGGCTCTCCCGTAGAAAAGGGCTCCGGCTCCCAACTGCTCTTCTTGCGAATCTGTTTTTCTTAGCACCGGCAGGGCTTCACTCGGAGCCGGAGCAGAAGCCGCCCCAGGAGCAAACGAGGCCTTATTATAGCGGCCAGTTCGATGGGAAGAATTGGAAGAAGATTTGGCCCATCAGTCTGACGGGAACAATCGTGGCGGCCCGGCCCATGCTATCACCTTCGAAATGTGCGGTTCGCCAGCTATGACCCCGGCTGGCGGCAGACCCTGGCCCCCGTCCCGTCCCACGTAACAAATTCTCCCTCCTCCCTCCCTCGCGGCTCGTTTGTCCTTTCTGCAAGGTGCCGAAGGGGGAACCGCGAAAGGGAGCAGGCATGGCGGAGGTGTTGGCGTCGGCGTCCATGACGGCGTCGGCCCTCGCCTTCGGCGGCTCGTATGACGTCTCCTTCCTAGCTGCGGGCACCGCGCCGGGTTCCAGCAACCCGGGCCTCCTCGTCTACCGCACCGCCGCCGCGTACGTCGACGGCGTGCTTCCCCTCGTCGCCCGCATCCCCTCGCCGGCCGAGTTCTGCCGCGTCGCCTGGTCCAGGCCCACAGAGGCGTCGTGCTATTCATCTGCACTCCCCACCGGGCTCATCGCCGGTGGCCTGAAGAGCGGCGTGGTCGCCGTCTGGGACCCCCGTGAGGCGCTGCTCGAGTGAGTTTTCTGACGACGCGTGAGCCGCCGCAAATCTAGCTCTCTTCTCCTCCCTCTCATCATCCCATTTTCCGTCCCCGCAGACCCTCGGATTCGGGCTCCGATTCCAGCATAATCGAGGATTACTTCTGCCCAAAGGATATGCTGCAGCAGGTCCATGGCACCACCCCCAATTTGGTCGCCGGTGGCCACGACCACGAGAACCGCGCGACGGCCGTTTCGGATCCCCACAGGTGCGTCTCGCCACCTCACATCTCAAGCTCCTTCTCCTTGTGCACCTTCATCACTGCCGTGTGCCGTCTGTAGGAATGACAACCTGATGCTGCAATCGGAAGATGGCCGCTCGGAGTCGGGAGATGGTCGGTGGTTCTCCCAGTTTAGGGTAATCGATGATTACTTCTCTCCAGATGGGCCTCCACAGCCGCCAAGTCTGGACTCCACTAGTGGTGATTTGACTATCCCTGCATCATCGTCCGCTTCCATGGTTGCCCTGATGTCATGTCACTCTGCTGGTCCAGTGAGTTTTCGTTCTTCCTCCCTGTTACTATCCAACTTTATTTGCAAGCAGAGCCAAGCACTTGTCGTAATAGCCATAGTATTGAGAGCACAAGTAGAAGTAAGAGGAGCTAGGACTAGCGAAGTAGAGAGAGGGGAGCTATAACTATATTGCAATCAAGTAACAGTGAATTGGGATGCTGAGATGACAAAGTTTAACTGTACAGTTTGGCCTGTGTTGATCATGGTTTATGAGTAGTCACCTATGCGACAAGGTGTGCTAAGGGTGCTGGGCGTCGGTGTCGTCTTGACATGCGCGCGTGTGTGTATGGAGTTCACTATATCCGATCTGGTGTTGCCTAGTTGCTGCAAGGCGTCAGGCTGCTATGCTTGTGCAGCTGTGCTCTCTGTTGTGTTTGCTCTGCTGGTTGTGCTATATAAAGTAGTTCATACTTTTATATAAATTACTTTGTATCACAATACTGTCTACAGCTTGTGCTTGTGTGGTATGTGCCATACTACCACTACTAATCAGTTATCATACTCTGTGCTCTGCTCTGCTCATTGGTTCATGGATTGGTGTGTACGCTTTGCTCTACGCCAGGATTTTTGTTTATAGAACACAGAGCACATGGATTGATTTTATTGGAGTCATAGTTGTGTTATTGAATTTTGTCACTGTTCATGTGTGTGTTTCCCTGCTGCTAAAATTCTAACATATTCAACCCCTTCGTGGTGGCTCGCTTCGATGCCTAAAAAAAACCATGGTGTTGATAGCTATTGCTGTTCTTATTATTGATGTTTATACACTGGCAAGTTATTGAAGATTAACTATAATTGCTGTACTGACTTTATCTTTTCTTAGCTATATTGCATTTGTTAGCTGAAAATTCTTATCTGGTTTCTGACTACATAATCAATCTGTATAGGTACTCGGTTTGTCGTTCAGCCCTACAACACCACACTTTCTTGCTTCTGGTGGAGCAAAAGGGACAGTACTCATATGGGATCTTATCAACCCTTTTGCAGAAAGAATTCCCCATTTTCAGGTACTAAAATAAGACAATGGTTTCTTAATGAATAAAACTGTCTAAATGGATGGATATGCATAAAATTTGGTGTTTTGACTTACTATTTAGTTATATATAAGAAGAGATTTGAATAATATCACAACTTATATGAAATATAGTAGGTATGGTTGTATTTATAAAATTTTATTGTTTTGTAAGCTGCTGGATATGTGTTTATTGACATACTTTTGCAATAATGTCATAAGATATTTTCAAAAGAACAAAGTAGTGGAAACTGAAAGGGGAGACGTCAGAGGTATTTAGGGAAAGGGTTATCAAAGAGGGCTCTTAGAAAGAAGAAGAGGACATAAACAATATGTAGGAGAAGATGGCAACCAACATTCGGAAGGTGGCCTCAGAGGTGTGTGGAGTAACCAAAGGAAGTGGAGGCGAGGCTAAAGATACTTAGTGGTGGAACGAGGAAGTCCAAAGGGCTATTAAGGAGAAGAAAGAATGCTATAGACGCTTGTATCATGATAGGAGTGTGGACAACATAGAGAAGTATAAGGTGGCAAAGAAGACTGCAAAATCGAACTGTAAGTGTGGCAAAGGGTAGAGCGTACGAGGATCTTTACCAGCATTTTAGTACGAAGAAAGGAGAGAAGGACATTTATAGGATGGCTAGGGCTCGTGAGAGAAAGATAAGGGACTTCAACCAAGTTAAGTGCATTAAGGATGAAAAGGAGCATCTCTTGGTGAAGGAGGATGAGACCCGACATCGATGGCAAGAGTATTTTGACAAATTGTTCAATGGTGAGAATACGGACACAATCTTTCAGTTGGATGACTCTTTTGATGACACCAATAGGCGCTTTGTGCGGAGAATCCAAGAATCTGAGGTCAGAGAGGCGTTGAAAATGATGAAAGGAGGTAAGGCGATGGGACCGGATGGTATCCCAATCGAGGTGTGGAGATGCCTCGGGGACATAGCTATAGTATGACTAACCAAGTTGTTCAACCATATTTTTCGATCGAACAAGATGCCTGACGAGTAGAGGAGAAGTATATTGGTACCGATCTACAAGAATAAAGGGAATATTCAAAGTTGTACTAATTACCGGGGAATTAAGTTGATGAGCCATACTATGAAGCTATGTGAGAGAGTTATCAAGCATCGCTTGAGAGCAATAACGCGGGTCTCTATGAACCAATTTGGTTTCATGCCTGAAAGGTCAACCATGGAAGCCATTTTCTTAATAAGACAAGTTATGGAGCGGTATCGGGAGAAGAAGGACCTACACATGGTTTTTATTGACTTGAAGAAGGCTTATGATAAAGTACCAAGGAATATTATGTGGTGAGCTTTGGACAAACATAAAGTCTCAACGAAGTACGTCGGGCTCATTAAGGACATGCACAATAATGTTGTGACTAGTGTTCGAACAAGTGATGGAGATAAGGATGACTTCCCGATTAGGATATGACTACATCAAGGGTCAGCTTTAAGTCCTTATCTGTTTGCCTTAGTGATGGATAAGGTCACAAGGGCCATACAAGGGGACATCCCTTGGTGTATGCTTTTCGCAGACGATGTAGTGCTAGTTGATGAAAGCCGGACAGGAGTGAATCAGAAACTAGAGTTATGGCGGGAGACTTTGGAGTCCAAAGGTTTTAGACCCAGTAGAACTAAAACTGAGTATATGAGATGTGACTTCGGCCCTATTACTCGGGAGGAGGAATATATTAGTTTGGAAGGTCAAATAGTGCCTAGGAAGGATACCTTTCGATATTTAGGATCAATGCTACAGAGAGACGGGGATATTGATGAAGATGTTTAGCCATAGAATCAAAGTAGGGTGGATGAAGTGGCGTCAAGCATCTAGTGTCCTATGTGACAAAAGGGTACCACAGAAGCTAAAAGACAAGTTTTATAGGACGACGATTAGACCTACTATGTTGCATGGTGCAGAATGTTGACCTACGAAAAGACAACATATTCAACAGATAAGTGTCGCGGAAATGCGTATGTTGCGTTGGATTTGCGGTCATACAAGAAGGGATTGAGTTCGGAACGATGATATACGTGATGAGATTAGGGGTAGCACCAATTAAAGAAAAGCTTGTCCAACACCGGTTGAGATGGTTTGGACATGTCCAATGGAGACCTTCAGAGGCACCGGTGCGTAGTGGAATCCTAAGCCAGGATAGTAGGGGAAGACCGAAGTTGACCTGGATAGAGGCAATAAAAGGAGACTTGAAAGGATGGAATATACCAAAAGACTTAGCCTTAGATAGAAGTGTTTGGAAAACAACTATTCACGTGTCTGAACCTTGATTGCTTCTACCAACTTGTTTGGGACTTAAAGGCTTTGTTGTTGTTGTTGTTGTAATATGTGTTTCCAGTTCTGGTTTGGATAGGATGTCGCCCAGATTTTGATTACTTGGTTTTCTTAAAAATAATATTAAGGTTGACCATCTAGTATTTTGATTTTTTTGCAGTATAATGAAGATGATAATGTGCAGATCTCGGATCTGTCATGGAATGCTCTTAAACCCAATGTTATTACCTCAGCATCAAATGTTGGTGTTAAAATTTTGGATATAAGTGCCAAATCATCTGTGATTGGGTAAATTTTCTTCTTATGCATCAAATGCATAGTTGTACTAACGAATTTGTTCCCTATTAGGGAAATACCTACTTGGTTGTTACTAATGAAACGAATTTGCTCTTTATTAGGAAATTTTCTTCGATGGAAACTTGTTCAGCTGTAGAATGGTGTCCAACTGACAAAAATACGATGGTCGTAGCTTCTGGAAACTACTGTAAGGTAAATTAATGTTCAGCTCTGTGCTGCTGTGGTAGCTTGTTTGGATGTAACAAATATGCTACTTAAAAGCTGGGTTCCCTTTGTTGAAAAAAAGAGTAAGAAACCAAATAGCAAACAAAAGTCCTCTAAAAGTTGCCACTGCGGCTTGTCTTGAAATAATCCAGCCACACACGAACTTGATAAGCAATTTTTTGTAAGCTCACCACATAACCTTCCTTTTCATTCAACAATCAACAGTATCTGGACTTAAACAGGTCTGGGATGTTCGGAAAGTGGACAAGCCATTGCACCAGTTCAGTGATACCAATTCCATTGTGGCGATATCATGGTGTCCATTTGAGAAAGAAATTGTGCTAGCATGCACTGAAGAGAAGCTTCTTTTACTGAATGTGAAGAAGGGCGAGGTAGGAATATTAGTCGAGAAATCGTTTTATCTGTTAGTTCCTTTACCTTATATGACACCAGTGTGTTGTTTCTCCTTTTTCTTTTGAGCAGGTTGTACATGAGGTAAAAGCACCTGGCAAATGCTTGGCCGTTCGCTGGAGCCAACACCGTGTCAACCATTTTGCCTTAGCTACCTCGGGAGGAAGACCGGTCTACGATAAAGTGGAGATGTACCGTGGTGTGGGTAATTAGGTTGCATTGACTGACGTGAACAAATGCGCAAGAAATGGATCGAGCGTGTCATTCGTTTTCTTATTAGGTTTGTTTGTTATAGCGCTCTGCTCTACACGGATCGGTTGTCAGTAGGTTTTTCTTTGTTAGAACTTAGAAGTGCTCTGCTCTACACACCAAACAAATGCTCGGATGGACCTGTTATAGTGCTCAATAGGTTTCCAATAGGTACGGTTCTTTGTTATAGTGCTCTGCTCTACATAAATCATCTTTTACTTGTGGATCTGTGGTACAGTATTGAAATCTGCTTCGAGTAATGTCTATAGCAGAGCAGTTATAAGTCGTGTTATCATGAAGTGTTTTTTTTTTCCTTAAAAAAAGCTGCTATCATGAGGTTGGGAGTCCGAATCGTGTTCAATGATGCGTAGCAGGAGTACTATACACCTGAACATGCTATCTAATCCAACTCAGGTAGCTGTCCTGTGTACGTCTACAAAACGGATACATACATGCATATACATATATGCAGGGTGCCGAGGCGAGCGGACGGGGTTTTTCCTTTGTGCGTTCCCTGCGAAAGAAACAGTAGGATCGGAGGCCTGATCGTTCGATAGGCGGTGACCGGTGATGGATTCTTTGGTCGACGACGTGCTAGCCGAGATCCTCCTACGCCTGCCGCCCAAGTCCGTCCTCGTTCGGAAGGGACGCTTGCCGTGTCGGCGGTAGCGGAAGGGTCGCTCCACATGGACGTCTGGGCCCTTGAAACAGCAGGCGATCCCAGCGGCGGCAGCAGCAGCGTCGCCGCCTGGGCTCGCCGCCTCCGGATCGACCTGCCTTGGCAGCGGTTGCGCGAGTCCGAGTTCCAGCCCATCTACCAGGCCGTGGTTGTCCTGGTGGTCGGCGCCGGTTACTTGCTGCTGTACGACGTCAAGGAGAAGAGGAAGGTGAGCAGGGTCTACTACGGCGAAATCGGCAACGTCAGCCGGTGTCTCTACAGGGCGAGCCTGGTGGCGCTGCCGGTGCCGCCGTGCCCCGGTACAGCCGACGCTTCGTCGTCGCTGCATTACTATCGTCCAGATGATCCATACCCGTCCTACTTCTGGAGTCGCGACTGGTTTGTACCCGACCTAGAATATGCATAGTACCTGCGTTACAGGGATAAAGAGGCCATGTTGGGTTCTCTAGCACTAAAATTTTTAGTCCATTTTAGTCTATAAACTAAAAGTGGGCTAAAATGGTGTTTAGTTCCTTGAACTAAAATGGACTAAAGTGAGAAGAGAGGGCAATAAATGAGAGGCATGGGTGTCCCCAACACCTTTTAGTCCATTTTAATCCAGTTTTGTGGACTAAAGGACTAAAGGATTTTAGTCCACTTTTAGTCCAAGGCTGTTTAGTCCAACTAAAGTGCAGATTTTAGTCCAAAATACTTTAGTCCATGGGAACCAAACACCCTCAGACTCTCTCCGTCCTGACATATTTGTACAGGATCATAGTTAATATTATAAATTTTGACCGAATTTATAGAGAACAAACAATAACACTTAGATATTAAACAAGTATAATTATTAGGAAATGTAATTTATCTTTATTAATGTGGTAGTAAGTATTGATGCCTTTCTCTATTTATTATCAAAGTTAAATTTATAATAATTTGATTTATTAGAACAAACTTTAGTCTCTTATATTTTAGGACGGAAGGAGAATACATGCTTAGGAGTATATTATATTTTTATGCAAAAGGAGTATATTATATAAAGATGAGCACGGCCTTGCCATGCCATTCATTTAAGTGGGCCATATTGGTGCTTTAATTTTAAGCACTGTATATTCTTTTTTTAAGAAAATAATACTGCACATGTAAACCTTTGGTATAACAAATACTTTGTATCTTGATTGTCATGGTGGTGGTGCAGGCTTAAACGTCAATTTATGCTCTAACTAGGAGTGTAGTTTAGACATAGAACCTATTTTGTAATAAAATACAAATTAAAAAAAAATCAAATAGATGATACAACAAGAACTTCAGTTTTACTTGAAGCATGGATGAAAAGTTGCAACAACTAGTAATAAAATAAAAATTGGAAGCCTGAAAATAGGTTAATAGTGTGACTCGAAGGATGCAACAAGAGGTGATATAATTTAAGCTTATGTTCAACTTAATACATAAACTTGATATTACTCACCTGATTGATGCCCCCAACGGAACTCCACCTTAATCTTCATATGATATACTTTAGAGAAAAAGACAAATCTTATAAATTAACATACTACTAACTCAGTCCCAAAAAGAGTGCAATTCTCGCATTTTGAGAAATCAAACGATTTGAACTTTGACCAAAGTTATACAAAAAATAATAACATTTATAATATAAAAATAAGCATCATTAGATTAATCACGAAATGTATTTTCATAACAAATTTATTTAGAGACATAAATGCTAATACTATTCACTATAAATTTGGTTAATGTTGATATTGTTTGACTAGCATGATTCCCATAATTACATTTTTTTGGACGGAGGGAGTAATCAAACACATCAGAATTATATGTAGATCAATGCCACCAAATTAAATACTTTCTCTATTCTATGATACTCCCTCTATTCCTGGATAAATCAATTCTTAGAGTTGTCTTAAGTCTCTTTTTAACATTTTACTGAATTTATACAAAAGAGCACAAATGTTTATGACAATAAATACTTAAGATGAGAGGCCCCAAAAAAAATGAGTATTCTGTGAAAGGATATTTTATGGTGTATGTAATTAATGAAACTGGTCAGTATTTTGGAGGGCCACCGGCCACATTAAGTCATCCTTGACAAGAGAAACGAGGAGCCCACTGGGCCGCAAAAACCGAATAGACGTTATCTGTTTGAGTCGCAATCCAGGTAGGCGGGAACCGATCACAGCCTGTGGAATGTGGATCAATGATCAAGCATACGGGCCGCTAGCGTCACACATTGGCCCATCGATATTACTAGGCATCAGCATCAAGAAGCTCGTCGTCCACTAAAAAAAAACAAACAAAGAGGCTCGTCATTGTGCAATTTCCAAATCAATGAAAGTTTCTGGCTTGTCCAAATATGTAATCTGCTTGCAGATCATGACCACTCAGGAAAATTTATTACCATGCATGTTGCTTAGCGTGTATATACCACGACAATGTTTCCTATCCAAATTCGGTAGACTATATTATCATTATTACCAATAGCCATTGAATCTTATTTCGTTTTTTAGAAAATTATCTACTTCTACCATTATATGACTAAAAAAACATAAAATAGTCCTCTAAACATGCATCTAAAACCCATCTTTGTACGAGAGATAATTTGAAATAATCTTTAAATTTGCATCTAAATCACCATATTGTGGTAAAAAGTAAACTAACATATATCTAAAAAAAGAGAGATAATTTACATGTTTATAGGGTGTCCGTGTCTCTACTGTCTAATTCAAATAAAAAGAGAGAGAATGGCGTATTGTAATCTTTAGATTCTGATGCTTCACGCTTCGCTAGTCTTCTGAGATGGAACTAATAAAGATCTATACACATTCACGTGATCACATCAGAAGTAGCAAATGTTTCAAGTACTTTCTCGATTAGGCCAAACAATCCTCCAAAGAAATGCGATTGGGTTCTGACGCCAGAACTGGCAAATGTTTCAAGTACTTTCTCGATTAGACCAACCAATCCTCCCAAAAACAAATGCAACTGGGTTCTGAAAATACTATACAGCACACATGTGTTTTAGCAAAAAAAAAAACACATGGATTTTTTTTATCTCTCTCCCTCTCTCTTTCTCACCCGTGACCACCGGCGCTGGTGCCGGCGACCGGTGAGCTCGCCCCGGTGCTCACGCCCGCGCCCGGTGCACACACGGCGAGAGCACGCGGCAGCGGAGAACCAGCACCAGCATGCGAGCGAGCGAGCGCGACGTCGGGCGAGCGCACACCGGCACATGAACGCGCAACGCGAGCGAGCGGACGTGGCAGGCGAGCATGGCGCGGCCCCGGCGAGTGGACGTGGCGGGCGAGCATGGCGCGACTCCGACAAGCGGACGCACCTCCGGCGAGCGGACGGCTAGCAGCCTAGGAGGAGCGTCGAGCGAGGCAAAGGCGGAGGCGAGCAGCCTGGGCGCCGACGGCAGCTACCTACAGCGACCGCGACCTGCGGCTGTGGCGACGACGGATCTGTGATTTGTCCTTCCATAGAAAAAATTGTTTCCTGTGATCTGTGATCTCGTGATTGTTTGAAGGTAGAAGAAGGATGGAGGTAGAAGAAGGGTGGAGGCTGTTGGATCTTAATCTTATGGTGCAAAAAAAATTCATGTGTTGAAATTACATAAAACACATGGTTGTGTAGTTGACAGACTCATCTCTATAACTAAACAGGAATGTTGTACAACACATGTGTGTTTCTTGGTTCGTTGGCACATGGATCTGTCTTTGTTTCTCTGACCTATGGACCCTGGATGTCAGCGTATAGTTTTGATTTTTTTGGGAGTCGCGCCTGATTCAGTGGCATCCGCCCCCCCACCCCACCCCACACTCTCCATTTCCATTTCGTTTTGGCTTCTTCCAGGCGACTCCAGGCGACGCGCCGCTCTCCTTGGGCGGCCGACCGACGATTTCTAGGGTTTGTCGAGGTAAGTTCTCTCCGCTCCCTTCTTGTCTTTCAGTTTCCATGGATGCTAGGGTGTAGTTTTTGGCGTCAGTCAGTGTGTTTTGGTTTGCCCCCTTTCTTCTGAATGTTGTTTTCCCGGCCATCTCCGACGAGCGTCCTATTGAATGTTGTTTGTTGGAGCACCCACGGGGGCGCCGTTCGCGCCGCTCGTGTCCATCCTCGTTGTCGCCACACTGCGCTGCTCAGAGCCTCGGACTCCTCCGTGCCCGCGAGCTCGTTGACGTGCCCCACGGCGTAACGGCCGCTGTGTCGTCACCGCTTGGCCCATGTTTTTGGTCGCCATTGTGTTTGTGGCTGTTCTATAGTCTAGATCTGGTTTTTGTGCATTTTTTTATCTGAGGTTGTAGATCTCCTCGTTCTCTACTTGTTTCCGACTGGATTTTCATCGGTGTTTCGGTGATTCGCCCTTTCTGTGAAGACCCGCGTCGGATTTGCTTGCCGTCGTTGTTTCGCCGTCGTTGGTGACTACTTTTTTGTGCTTTGTTAATGATTTAGATGTAGACCTGTTCGATTAGTCCCCCCCCGTTATTTGTTCTTATTTTTTGATTTTCCCCTGTTATTTGCATATAGGTAGAGGCGCTAGCTAAAGTCGAAGTGTAGTAGGGAGGTCGACCCCGTGGCTGATCCTGAGTTGCCCGTGCCTGATTCGGAGGTGGAGGCGGAGGCGGAGTCCGGGCCTGAGCTAGAGTTGTAGTTCTTCTGCATTGCTTATTAGTTTGTGCGGTGAGTTGTTTATTTAGTTTGTTTTCTAATTTTTTGCAGATATGGTTTATATTTAGTCATTGGTTGCTAAAACCATGTGATCTTTCTGTAGTTGTTTTTAAATCTATATAGATGGACCCTAAATGATTGTAGTATTTGTTTTCCAATTTTTGTAGATCCAATTTATGTTTAGTCATAGGTTGCTAAAACCATGTCCTCTTTGTGTAGTTGTCTTTGAATCTATATAGATGGATCATGAGTGATTGTAGTAGTTAGTCTTTATGAATGATGGATCATGAGTGATTGTAGTAGCTGATAAACTCTGTTCGATATTGTGGCATACTTCGAACATTTTCCATCTTCTATGTATTTGTATTTTAGTTAATTTTTGTTAGTGGAGGTTTGCTCAAGTGTGCCATTGTTATCACGGTCTTGCTTTACTGTAAATCTCAATTGATTTTTAGTTATTTTTTGGTTAAGATGCAGTAGGCAATTCGCTTTATGTCAAATTGAGCTTGGTTCCTACAGTTTCAATGTCTCTAATGATGTTTTTTGTGATCTATTTAATTTAATTGGTTGGATAGTAGCTATATTTTTCCTTATATACGAGTTATAGTCAGTGTCAATATTGTTTTGTCTTATCTGTTTGTCTAAATTGATTTTTGGTCCTTCCATACTTTATCTGTAGTAGCTCATAGCTATCATGCTCAGTTGTGATTGCTCGTAGTTCACAGTAGAGTTCAATTGTACTTACAATTGTTGATTTAGTTTAATTCATAGTTATCTTTGATGTATTTTTTCTAAATTGTTAGCTTTTTTCTGCAATGATGAGGTCTAGCTGCATGTGTACTAGGAGGCAAAGTTGTAGTTGTATCTGTCTATTTTCTATGTTTGTTGAGTTCATTTATTACTTCTGAACTCCTATACATAATAATATATAGTAGGGGGCATCCCTGACCTCTCTTGATGATTCATAAAAATGTGATCCGGAATTTTTAAGACCATGTCTATATCTGGCACAAATCATGTTGGGTATAACTACATTAATTCAGTTGAGTACTGTATAAATGCATTCCACCGGATGGCAAAATAAAAAGGTGGCATAGAGCAGATGAGACTTGCACCGTAGTTGTTTAGAAATGCAGGGTAGGAAGCAAAAAGGTCATTAGGCAATTTCTATAGTACGATATTATGGATAGAAGCCAAAGCATGGAGAACATTATCCTAGAGGATTTGTTGTGGGTTTGAGAGGTATTGGGAAGAAAATCATATCCAAGTGTCGCTGGAGTGGGCTGCCACCATTCTTTTTTTGGCACACCCTATGTTTACTTTGAGCACTTGGCGCATCGGCGGAGATGATGCCTGACCTCATAGCTGCGGGGTTAGTGTTGTTTCATGAGGGTGATCTATCCATAGGCTGCCATGGTATTACTAACTCAGTTGTAATAGCTACACTTACCTTCTCATTAGTTCACTATGAGTAGTAATAGGAATAGAGGACATGGGGAGATATGTGATGATTCTATGAGGTAGTTTTATACATTCCAGGATTCTCTGCTTCATACATGTGAGGGATATCTCAACTGAATTATCATAATTTGGATATCGGCCAGTAATTCTTTGAAATAGGATTCTTTAGTGAATTTCTACAAGTAGTTATTTACTCTTTTATCATTAGTGATATGCCAATGAAAAATGAGAAATTTGTGATCTGCTCAATGCTCAAGGCTGTAGTTCCAAGTCACACTCCTGTTTTGGTAATATTAATTTTTCATCTGCTATTGTCTGCAGACATTTTATAATAGAAACTGAAACTAGAGAACCCAAATATTAAGAGCGACAAATATGTTGGAATCTCTCTATCAATTTGTTTTGTTCTTTCTTGTCTGAACCTGTAGTGTTAGCACAAAGCAGTGTAGAGCAAATTCAGTTGTAATCCGTACTTATGTTATTTCTTTATTTGTTCTGTAAGCTTCCAATATGTTGATTGTAGCTTTAATATTTTCATCTTTGATCGTTTGAGTTTAGATGGACAGGCGCATGCGGAGCTCTTCATGTCCCCCTATTATTCAATCGTCAAATCCTCGCGTTGAAAGGGAACCTATTTTAGTAGAAGTGCCTTGAAAGACGACGATGTCTGTGCTATCTACTTGGATGTCTTAGATATCAGAAAAGAGGACGATGACGAAGCTGCTTTAGAGGCTGCCATGGAGACACTGAGGGTGCTGCCTTGTATGCATGTCTTCCACAAGATATGCATTTTTGAGTGGCTTGGTAGCAACAAGTCGTGCCCTCTGTACCAATATAGGTATCCTAGTGTAAACGATGGTGATGATGTTCAGTTGTAGTTTGGTTAGTTGATATTATAAGTATTGGTTTTTTTATGAATACCAGCTATTGCTGGCTTGTAATTATTATATTGAACTATGATATATAATATATTTGGCTCTAGTTATTCTGGTGATCTTAGTTCATTTTTTGTCCTAAAATTCATGTCATTGAGTTGTTTGGAGTTTCAGGTTATTTTTTTAGGAAGACTCTCAGTTATTTTTTATTTGTTCTGTAAGCGTTGAATTACTTTTCGAGCTAGTTGTTTTGCTTCTTCTTTTATTGGCTGCAGCTAGCAATGAGGTCATTAACCAATTTTTTTTGTTATGTTATGTAGGCATGGATGATGATGAGTTTCTTTCTGATGCTGAGTCTGGAAATGGTGAGAGTGAGGATGACTTTGCTATGAACTCTGAAGAAGACAACAACTCTGATTCTATGAATGTTGGCGAGGTACTAAGTTCACTTGATTTTGTTTTGTTTGTGCACTCGTGTATTATAATAATATGATATATGTTATTGCCTTTTTCAGGATCAAAATCCCACAGATGATGATATTGATACTGCTTAGATGCTGAAGACTTTCAAGCATGTGCAGGAAGCCTTATCTGGAGTATGTTCTGAAATTTGTGTGGTGAAGATTCATGTATTTAAATTGTAGCGCAGTTGTCTGATATAGACTAGTTACAAAATTCTTAGGCCAGTGAAATTATTTTTATGTTAATATTTTGTCTATTCCTTAACATCTAGTTATCTAGGTACTATTGTTCTCTTTAAGTCAGAACAGTTGAAAGAATGATAATATATTTACACCCTATCTTTTGTAGTGTGATGCAAGTCATTTATTTGGTTTTTTTTCTTTTAGTTTGCTAAGTTTGTTGACAACAAAGGGAAATCAAGAAGGTCTGGCGTCCGAACGTGTTCTGGAAAGGTAAATTCAGTACCTAACTAATCTTCTTTTTTGTTTGTCACCATGTTTACTGAATTCAGTAGCTTAACTAGAATTTTTATATTATTTTTTGCATCGATTTTCAGATTAACAGAACTGTCAGAGGCAGGGGTAAAGGAAAATCAAGTGCTGCTGCAAGTACATCAGAGAGAGCATCCTCTAGGTTCAATAGTAAGTATTTTAGAGAGATAATTGTCAAATTGGATGAGCATAAGAAGAAGATTATTCGGGATTAGGGTTTCGATATCTTGCTGGAGTATGATGGTTGTTCTGCACCTAGAGGCTTTGTGCAGTGGATAGTAGATCAAGTTGATTTGAATTGCTGTGACATAGTTGTTGGAGGGAAAGTGATCCCATTTTCTACAGAGGCAGTTCATCTTTTCTT
The DNA here is from genome assembly GCF_019320115.1 of Miscanthus floridulus. Classification (NCBI taxonomy): domain Eukaryota; kingdom Viridiplantae; phylum Streptophyta; class Magnoliopsida; order Poales; family Poaceae; genus Miscanthus; species Miscanthus floridulus. The sequence goes on along the minus strand of NC_089586.1, from coordinate 121,754,295 downwards.
AGGCCTTCCAATAGGTGGTGAAGACATTAGGGAAAATCATAATGACTCTACAAAGACCAAGTTTCTTTCTGAAATCAATGAGGCTTCTCTGCCCCTGATCAAGACCTTTGGCGAGAAGTTGTTAGGTGACACTTTGTCAAATGATGATGTGTTTCGGTACTTTATGGTTGTTGCTTTGTCCACTTTTCTGTGTGCAAACTCTAGTACTCTTCGCAGCCCGTAGTACCTTGGTGCTTTGATTGATGTATCTAAGGTGAAAGAATGGGATTAGTCCAAGTTTGTGTTTGATTGACTGTTTGCTTCGATTTCAAACTACAGAAAGAAGAATAGAAGCACTATTGGTGGCTGCAGATACTTTCTTGCTGTAAGTGTTTCTGTGTTGCTCCTTTCTTCTCTGTATTCTATTGTTTGTCTTGGATATATACCCTATTTTAGTGATGTCTTTGAAATCTTTTGTAGGCTTATTATCTTGATTTTGTCAACTTTGGAAAACGTAATGAGCTCCCCCCAAATCTACCAAGGATCCTCTGTTGGAAGGGCTTGATGATTAACAAATATGCTTCTTATGATCGTGTGTCTGGTGAGAAGTATGGAAAGCGCCCGGTAAGTGTTGTCTGTTATATCACCGCCAAACTATGTGATGATTTCAGTGTTTTTGAGATCTCTTGTTGTATTACATGACACATACATCTCTTGTTGTTTTTGAGATCACTGGCTGACTTGAATACATTTTGTGTAGGTGAAATCCATTGAGGACACTTGCTATGCAGAACATACCTACTGGTAGATGCTCGTGATTCCTTTAGGAATACTCTAGAGAAACATTGTGATTTCATCCGTATAGAGGTAGGTGCCTTGTCTAGTATGTTTATGAGTATTCTTCTATATTGAAAAATACATGATTCATATGGTACTATTAACTTGACATTATAGGACAAAGATGCTATGTGTGAGCTTTTTGAAAACCACTTGACAAGACTTGGCTATAGGAGTCCCGATACACTTGTTGCCAAAATGTTCAAGTACATGCATGAGCGTTATTGTCATGCCACCAACCCACCTGCTGAGGCTCAGAATTCTAATGCCAGAGTGGCTTCTCTAGCACATGATAATGTTGATGATGGAGGTGTTGATGTTGTGCCTGCTGAAGATGAAGCCCCACTGCCTTCTCCAACAGATGGTATTGTTCCGGAAGATGTCTTGGATCCAAGAATGACTGCTGTTAGAGGTAAACCAGTTGTGAAAGAAGTTGATGCTGCTGCTGGTATAGATGACATTGTGGAAGATGTCCATCCTAAGGAAGAAGCTTCTATGACTGAGAAAATAGAATCAGATGGCTTATACAATGCTTCTGGTACTGAATATTGTGCTGCTTCTCAGCCAACTAAGATTCTTCCTTTGAGTAACTCATCTGCTCATGGTAGATGAAGTGTTCTGTTTCATTTGTTTCAGCATTGAATTAACTTTTGTATATCTTGTTCATACTCTTTATGCATATTTTTCATGTGTAGAATCAGGTGCGACGAATCGGAAGAGGAAAAAAATGCATCATCCCAGTCAACTAAAATTCTTCCTTCCAATGACTCACTAGCTCTAGGTAGATGAAGTGTTTTGTAACATTATTTTAGCATTCAGTTAACTTTTGTATCTCTTGCTCATATATATATTTTTGTATATTTTTAGGTGCAGCTTCAGGTATAAGGAATAGCAAGAGGAAAAGCAAAGCATCCCAATCTTCGAGTCCCGACAGTGTAGGCTCTATGACTCAACGAAGACTCTCTACAAGGCTTCACAAATCCCCCCTCAGTCGCACAAATGTTGATAATGTTGGAATTAGAGGTACGGCAGACAATCCTGTAATTGTTGAGGAAGTCCTAGTGCAAACTTCTAAAGGTGCAAGTAAACATCAGAAGCTTCATCTAAAAGTGAGTATGTGTTTGTCAATGTTGTTTTTATTTTTGATGGATGACACTGGAAGTTGAATGCTTATCCATGTGATAGTGTGCTCTGGTCTTCTCTTGTGTCTTATCCTGCTAGACAGTACTAAGGCAGTGATCAAGTAAAGGAAATATCCTACTGACTGGACTTGTTACATCTGTTTTCCATTGTTCAGGAAGGCAAAATAGCTAGTGGAGGTGCTGCTCCCCCCTCGATTCCTATGGTTCAGGAAGGTGAAGCAACTAGTGCAGCTGCTGCTACCCCCTCGATGAGTACGGTTGAGAAGGCCCCAGGTTTGTTCTGCTGATGAAAAAAATGGTTAACAAATCTATGATAAATGAACTGGGCACATGTTTGAACATGGTCTCTATGTAGGACAAATAGGAGAAGCGCCTAGTCCAAAGAATCCTATTGGTTATCTGAGTGGTCATGGTCTTTGTGGAGTGAAGAATGCCCAAGCTGCTTCAAGTGCTATTCCTCATGTTTCAGATAAAAAAAGTATCCCCTACAGTTTAAAAGAAATTGAATTGGATGAAAATACAGCTCCTGCTCCGGATCTTAACGGTTAGTACCTATTTTGTAGATTGCATTCTCTTCAATAGTAAATTGCACTTTTGAAATTCTTAACGATTAGCACTTTTTAGATTGTACTTTTACTAGCAGTAAATTACACATTTGAAATAAAGCAATTATGGTATTTGACATGTGCAATATCCGTTGTTGTCACCTGTAATTTTCAATCTTCTTTAGCATTTTCATTTTTATTAACCAGGGAAATCAGCTGTTGAGAAACCTTGTATAAAGAATAAGGCTCCTTACTTTAATAGTCCTAGCATTCCATCTTTTAGAATGTTTGAATTTGAGGATGATTTGGGAAATTATGTTGAAGACAATAAACTATGGCGTCCCGTTGGTCCATTATCAGGTGCTAGTACAACTTGTCCTATTGATCGAGTGATATCTGGGATTTGATGTGCTGTATCCAATGACATGCATGAAAAAGTCAATTCTATGGTAATATGTTTGTAACTTGTTCTTTTTGTAAAATCATGGTTGTAATATGTTTGTCTTATTCACTATACTATAGCACCTGATTTATTTTCATTTTTTGATAGGTTCAATCTGAGAGCAGCTTCTACTTCCGATTTAGCCCTTGACCAGAAAATTGGACTTTTATTGATCGGATGAGTTCTAATCCATTTGGTCCAAACGGTAGCGTGAGTAATCATGAAACTGTTGAGACCGAGAGAAATGACAATGTTGAAACTGTAAGCTTGTTTATTAGATTGGATCAATTTTGTATTGTGACATATCTTGTGATCTCTTTTCTGTAGCTAATATTGTAGTATTTCTTGATTAGGACCTTGTGCGTATGGAGTCTTTACCTTTTACTGAGACTCCTAAAGAATCAATTGCTCATGTTCCTCTAGCTGCAATCAGCCCTTCTGGAGTACACATTGACATTGTAAAATGGCATTTTTAGTTTTATCAATTTTTGAACAATTGTCTTGTGAGATAACCTGCTGATTTGCTTTTGCTGCAGCCATGGTAGTGGAAGGACAATTGTTAGTAGTTGGGGCTGCTCTTAGCCATAGAATAGCTAGTACGAGTAGTTGTAGTACTATCCATTCTCTAGTGTACCTTAGTGGTACTAGTGTTGTATATATATGTATATTGAGAATAAAGGCAATAGAAACATTTCTGTTGTCCCCTTTTTATACGTCTCAGCCGTGTGTGTGTGTTTGTGTGTGTTGTAGTTCTAGAATAAAATGAAACTATATGAGCCCTGTTATTTGATTTTTACTTTTTCATTTTTTTCGAACAAATTTATGTGTTTCTTCTTCTAATTTTTGCAGACACCTACTAAAGCACGTCTTCCATCCCATCGAGAAGCTTCAATACTTGGTGGGACTTCGTTGTCTTCAAGGACTATGGGCAACAATGATTTTTCAATCGACTCTGAGTCGTTGTCTACTCAAGGTCCTTGGCAGTCTTCTAGTGCAAAGCTTGTTGTTCATCGTCCTAGGCGGCTTGTGATCCCCAGCAAGTACAAAATGAGCCCTTATATTTTGCCTCGGGCGAAGATTAAAGTGTCTAGACTTGAAGCTGATATGTATGAAGTTGTACTAAAGATGGCAGAAAGTAGTGGACAGTTGAAGTAAGTTATAAATTTCTATAAACTCCTCTCCTTAGCGTTCTGCACCACTTGTGAGAACACTTGTATCAAGTAATTATGAATTGTTTTCCTTTTTGTTTCAGTCTTTCAGTAATCAATTATGGAAGTGTGGTTGTGAAGTTAAGTGCACTTGCATCTTCTCTTAAGCTGGGAGGAAAGGTGCACTATTTTGTAGTGAATGCTTTGTGCAGATTGTTATTCCATAGGAATCACCCCAGGACTTCTTACAAGCATTTTTTCGTCTTTAAAGTTGGTGTGAGTATTCCTTGATGTTTTCTGTAAATTATATGTAGTAACTATATAAAATAACATTGATGAATATGTTTTTTTTGTAGGATTATCTTATTGGAAATCATGGTCATGATGATGAGAATGAGAAGGAGCTATATGAGACCGCTGTGAGATGCTTTAAGGGTGCTGGTCATGCAAGGTCATTATCATACAACCACTATGTAAGTAACATATCATTTTTTTTGTATATATGTTGTGTGCATTGCAGTTGTACTAATAATCCATTCTTTTCTAATTGTGTGTTGTTTTGTTAGCTTTTTTCAATTCTCTACCATGATCGGTGGTACATGGTTGTTGTGTATTTTAGTTGGAGATGGTGTATAATCTTGGATTCATGCACACTACGCTTTGGAGCAGACTCAGCTTTCCATAAAGCTATCAAAGATGAATTTGTAAGTATCAGCAACACAGGGATCAATACTAATGTTTGTATGCAATGTGAAAATTTTGTTCAAATAATGAAAAATATATATCTGTACTATGATTTATTTCCTTTACCTGCTTTTTAGCTAGAAAACTTGACCACGGTTTGGTCAGAAGTTGTTCAGATTGACTATGGGCTCCATGGATATCGTGTGTTCTTTACAGATGTACCTCAGCAATCTGAGAAGTAGGTGAAGTGAAGTCCTTTTTTGATTTATATAGACCATATCATTTTTGTTGTTCTTATAGTATTTTGTCCTATCTTTTTCTTTTGTCATGTTTTCAGCATAATCAATGATAGTGGTATCTACGCTATGAAGAACCTAGAGCTTTTTGAAGTAAATCTCAATATGATAGAGAAGTATACTAAAGATGATTTTGGGCACCTTCGCATCAAGTTTGTCAATGACATGGTTTTCAACGAATTCAATTGTGCACATGATGGTCAATCTAAAGTTAGGGAGGTAATACTAGTTCTAATGTTATTTTCTCTATTGTTCCATCATTCATTGAATTTGATAGCTGTTTTTCCCTCAGGTCTATAGCAAGTGGCAGGAGGCAGCATGATTAGAAGAAGAAACAAATTGTCTCTTGTGTTTTGTGATTGTGCTTGAATAGAATTAAAATTGTGATGTGTCCTTCCATAGCGAAAAATTGTGTATTGTGGTTTGTGATTGTGCTTGATTACAATAAAAATTGTGTTATGTGTTTCCATAGAAAAAAAATTCTCTTGTGTTCTGTGATTATGCATCCATATAAAAAATATGATTTGTCCTTCCATAGAAAAAAATTATGTCTTGTGTTTTGTTTTTGTGCCTCCGTAGAAAAGAAATTGTGATCTCTGCTCAAACATGTTCAAATCTTTTTATTTGTGTTTTTTGGATGCTTGATGTTAACTGTGCTCAAGGACAAGCTCGATGGTTGTGGAGGTCATTCTTGTTCTTCTAAAGATGAGGATCTGATCCGGTTAGTGATGTTATGTGCATTACCTTTTTTAATTTTGAGGATGATATACTTTGGTGAATGTCTTGTATGTTGTTTCAGGGAGTGTCTGATTAACTTCTACAGCAGGTATTGGAAAAGAAAGGCTGACCAAGTGGCCAAATGTGGTGCTCTACATTCTCCAAGTGGCAGCGGATCCGCTGATGCGTCCGTCTCTAGGTAGGCGTCTCCTTATCTTGGTCTTTGTTCTGTGATTGTGTTTGCATAGTAGAAAAAATTGTCCACAGCCTTGAGCATTGTTGTTTGATAGCTTTCTAAGTCCGAGCACTTTTTGTAAATTTTAGTTGGCTTATATGTTCTGGATTCTTGGGTACAGTCTCAACGAAGGACATCAGCTGCTGCAGGTAATTCATTGCAGTTGGTACAACCTTTTTTTGAATATTTCAGCAGTTCTATTTGTTGGAAGAAAAGATAATTTGCTGATTATCTATGCACTGGAAAACTAACATCTAATGATTATCTGTTCTTAAATTCATTTTTCATTTTGTAGAGTAAACGGGCTTGCTTTCTGAAGTTGGAAGCCATTAAGTTGGCAACTGTTGACATTGTAAGTGAATATTGTACTGATTTCACAGTAGTAGTTATGATGGAGAAGTGGATACAGATCATGGCGAGTCAAAGATTTTTCTACTAAGCGATGACTGTCTTATTATTTAGCTGATAGGATTATCCAAAAACATAATCACTTTGAAGTGGGAAGACGATGGTTGTTCCTCTGTTGAAATTTCTGGCTCGACATTGGCTGGGGCCAGGTATGTTTTCCTTCAATTGTGCGTTTAAAAATTTCCCTTTTGAACTTGACTAGGATTATCCAAAAATTATTTTTCACCATTTACCTCTAAAACAGATTATTGAAGAGGGGGGCCAATCACAGTTGCTGCTTTAGAGATTGTTAAAGAGCTTGAGCAGGCAGCAAGGTGGCTTACTAAGTGTGTTCAATACGTTGGTGCTGCTACAGTAGAATATATGTACAACATGGAAATGGGTGAATAGTATTTTCTGAAGCTTAATCTACGGTTGCAGGTCTGTTCTAAACTTCCAATGCTGGGATTTTATAGAGGCATTCTTCTATGGTTCTTGCATTTTGAGTTTTTGACTGGCTTCCTTTCAGGTAGAACATCCTGTGACTGAATGGATAGCTGAAGTTAACTTGCCAGCAGCCCAAGTTGCAGTTGGAATGGGCATACCCCTCGATAACATTCCAGGTATTTTTAATTTTCTCGACTCCATGTTTGATGGTATTTTGTTCTCTTGTTCTGACGAATGAATGAATCACTGCAGAGATTAGACGCTTTTATGGAATGGATCATGGGGGTGTCTACCATGATTGGAGGAAAATATCAGCTGTTGCAACTTGCAACTAAGTTTGATTTGGATAAAGCACAGTCAGTGAGGCCAAAGGGCCATTGTGTTGCAGTTATGGTTACTAGTGAGGATCCTGATGATGGGTTTAAGCCTACAAGTGGAAGAATGGAGGTTGGTTTACATGACTATACAATTCTCTTTTGGTAATCCACCAGCTGTGCTTACCCATATGTTAACTTATATTCTTTTGTCTTTTTCATTAGGAGTTAAGCTTCAAAAGCAAACCAAATGTTTGGGCCTATTTCTCTGTTAAGGCAAGTATATGTCCATCCAAATTGGTTTTTTGCTTTTGTGTTATATATACATCACCACAACTAAAACCAGGTTGTTTATGATCTGTGAGTGTATTTTTCTGTGAACTTAATTTTAACTTGTCTAAACTATGAACTGGTATGGACTTAATTGTGAATATAAGGTTGCTTCAGGAGTCCAGCATAAGTTTTTTGAGCTGGACAATTTTTTGACCTGCATGTAGCCATGGAGAATGATGAATTTCTACTGCAAACTGCATTAGAATTCTATTGAACTATGATTTTATTCTATTCCTTTATGTAGAAGCACTATTTTTTTTATTGCACATTTACTAGTAGTAAATTGCACACTTGTAATTTTGGTGTGTAACATGTGCAATATCTGGTATTTATAAATAACTTTGTTACTATTTTAGTTAACTTAGAGCATGCAATTGTTCTTGTTTTAGGGCATCGATATTCTTCTGGATGGGCTATTTGGGACAAGAAATAGGTCTTTTGTTTCAGTGTAAGCACTAGACAGTACATTTTTAAGGAGTGCATCTCATTTCTATTTTAATACAAGTCTTCTCTTTAAGGAATAAATCTAATTCGGCTTGAGAATTAGTGTGTGTGTTTGTGTCTTTAGAATGCATTTGTGAAGCTGGTAGGGTAAAAACTTTGTAGTGGTGCCAAAATGCTAATCTAAGGCCCAACATATATTTCCACATTTTTAAGTTGAACATTCTCCGGCTAATCTGAACTCACATTAATTAGTTTGGGTCTGACATTGTGGTTGCAGCTTCAGTGTAAGAACCAGCCATTTTCCTGATCCTACACTTTTTGAAAGTCTTGAGTTTACTTTGTTGCTGTCCAGGTTGTCTATATACTGGACCAAGTTTGTGCACTAGAAAATGAGATGGTTCATTGTTTAAACAAACAAGGGCTTGACTGTCTATGTAAGTGCATTTTTATTTTTATAATTCTTTCATTTTTAGCATCTGTTAGGATTGTATATTCTCTCTGTACATGTCGGGCTAAGTTCATCGTACCAATTATTGTGTATCTTATAGGCTGCAGATAGCATGTTGATGAAGAAATCTGATGCAATCATGCTTAGTGGAAAGAAGCCTATCCATGCTGCGGTTACTTTGGTTGGCTTTAAAGATGTGCTTGAAAATTATGAGAAATCAATACAGAATGCAGTTGCTGACCAGCCAGTTAGTGTTCCTGTTGAGGTTGGTGGCCGTCAGTTCCATCTATACAAATTGGTAAATAAACCTGCTATAGTTAGCAGCCAATATTTCGGCACAACAAGTTTATCTATTATTCTTAATTTGTGTTTGATTTTTATTAGGGTGTGTTCAGTGGAACTTTGCACCATAAACCTTGACCATGGTGAGCAATTTGATTTCCTTTTGCCCTGCAGCTTATAATGTACCATACAATTATTTTTCTTTGGCCTATGCTGTGATTGCAGAACTATAGTGAAGCTGTGCTTACTACTTTTGATCACACTTAAAAGTTTGCTTAAAAATATGATATTGTACTGTAGGTTGTGCAAAGTTTCTAGGAACTATTTGCGCAAACAAAATACAAGGAAGAAGTTCAGTTGCCTGGAGTCTCTGTAGGGCCTCTTCATGACACCTAAGGCGTTTGCAAAATTTTAGGTGAGGTTGTTGTTTTTTGAGTTGACATATGAAGTTGTTGAAGTTCATGGACCTCCTTCTTGTCCATAGCTATTGTAGTTCACTGGTGGTGTTGAAGTTGTTGTAGTTCCTCTGTTAATTATGATTTGTGCCTGCCCACATCAAGTTTTTGTCCTTGTCCTTTTATAGAAAAAAATTTCTATTGTGATTTGTGCTAACACATCTTGAACTTTGTTAATTGTGATTTGTGCTAGCACACCCCTCTTATTTGTCCTTGTCCTTTCATTGAAAAAAATGTCTCTTATAATTTGTGCAAACACATCTTGAATTTTGTTAATTGTGATTTGTGCTAACTACATGCAGTAACAAAGTCATTTGTTTGTGGTTGTGGGCTAGAATTTTCATGCCAGGGGTTAGCTGGCTGATAACTGAGTGTTACTGCATGTAGTTGCACTAGTATTATTGACATCACTACTCATGCAAAAGCTATTTGACTATGAATGACATTTTCTAGTTGATAGAGGATAGGATCCTAAGTATGTAGATTATAGGTGGCCATGTTAACATAGGATATTTAACTAAGCTCATAGGATATTTTCTTTTTTGGTTCTTGCGTGCTTGTAGAAGTGCTGGGTTAGCTACTTGATTTGGTTAGGTCAAAGTTAATCGAAGTGGGTAGAGAAGTGATTCAAATCAATAAATTTATTGGGTTTATGTGTTATCCATCCAGAGTGCACAATATTAGAAGCTCTATATGAGATAGATATCTGATGTCATTTAAGACTTAGGTGGTATCCTACATATTTTGGCACTTCTTTTGTTTGTATTCTCTAAATTCAGCATTAAGTCCATTCTGCTGCATCATAGATTTCATTAGAGGTCACTTCTAGACTGCAGTTTTGAAGTTATTATATAACTATTCTCACAATGAAGGTGTTTACTTTCAGGCTTCTGACACCACCAGGAACTCCACTATTCCCATCTCTAGAGGTTGTCTCAAAAGGTCCATAGTAAGCCAAGCTAGAACGCCAAAGGCTCGTCCAACTGCCTTAAAATCAAGGGCGAGCCATTTGAACATAAGTTGTACTTTGGTTCTTTAGAGTGCAACTGTACAAGATTATCATAAGCAATATTTCTAACTGCACCAGACAAAGTCAGTGAAATTCCACCTCATTTGAACATAAACTATACTTTGGTTCTACATTGTTTATTGTGATTTGTGCCTACCCAAACCAATTTTTTCTCCTTGTCATTTGTGTTGGGATGTGTGTGAGATTATATTCATTCACAGTCACTTCTGTCCCTGCAGCACACCACAATCCACGACATTGCAATTTTAGATCTTAGCAATTGCAATCACCTCAAATGTAAATTGCAATCACCACAGTCCACGACACTGCAATTGCAATCACCGATAATGTAAATTGCAGATATTGAGCACTGCAATTGTAGTTCTTAGCATATGTAATTTTAGATCTAGGCATAATTTAATTTAAGGTTTGTAACATCCTACTCATTACATAAATTACATAAATATGTTGGCTACTTAAATTTTGCTTCTATCTGCTGATCTTCGTGAATTGTTGCATGTCTTTGATCACCATGTCCTAGTGTGTTGTGGCTTCGGGATCAGTGCTACCATTTGATGTTTCCTTCCTCTTCTTTCTTTTTGGCTTCATCGTCCTCTTCTTTCTTTTTGGCTTCATCGGGGAGCCTACAAAACATTATTAGTTCACATAAATAAGAATTTTTGCATTTGGATTCAAATTCTATTTGTATGTACTTAAATTCTATTTGTATATCCTAAAATTTTATACCTACACTATTTGTGTCATTTGTTTTCTTCTTTTTCTTCTTTTCTGCTGCCACCAGTTTCTTTTTTATTTCTTTTATATGTGTCTTCATTCTGATAGGTTTAGGTGGCCTTCCCTTTCTCTGAATTCTTTATGGATCATCTATTTTAGTCTATGGATCTCCAGTTTCTACTGCTATAGTTTCTCCTTCATTTCCTTGCTGGTCATTTTGTGCTTCACCTGTTTGCTGAGCAGATAACATTCTATCTAAATTGATTTCCATCTTATCGAATTCTGCCATAAGGTATTCTATGGCTTTCTCATTTTTTCATCCATTTGAATTCAGTATTGTTGACTTTTTGGATAATATGTTGAATCTCAACAATGAGCTTGTTGCAACTGTTTCTTCTTCTTGTCTTTCAACATGTACCTTCATATCCTTTTTTCTCCACCTATCTAAGAAGTATTTGTCTGGAATTGTGCTGATTTCCTTTTCAATGACTATTTTCAGGATATGAGAGCAGAGTGTCCCATCTTTGCTGAATTTTGCACATATGCAGGTAAATTCTTCTTCGCCTTCTGTTAGTTCAGTGTTTACTGTATATCTCCTAAACCTATGAACCTCCTAAATCTGGTTACTTTTTTGCTACACCTCAAATGTTTTCCCATCTTTGATTTCCCTATAGTTTAGCCTTAATGTTGCCTTCAGTTGTAGCTGGAACTTTTTTAATATGTTTCTGTTGTATAGCTATTGTGCCTGCTGCTCTATTTTGTAGCCGAATATAAATTCCTTTGGCCTTTTCTACTTGCTATAGCTATCCTCTAGCCTTTCTGCTCAATTTATGGTATCAACAATCCGATTGTACTCTTTCAGAAAGCTGATGATACTATAGGTTGGCCCTACATTGTCTTTGAACCTCGCATTTGTTGCCTCACTCCTGGATGTGGTCTGTATGAAAGGGAAGAAGTCATTTTTGTAGTAGGCCGGGATAAACCTTTTCCGCATTTCCCATATTTTGGAAAAGTAGTGATTCCCATGAAGGTTTCTTTCCTCAATTATTCTCTTCCAAAGTCGCTCAAATTCTTCCACTGTTAGACTATTGTTCACTATATCTTTGAAGTCTTCATATAGTCCTTCGTTTGCTGCAAAGACCTTGACATTCTTATTGTAGCATTTGATCTTTATGTGGAACAAGCAATTTCTGTGTTTTCTGTTTATGAAGACTTGCTCTATTGCTAATTTCATCGCCATGTCTTGGTTTGTGATGATCGTTTGAGGGTGTTTTCCTCCCATTGCTTCAAGGAAAGTTTGAAATACCCACTTAAAAGTGTCCACTATCTCATCATGTAGGAAAGCACATCCGAAAAGGCAACTATGCCCATGTCCTGTGATTCCAACAAATAGTGCAAAAGGTAAGTTGTATTGGTTGGTCATATATGTCGTGTCAAAACTTACACATTCTCCATAATCTGTATAATATTTCATAGAAGAACAGTCTGTCCAGAATAAGTTTCTCACTCTCTTGTCCTCATCTAAATCAAACTTGTAAAAGAAAGACGGGTCCTCAGTTTGTTTCTTTTTGAAATAATCCAGTACTTCTATCATATCTTATCCTTTAACTTCTCTGTTTAGCCTTGTACTGTAGTTGCTGATATCTTTCTTTTTTATCGGTAGAGCTGTAAGCCCCCCTCTAAGATACGATAGAATAGAAACCATATTCCTAGTCAGGATATTGTTATCGTTCAGAGTCTTGATAAGTCATTTTTCCATTTTTGTCATATACTTGTGACCAGAAAATAGCTGATCCCTATCTCCATGGCATAGCTCATGATTATGCTCCAAATCAAGAGTTTTAATCTTTCATACACCTCCTTCTTTCACCATCATAACACAAGGACAATCTAACTTCTGTTGAACATTTGTTTTCCTTCTCCTTACCGGTTTCTTTCCAACATCCTTATCTACTTTAGCTTCTTCTTGCTCTAAACACTTTGGTTCCTTTTCTTTTCCTTGATGAGTGCATCTCATTGTCACTTTGACTACCTCATTATTTCTCTTCTTACTTTGAGTTCTTGTCGTATGTGTTATGGCAACTTGAAATCTAGCTAGGAACGCATAGAAGTTGAAGAAATAGTGAGCATCATCCCTAGTCTTAAATTCCATCAATAGCTGTGGGGTGTACTTGCTATTGATTGGTGCATTGTTGCCTTCAGATGCTGCAACCTGCTCATTTTTTATGAATTCTTCAATCTCTTCCTCCGTCAGTTCCTGGCTGCCATTTATATGCTCATTATCATATGTTATAGCTAATGTAATATTTGAACTTGTTGGTTCTGTTGCTATGACCCTCAAGTCATTTTCTTCCATTGTTGGTTGATCATCTTGATTTTCATGCTACACCAGTAAATATATTAGCAGCAGTCTTAGTTTTTGAGTAATATCATTTATAATACAAATAATTTTTTTTCAGTGTGGACTAAAATAATTGAAGAGATCATTTTTATGTACCTCATCAATGTCCATGTTATTGAATACATCAGTTTGCCAATGGTATTGTTGAATTTCAGATCTATCATCATCAGCTATGCTTGTCGTTGCTCCATCATCATCAGCGACGATTGTCATTTCTCCATCCTATTTTTACAAAGATAAGTTTTACTTTGATGCGAGTACATATTTGTATTGCTTATACATGTAATCAAATTGGCTCAGCTATCTGTATCTACCTCACAGCCTTGACTCTGATATTGACCAGTCAGTTTGTGGTCCAAAGATTCCATCCAGATCTTCAAGTCTCATATTTTGTTTTATTTGTTTGATAATGAGAATGGTTATCATTTATAATATAACACATCTAGTTTGACAAGCATATATAATATAGTTTTACCTTATTTCTATCATTTCTAAGTATCATCTTTGTTAATGATCCTTGCATCTCTTCATGTCGCTGCATAGTTTATAATGAAGCATTGAAATTAAAGTATTGTTATGCTGAAATTACTTTGCACATATGTGTGTAATTTGTATATGTCTGAATTATAATTTTTGTATACTGGTATTATAAATTTTACCTACGTATTCCAGTCAGTCTGAATATCTTTCTGAGAGATCCTGATCTATTTCATCATAAGTTCAGTGTAGCCTCCCTACATTGAAATATATTTTAGTTGAAAAACAACCTTCCTATGTTGGCATTTTTTTATTCTAAGTAATGATTTTACTCATCTTTTTGTATCTATAGGTATTTGAAATGTCACTAGAAGAATTTGTGCCTACAAATATTTGGTAAGGAGCTGACTGCACTTCCTTAATTGCTTCTTGTGAGTTCACTGATGTTGGATAATCATCACATCTACTTGTTATGACATACATATTATTCTGCTTCATAAAAAAAGCAAGCAACTGAGTACTTATATAGCTTTTTATCAGATTCTTCTTCTTTTCATTGCATCATTGAATTGTGTTTCTTACCTCAAGTAGTTGATCAAACTCAACTGTTGCTTGTATTAGTTGCATAAGGGAAGCAATTGAAACCTGCAAGAAAATGAAGAAGCCATTAGTTCTCATTTATTTATTGTTTGTGTCAACTGTTTTGAATTAGGAGTAATTTTACATCATTGTTGCTTTCTTCTTGGCGAATCATTTCCTCATAATTCTGAATCTGATATTGTGCCTCTGACATTTCCTACTACCTTGTTCTTCTTTCTAGATTCATGTTCTGTTATAACATCCAGATTTTATGTTTTGACAGTTAGAAGGTTTCTCATCATTACATATTCCATGCATCTAACACACACAAGGAGATTGGATTCAAATGATCGGTGTACTAACCTTGGCTGTTGAGGTTTGTGGTTCCTCTTCGATCTGATCTCTACCCCTTTGCCCTGCTTTGCGTGTACAAAGTTGCATGAGCCGGATCTTTAAATTGTATACATGTACAGTATAATTGCATTAGCAGCAAGTACAAGTTGCACTATGTAAAATGTGCAATTTCCTTATTTTTGTTCTGTAATTTATTTACAATAGGAATATAGCAAATGCATAACAGATATATTTGTAAGTTTAGTTGAGGATTGCTGAGTGGTGTGGCTATGCTTGTCTTGTGCAGGAACACACTAAGTTGTAGCTTCTTGTGCACACTGAGCATGTGCACAAGAAGCTACCATGTGCATCTCTATCTTGCTTTGTCGACGGCTACCATGTGCATGCATTCTCTTGACCTAGCTAGCTACTTAGGCTCTGAATAAGTATATCCTTGGTGCGATAGCTAGCAAGGACACAGAAGCCAGCGACTGACTTCTTTTTGTTCTTACTAAACTGCTACTAGTGTGCTAGTTTGTTTCTTTTTCTTTTCCTATGGGTTTTTGTGCCCTTGTTTAGTGATTAGCTAGTTAGTTGTTCTCTACTCTTGATTTCAACGCTCTCTCACTTCGATCGGTGATGTGGTAGTGAATAACATGCATTTATCAACTCTCAAGTGCTTCTCCGTTTTTCTTTGTTCTTGGACATCTCGCCTCTCTCAAGAATATTTATATATATGGCTTGATTTTTTCTTTGGAGCGCTATGAAGTTGATATTAAAAGCTTACGTTTTATCTCAAGTTTCCTAGACCCTAGAGCAAGAAATATATACTACAGTTAAAAACCATCCTTTTCTAGAGAGGACCTTTCGATAGTGTTTTCATTTGTTTCCACTTGTGCTTTCTCTCACCAAACCATCTTTTCATGGCCAATAGCATTCCTGATTGTAACATCCACAAGATCACAATCAATACCAGTGCCCACCCTAGCGTTGTTTCTTGTTAGCACGGGTGTCACACATGTCCCAATCTTTTTTTTCGAAAGATGTCCCAATCTTATTTAGTTGCATAGTACATCTTAGGCGTACGTACATCCATTGTGGTGTCAATTATGTCTGTTGTCTCTTCTCCTCTGATCTCTGCAATCATCTTTACTGATGATGGCATTGTCTTTCTTTCTTCTTTTCCATTGGTTATCAGGAGTGGAGAGAAGCTAGCTAGCTACAAGACATGAGGGACATGGGAGAGAAGAGGAGACATGGGCATGGCCATTGCCATGGCCATGGACATGGTGTGGCAGAACCTCCTAAATTATAGGACCCACATGCACCTGTCACTGTCCAACGACCTCTGACGACTATGCATATGTTCCTGGTAACTTAAGAAGACTGTCGGGTGTCCTCGGGGAACCCCGAATCATCCACGATTTCCGAGCAGGATCCCATTACAGAGTCATTGCAGTATTACAATATTTATTCAAATATCTACATCAGAGTAAATTAGCGGAAGTCTTACAGTAACTTAGTTTACAAACCAGTTGTTTTTAAACCTTACAAACTAAGTTCGATACATATTACAAACCATAGTAGTAGTGGAGTGGCATTAGTAATAATATAAACACACAATATAAGTATCCTGCCCAAGGATCACACATTCACTTATCGTCTTCGGCCTGAACAATAGTCATGCAGCACGGTCCAAAACAGACCTGCTCATGAGGCTCACTTGCAACAAGGGTCAACGAACCCTGAGTACAAAAGTACTCAATAAGACTTAACTGAAATAAAAACCAAGAAGACTCAGGAATACAGGCTTAGGGATTCAAGGTATGGCTTTAGCAATAGTCAAAGTTCTTTTGCGTAAAAGGTCTCTAACAAGATTCTTTATATCAAAATTTTTATCTTCAAAAGATCATATACAAAGCTGACATGATCCGTAATGAGATCATGAAACTTCATATCCAACACTTTCTCAATCCTTACTCAAGTTCCAGTTATTAACTACGATGATGAATAGTGAGTTGAGTCTCCATAACCGAGGAGCAACAACGATTCGAACCGATTAAAACCCAGCTGGGAATTCCAGACCACACGACATATGCAGGTCCTCGACCTACATATACCAACCCACCCTCAGATCCTCTAAAATAAGAATGGGTCCGCGCCACCCGAGAATACAGTACTCCACCAATCCATCCCAATGCCACATGGGTACACGCTATTCCCGCCATCTCTCCACTCCCAGTGTGCGAGTAGCCATTCTCGTAATAGAATAGCCAAGTTAAGGCTTACCGGAGTATGTGGTTAGTACTACAAAGTCTCACCTCATGCAATTCAATAACGGACGGACCTTAATCGACACAGGCGGAAAGAAGCCGCTCACAAGACCTCCATGTCTTGTGGCTCTCACACACCGAGTCCGCCCGGTCTAGATTTATTACTTCACATGCTCATATCTCATGATAACATAAGTAACTAAACGTAACCAAAGATCCATTTAAAATTCGCAGGTGATAGGTAATCACCCGGCTAAGCATGACTAAGCACAACTAGGCATTTCCGAATTAAAACTGGTAATAAGGTAGATATGGAAAAACAAGATTGGTAATGCACCAATTAGGTTCTCACTTGACTCCTAATCACTTAATGCAGTATATAAAAGCAAAAGCGATAAAAATTTGTAAAACACAAGGTAGGTTTAAATGCATCCGGGGCTTGCCTTGGTTCACGGAAAAGTCAGGTTCCTGAGAAGTCCCACAATTATCAGACCCGACCTCAACTGACAGATTAACCTCCTCTGCAACTTGATTAACTACCACGTGTTCACCTTCGTTCACTATACGTAGTAATAATGCCATGTTTAACATGATGCGGAATACAAAACATGATGCTCGATGGTGAATGCCAAATTAACAACTTGAATACAACTTTCCTTCGCGGTATAGTTACAAGTCAGGACTACCTAAACATGTTTCGTAACACATACTTCAATTGCCAAGGATCATTACCAACTAATGACCCAAGGTCATCACTCAATCCAAAATTCAAACAAAACCTAAATCATTAAAGGTTACTATTTGCTTTTATGAATTAATTATTTAATTCAAAATTATGAAATAAATCAACTTATTCCAATTGAGCTCAAAATTTCTTTAAATGTTCATCACATGATAATTAAGTGACAAAACAATTTTCATAATTTTTGGATAATTAAATAAGGCTAGAAAAATCATGGAAACCCATTTATTAATTAATTGAGCAATTTTTATCACATTCAAAAAGTACTAAAAAACAACATGTTATATTTTTCCTAAATAATATACATCACAGAGAGGTCACACAAAAAGTTTCATAATTTTTGGAGCTCTACATAATGCTACACAAAATATCAAAAGCATACACTATTCATTCATTTCTGAAAAAGGAAAAATCATTTTCAAATCACTGAGTCACTGACAAACCGACCCCACATGTCATCCCCTACCTCCCGCGCTGACCACGGTGACAGCAGCTTTGACCAGCGAAATCTCGCCGACGGCGAGGTCACCGGCGATGGCAAAGACACCAACATGCTCCCCACTACCATGCGCACCTATTGATGTCACTAAATGCATCGATCGCTGCACAAAACAAGCACGGCATCGGCCATGGCGGCCACGACTGCACGGCGGCGCTACGCCGGTGACAGGAGACTGGTAACGGTTAAACAAATGGCACAGGAAGGTTCAGCATCTCACCACGAACATGCTCGAGCAGGAATTAAGGCCGGAGAAGCAACGGTGAAGCGGGGCGGCGTTCACAGCGGTCACGGCGGTGCGAGCAATGGCGACGGCGGTGTTCCAATGGTTGTGGTGGACAAAACGGTCAAACAACTAGTCATAGAGCATCACGGGATCAAGGCAAAGCTGGAGCCACCATGATCAAGGAAAGAGGCGCACCGTGGAGCGCTGGCCACGACGGCGCAAGCATGACGGTGAGGTTGCCAGCCGCGGGGAAGAAAGGCGCGCACAACAGGTTCCCAGCGAATTCAAGCAACCAAGGTTGGTTGGCTGGGTTCACAAGGAGGAGACGGAGCTAGGACAGGCTTGGCTGCGATGGTGGAGCACTACGGCGACGGCGCGGGCTCGACGGAGATGATCGGCGACGACGGGAAAAGCAGAGGACGAGAATGGAGACGAACGGCGACGGCACAAGCTATATAAGACGGCCAGGAAGCAAGAGGAAGCTACGAAGGAGCCTTTCCCGTGCCAGCGCGAAGCCGAGGATGGCCACGCGCGCGCCTGGAACCGAGAAGAAGGCCGCCGGCGTTGAGTTGGCTTCGGTGGCTACTGTTCACCAAAATTACCAAATTGCCACATGATTTAAAACACAAATTACTCCCAAATTTATGTAATAACTCAAAAATCCCCAAAAATAAAAGTTGTTCAAAATCCAAAGTTCTACAACTTTGCTTTTATAACTACCCCCTAATTCGATCTACATTTTGAAATGAAATTTTGAATTCAAATAGGGGACATTTAAAGAATCTCGCCTTTTCAAATTACTTCAAATTTTTCATAACAACTTTGAAAACTCCAAAAACAAACTTTGTATAACTTGACAAGTTCTACACTTTTGCTTTTAGGCTTAACCCCAAAATGTGCTTAGATTTTGAAATAGGTTTTCAGGGTAGGATTTAAATACTGAAAAGCAGGGTTTCCGGAAATTCAATTCAATACAAGGGATTTTTACTCAATTCAAGCCATGCAAGTCAACACATATAACATAAAGGTAAACTTGTTTTAGTGTATGCATATCAAAATTTTCACTAACACATGAATGATGTGCTATGCATATGATGACATGGCAAGTTTTAGTATTTAAACACCCGAGGTGTTACAATCCTTCCCCCTAAAAGAAATCTCGCCCCGAGATTTAAAGTCATAGGTTAAGTAATAGAAAAGGAAATGTGTCAGTCCAAAAACATCCAAAACTTGTCCATAAAATAGCTGGGGTCCCTTTACAAAACACAATTTGTAACGACCGAGCTCAACTAACATTACCCTATAATGATGCAAGGAACTCCGGAAACTTTTCTAGCAAGTAATCTTTGGATTCCCAAGTAGCTTCTTCTTTGGAATGTTGATTCCATTGTATCTTGTAGAACTTGATTGTCCTTCTTCGAGTAACATGGTCTTTCTGATCCAGAACTCGGATAGGATATTCGAAATAGGTCAAATCAGGTTCAAGTTTCACTCCTTCAACCTCAATATTCTGCTCAGGCACTCGGAGACACTTCTTCAATTGAGAAACATGGAACACATCATGTACAGCTGAAAGATGTTCTGGTAACTTCAAGCGATATGCCACTTTTCCATACCTCTCAAAAATTTGAAATGGTCCAATATAACGAGGTGCCAACTTGCCTTTAACACCAAAACGGGTAACTCCCTTCATTGGTGATACCTTCAGATATACAAAATCTCCCTTGTTAAACACCAATGGTCTACGTCGTTTATCTGCATAACTCTTTTGTCGGGACTGAGCTATCTTCAAATTACTTTGTATCTGCCTAACCTTGTCTTCTGTTTCTTTCACAAGGTTAACTCCAAAGAACCTTCTTTCTCTGGGCTAAGACCAACTCAGTGATGTTCTGCATCTACGACCATAGAGTGCTTCAAATGGAGCCATTCTAATGCTCTCCTGATAACTATTATTGTATCAGAATTCAGCCAAAGGCAGACATTCATCCCACTTATTGGAATAGTTAAGAACACAACATCTTAACATATCTTCTAGTACTTGATTGACCCTTTCAATCTGACCATCGGTTTGTGGATAATAATCTGTACTATATAGGAGTTTCGTACCCATCAAAGCATGCAATTGTTTCCAAAAGCTGGAGACAAACTATGTACCCCTATCTGACACTATGGTCTTTGGTACTCCATGTAGACTCATGATTCTTGCTAGATACATCTTGGCATACTGGATAGTAGGATATATACTCTTGGCTGGAAGAAAATGTGCTGACTTAGTTAGTCGATCTACAATAACCCATATTGAATCAAAACCTTTTGAAGTCTTGGGTAGACCAACGATAAAGTCCATACTAATATCCACCCACTTCCAAGCTAGAATAGGTAATGGCTGTAACTCTCCAGCAAACCTCAAATGTATAGCTTTCACCTTTTGGCAAGTATCACACTTTGCTATATACCGGGCAATTTCTATCTTCATTTTGGTCCACCAAATCCTTTGTTTCAAATCATGGTACATCTTATTACTTTCTGGATGAATAGATAACTTAGTAGCATGTGCTTCTTCAAGAATTGATCGTCGCAACTCAGGAACCTTTGGTACCACTAAGCGATTCTTGAACCATAACACACCTTCATCATCTACCTTGAAGCATT
This sequence comes from Miscanthus floridulus, assembly GCF_019320115.1. Classification (NCBI taxonomy): domain Eukaryota; kingdom Viridiplantae; phylum Streptophyta; class Magnoliopsida; order Poales; family Poaceae; genus Miscanthus; species Miscanthus floridulus. The sequence goes on along the minus strand of NC_089586.1, from coordinate 121,733,234 downwards.
CTGCTTTCCCATTCCTGATTCTTTCTTTGATATGAGCTATACCCTTGTTTTCTTTCTAAGCAGCAATAATCTGGTCTCGAATAGTGGCTTCAATAGTTATATTGGTTAAACTACCTTGTTGAATTACCTCTATACTCAACTTTTCCATCTCTTGGCATAAAGTCAAACCCATTGTTCTTACTGTCAGACAATTGCAATGACTCTTTCGACTGAGGGCATCTGCAACTACATTTGCTTTACCAAGATGGTAATATACTTCTAAGTCATAATCTTGAATCAATTCTAACCATCTTCTCTGTCGCATGTTCAAATCCGATTGAGTAAAGATATACTTTAAACTCTTGTGGTCTGTATAAATATGGCACGTATTACCAAGCAGGTAATGTTGCCAAATCTTCAGAGCATGGACAACTGCTGCTAACTCCAAATCATGGGTTGGATAATGTTCTTCATGTTGCTTAAGTTGTCTAGAAGCATAGGCAATGACTCGGCCTTCTTGCATCAATACACATCCAATACCAATACCCAAAGCATCATAATAAACGTCAAATGACTTCTCGATATCAGGTTGGGCTAATACTGGTGTAGTGGTTAACAATCTCTTCAAAGTCTGGAAAGCTTCTTCACAATCAGATGACCAGACAAACTTGGCTTGGTTCTTCAACAACCCAGTGATGGACTTGGATACTCTAGAGAAATCTGGAATAAGACGACAGTAATACCCCGCCATTCCCAGAAAACTCCGAAGCCTGATGAACAGTGGTTGGCAGTTTCCAATCAAGCACATCCTTAACTTTGCTTGGATTAATAGCAACTCCTTCAGTTGACAAGACATGTTCAAGAAACTATACTTCCTTAAGCCAAAAGTCACACTTACTAAACTTGGCATATAGTTGATGTTTTCTCAAGCGGGTCAGGACAATTCTGAGATGTTCCGCATGTTCCTTCTTGTTCTTGGAATAAACTAGGATGTCGTCAATAAACACCACTATAAACTTGTCTAGCTCAGGCATGAATACTGAATTCATCAGATACATGAAATGAGCTGGAGCATTTGTCAAACCAAAAGATATTACCAAGTATTCATATAATCCATATCTTGTGGTAAATGCAGTTTTAGGAATATCTTCAGGCTTAATCTTGATTTGGTGATAGCCTGACCTCAAATCAATCTTGGAGAAAACTTTGGCTCCAGCCAGTTGATCAAAAAGCAAGTCTATCCGAGGTAAGGGATACTTATTCTTAATGGTCACTTCATTCAACGGACGATAGTCAACACATAACCTTAGGGTCTCATCTTTCTTTTTCACAAAAATTACAGGACATCCCCAAGGTGATGAACTAGGTTGAATAAACCCTTTCTCAATCAACTCGGCTAATTCCTTGGGAGGCATCCTATAAGCTCTCTGAGAGATCGGAGCTATTCCAGGTTTTAACTCTATGTTAAACTAAACATCCCTATCAGGTGGTAGACCGGGTAAATCCTCAGGAAAAACATCAGGGAATTCACAAACTATCGGGATATCCCTAATCTCCTTGATAGAAGTTGAACAAACTCTTTCCACTGATCTCCTTAAGGTTGGAAGTTGGATAAGAAGCTGAGAATTACTATCAGGCAAACTCACCCTTAATGTCCTATTCAAAGCATCTATAATAGCCTTATGCTGATACATCCAATTCATTCCCAAGATCACATCTATATCTTGATCCTTGAGAATAATCATGGTAGTGGGAAAAATATGCCCACCCAGGTTTATGGGTACCTGGTATACCATTGCCTTAGTACACAGACGTCCCCCTAGGCGACTGTATAAAGAAATTTTCTTTTGTTTCCCCAATTGGAATTCCATGCTTTACGACAAAGGTTCTATTGATGAATGAATGAGATGCACCAGAATCAAAAAGCATAACAGCAGGGTGATCGGCGATAGGAAACATACCCATCATCACTGGCTCCCCTTCCGGAATTTCCCCAGCTTGAATATAGAACACCCATCCTGTCTTCCTTTCATCTTTGCCCTTCTGAGCATTCTGATTGTTGTTCTTGTTCTGTGCTTGACCCTGTTGTTGATTGGCAGGGGCCTTCTGATAATTTGAATTATATTGTTTGGGATACGGACATTCCCTGGAGAAATGACCGGACCTTCCACAATTGTAACATGGATAACTGTGACCCTGGGACGTTGGAGTAGGGACCCTAGAAGCATTGGTCTATGGTGGGTTCTGATAAGTTGTAGCAGGACAGACATTTGATTGTTGCCCGGCTTGGAACTGCGGTGGACGATAAGGAGGACGATAATGGTTGACTGGATGATATATTATCTTTTGCCTCTTTTGATTTCCACCAAAAGATCCAGACGGCCCACTCTTTTTCTTCTTGATCTCCTTATGCTGCCGATACTTTTCCTCAGAAGCAATTGCAATATTTACTGCCTCATGATAAGTAACATTGGTACATGTAGTCATCATTGTTTGTAGCTTGGTATTCAGACCTCGCATAAACCATTTCTTTTTCTTAGCATCTGTGTTGACATGTTTAGATGCATACTGTGACAGGTGATTGAATCTACCCACATACTGCATAACCGTTTGGTCCCCTTGCTTCAAAGCAAGGAACTCATCCAACTTCATGGCCATCACTCCTTCTGGAATATAATGGGCTCTGAAGGCAGTATGGAACTCAGCCCAAGTTATTGGAATGCCAGCTGGTTGCATAGCCACTAGATTTGCCCACCAAGCACCTGCTGCACCTCTAAGTTGCTGGGCGGCAAACACAGGTTTCTGCATCTCCGTGCATGGAATAAGATCAAATTTCTGCTCCATAGTCTGAAGCCAATCATCAGCTTCCAACGGTTCATCGGCCTTGGTAAACACTAGTGGTCTTGTATCTATGAAATCAACATATGTAGCTTCATGCCTATTATGATTGCGGCCACGGTTTCCCTGCACCATATTCTGATTACCCTGAGCTATCTCTCGAAGCAACCGAGCATTTTCAATAGTCACATTAACAAGGGCGGCGATAGCATCAGCTAGATTTGGTGGAACTGGTGGCAGATCAGGAATACCGTCTTCATCTTGTGAAGTACCAGGAATATGCGAACCCTGCGTATGACACATCTATTCATAACAAACCAAACTTTACTCACAAGCCTTTATTAAACGATAAAAGAGCTTACTACAACGCATTACATGGGTTTCACTTATTTAAACACAAGCCCACATCTAAACAAGACTACTTAACTAGAACTCACTAATTTACAACTCTACTCTTCTCCTCGACCACATCAAACTTCGTGATCGATATCCATTCCGGAAACATTTCTGCCTTCATTATCACTTTCATCGACCATCACTAATTCTTTCGGATCTTCTTCTTCCTCTTCAAGTTCATCATTATCAGCAATGATGACACCAGGGTCCATTGCATCAGCTTGAGGTTCATGAATAGGATCCAGGAGGTTGCTCAGCCTATGGACTTCTTCATGCAAAGCAGTATTATGTTCTTCTAAGTCTTCTACATAAAATTCTAGCTCATGAGCTCTAGCTCTAGCTACATCTTCTCTATGCCAAGCTTCATTCCTTCCTTCCACCATAGGAACTAACATACGTTCGCAGTTTTTGTGAGCGGTGGTAAGACACCTCAATCTAGCCCGTAACTCACCCACATGGATGGCATCCACAACCCTATCTCTAGTAGCCTGAGCTAACTCTATTGTAAGCCTCTGTATCTCTGCCTAGGGATCAGGCCTAGAGCTGCTACTGCTAGCACCATCATTCCTAGGGGTAAGCTGGTGATGAGGAACTCCTTTGGGTCAAACGGACTTACGGGGCATTATCTTGGTATGAGCCATAATGTAGAAAACAAGATTAATTCAAATAAGACAATCTGATCAAAGTCTAAAGAGCAGCCATGATGGATTACATAACTCAACCTAGACTCACTACCCAACCCAGACTCAGAGGTGAAGGAAGTAACAAGTGAATTAATCATGATGCATGAATCGTTCTTACGAACAAAAACATCAAAGCTTATAAGGTACATAACAACAATTATTTTTATATAGGGCATATTAAGATTACTACTCCACCACACAAAACCTTTTTACTCAATTAAGGAATAGTGAGAATGAAATAAGATAAGCCAGAAGCAATTTGGACCAAATTAACACGTTATAAATATTTGTCCCAAATCATTTTGAAATTTTGTAAAACAATACCACAAAGACTTTGTAACGATCGCTCTGATACCATTCTGTGGCAGAACCTCCTAAATTATAGGACCCACATGCACCTGTCACTGTCCAATGACCTCTGACAACTATGCATATGTTCCTGGTAACTTAAGAAGACTGTCGGGTGTCCTCGGGGAACCCCGAATCATCCATGATTTCTGAGCAGGATCCCATTACAGAGTCATTGCAGTATTACAACATTTATTCAAATATCTACATCAGAGTAAATTAGCGGAAGTCTTACAGTAACTTAGTTTACAAACCAGTTGTTTTTAAACCTTACAAACTAAGTTCGATACATATTACAAACCATAGTAGTAGTGGAGTGGCATTAGTAATAATATAAACACACAATATAAGTATCCTACCCAAGGATCACACATTCACTTATCGTCATCGGCCTGAACAATAGTCATGCAGTACGGTCCAAAATAGACCTACTCATGAGGCTCACCTACAACAAGGGTCAACGAACCCTAAGTACAAAAGTACTCAACAAGACTTAACCAAAATAAAAACCAAGAAGACTCAGGAATACAGGCTTAGGGATTCAAGGTATGGCTTTAGCAATAGTCAAAGTTCTTTTGCGTAAAAGCTCTCTAACAAGATTCTTTATATCAACATTTTTATCTTCAAAAGATCATATACAAAGCTGACATGATCCGTAATGAGATCATGAAACTTCATATCCAACACTTTCTCAATACTTACTCAAGTTCCAGTTATTAACTACGATGATGAACAGTGAGTTGAGTCTCCATAATCGAGGAGCAACGACGATTCAAACCGATTAAAACCCAGCTGGGAATTCCAAACCACATGACATATGCAGGTCCCTGACCTACATATACCAACCCACCCTCAGATCCTCTAAAACAAGAATGGGTCCGCGCCACCCGAGAATACAGTACTCCACCAATCTAGCCCAATGCCACGTGGATACACGCTATTCCCGCCATCTCTCCACTCCTAGTGCGCGAGTAGCCATTCTCGTAATAGAATAGCCAAGTTAAGACTTACCGGAGTATGTGGTTAGTACTATAAAGTCTCACCTCATGCAATTCAATAACGGACGGACCTTAATCGACACAGGCGGAAAGAAGCCGCTCACAAGACCTCCATGTCTTGTGGCTTTCACACACCGAGTCCGTCCGATCTAGATTTATTACTTCACATGCTCATATCTCATGATAACATAAGTAACCAAAGATCCATTTAAAATTCACAGGTGATAGGTAATCACCCGGCTAAGCATGACTAAGCATAACCCAGAAAAACAAGGCTGGTAATGCACCAATTAGGTTCCCACTTGACTCCTAATCACTTAATGCAGTATATAAAAGCAAAAGCGATAAAAATTTATAAAACACAAGGTAGGTTTAAATGCATCCGGGGCTTGCCTTGGTTCACGGAAAAGTTAGGTTCTTGAGAAGTCCCACAATTATTAGACCCGACCTCAACTGATGGATTAACCTCTTCCGCAACTTGATTAACTACCACGTGTTCACCTTCGTTCACTACACGTAGTAATAATGCCATGTTTAACATGATGCGGAATATAAAACATGATGCTCGATGGTGAATGCCAAATTAACAACTTGAATACAACTTTCCTTCGCGGTACAGTTACAAGTCAGGACTAACTAAACATGTTTCGTAACACATACTTCAATTGCCAAGGATCATTACCAACTAATGACCCAAGGTCATCACTCAATCCAAAATTCAAACAAAACCTAAATCATTAAAGGTTGAGAGAATTATGTATTTGGCACTGAAATAAATCAGTCTTTCGTATTTAGCATTTAAAATTTTGAACTTTCTCATTTGGCATCCAGTTAAAATTTTCTTCCCTATATGGCACTACCGTCCATTCCATCTATTTATCTGTTAGTGGACTACTTTGACTGTGTCAGTTTTTTCGTAGTGGGACAGCACTGCCCCTCCTCCTTCATGAATCGCACGAACAGGCACCGGAAGCAAAACGCGTCGGCCTCCTACACTTTCCGTTCCGATTCGCAGCCTAGGGTTAGGGCGGCTGCCGGCGGCGTCTTCCCGGCGGCAAGGCGGCTCCCGGCGGCTAGGCAGCGCGTCGCCCTTCTCCTCCCCCCGGCTCTAGGGGTGGCGGGTGCCCCAGGCGGCGGGTCCGCCCCGGCCATTGGCTGCCGGCGGAGACTCTTCCCGGCGGCAAGGCGGATCCCAGCGGCGAGGCTGCGCGTCTCCCTTCTCCTCCCCCTGGCTCGCGCCTCAGTTCGCGGCAGGTGCCCCAGGCGCCGCGTCCGCCCCGCCCGATCCCCCCGGCGTCGATGCGGCACGCCTCACAGAAGTTCAGAATTACAGGTAGAGTTTCTTTTTTTCCACTCCATGTGCTTCTTTGCCTTGTGAGATTAGAAACGAAATGGAAAGCGCGGACCAACTGATCTGTTGTGTGCTAGTAGTAGTATGGTAGTGTGCATCTCAGATTTTCAGTGTTGAAAATCAGTCAGTTGCCTGTTTGTGCTTGTAGATAGTTCTTGCAGCTTGACTTTACTGGTCACTTTTGTTTCCCTGCTTTTGTAGAATCTTTGCCTCCACATGGAATGTCTGAGGTAAATCCCCAAGGGGATTGAATCTTGATGAATGGCTCCATTCTTCACCTCCAGCTGATATCTATGTTTTAGGGTGTGTAGCGCCAAGGGCTTCTAAATTTTAAACAAAAATTAACTTCACGATATACTCTTGAGTGCTGGAAACTGTTTAACTTCTTTTTCTTGTTGTCAGATTTCAAGAAATTGTTCCTTTGAATGCTGGAAATGTTCTTGGCACTGAAGATAATCTCCCAGCCAAAAAGTCAGTATCTGCCATGCTGTCTGAGCTCACGTACTGCCTCCAGCGGTCCAGCCCCACCCATCCTGCAGGTGCACTTGCAGGCAGTGGAACCCTTGCTGCCACCTACCACCGCTGCCCACTGCTCAGGGCCTCAGGGGACTTTCTGAAAACCCAAGACAAGAAACTCACCAAGTTGCAGCTGGCTGTTGTGTTCAAGTTCAACTATGCTTTCTATGGCGACGGGACAACATTGTTGTGTGAGAAGATAGAGTGTTTACTTTGCACATGAAAAAAAATCTATGCCTCTACGTCCTGGATTGATCTTGTTTACTTCCAACAAAACAAAAAAGAACCAGTCTCATGCAGTCATGCTGTTGAAATTTATTTTTCCTCTTCGGGCAACCAAATTAAATAGCACTTTTTAAGAGATATTTTTCTGAATATATTTCATGTGTTTCCAAAATGAAATGTGTTCTGCTAATCTTTGTGGATGCTTTTCTCCAGTATCGTGCAGATTTTCCTAGTGATCTACAGAAACAGGTTGTTTTTGTGGATTTAGCCCCAATCTTCTCCCAGATGGCAGATGCTGTATTGAGAAGACAAATACAACTAGCTACTGATACTATAAGTGAGGTCATTAGATCTTTCTAATTATGAAGTTCTATTCCACACACATAATTACTTCTAGTTTTGAGCTTCTATTTAAATTTTCTAGTTCGTTGCATTGTTTTAACAGGCTATAGATGGCGCTGAAGGTTTTCAGAACACACAAATCATCCGAAGACCATTTTGCTTCAATCTTCCCTGGATCTCCAATGAAATAAAAATTGTCGTCTTCATGATGTGCCAAATATCAGCAGCAATCAATTTCCATTGTTGATGATTTTTTTTTTCAATTTTTCATCTAAATGGACATTTCAGTTAAACATCATTATTTACTCTGCTGACCTTAGCCAGAGTTTAAGAGTTGAAGGGAACCATATGCTGCCACACCCAAGGTTGGATCGTAGGTTCAGTGTCTGTGACCCAGTTAGCTTGGGATGCAGGCAACATTGCCTCTCTTTACTAACATAGTTCGCTTTTTTCATATAAAGTGCAAGTGCTTCAGGAAGGGGAACAAGGAGGGAAAGATGAGCAACTTCTGGGAGGCTTGCTACTTTGTTAGGTTTCAATGCTTGATATGTAGCTCACTACTAGTTGCCTAGAGAACTCATTTAGGGACAGAGGGAGTAATTCGTAGTTTCGGCGATTGAGCGAGAAATATGAGTACTTGTATACTTCTGGGGGCTGTTCGGCTGGCTGGCCAGCCACATCACGAAAATCACTGTTCACGTCCCGCCAGAACATTATTTTTCTCTCACAACAATCAGTCGGAACAGTATTTTTCAGTCCTGCCGAACAGGCCCCTGATGTTCAATTGTGGAGAACTCTAGATGATTGGCTAGCTGTGACACTAGATGCTCAAACCTGTACTATTCTAAGCATTTGTGGAGAAATATCTGTTTGTTGTTGTCTTCGTATCTTGCGATGATCTGACAAGAATATAGGATTGACCAAACTGAGATGAGCGAGCTGCTAAATTACATCAAACAATTTCTGACCAAGCTAACTAGACAGGGCAAATCCCTCCCGTGCTAAGCCTACCCCAGCGGATCTGCCATTGCCTTAGAATTTGAAATTTATTATTTATTTATTTGCATACTTCGATTATCAAAATCCCATGTTTTAGTTCACAATATATTTATGATATTTATAATTTTCTTATTTGATAACATGTCCATCTATTATTTTCCTATTTAGCATTATGTATTTCTGCTATAAAGAAGGGCATTTATGTCATTTTATCAGTCACTTGACGCTGTTAATAGTCCAAATGGACGGCAGTGCTATCTAGGGAAGGAAATTTCAATTTGGTGCCAAATAAGAAAGTTTAAATTTTTTAGTGCTAAATACGAAAGACTGATTTGTTTCGGTGCCAAATACATAATTCTCCCTTAAAGGTTACTATTTGCTTTTATGAATTAATTATTTAATTCAAAATTATGAAATAAATCAACTTATTTCAATTGAGCTCAAAATTTTTGTAAATGTTCATCACATGATAATTAAGTGACAAAACAATTTTCATAATTTTTGGATAATTAAATAAGCCTAGAAAAATCATGGAAACCCATTTATTAATTAATTGAGCAGTTTTTATCACATTCAAAAAGTACTGAAAAACAATATTTTATATTTTTCCTAAATAATATACATCACAGAGAGGTCACACAAAAATTTTCATAATTTTTGGAGCTCTACATAATTCTACACAAAATATCAAAAGCATACACTATTCATTCATTTCTGAAAAAGGAAAAATTCATTTTCAAATCACTGAGTCACTGACAAACCGACCCCACATGTCATCCCCTACCTCCCGCGCTGACCACGGCGATAGCAGCTTTGACCGGCGAAATCTCGCCGACGGCGAGGTCACCAGCGACGGCAAAGACACCAACATGCTCCCCACTACCATGCGCACCTATTGATGTCACTAAATGCATCGATCGCTGCACAAAACGAGCACGGCATCGGCCATGGCGGCCACGACTGCACGGCGGCGCTACGCCGGCGATAGGAGATTGGTAACGGTTAAACAAACGGCACAGGAAGGTTCATCATCTCACCACGAACACGCTCGAGCAGGAATTAAGGCCGGAGAAGCAACGGTGAAGCGGGGCGGCGTTCACAGCGGTCACGACGGTGCGAGCAATGGCGACGGCGGTGTTCCAGTGGCTGTGGTGGACAAAACGGTCAAACAACTGGTCATAGAGCATCACGGGATCAAGGCGAAGCTGGAGCCACCACGATCAAGGAAAGAGGCGCACCGTGGAGCGCTGGCCACGACGGTGAAGTTGCCGGCCGCGGGGAAGAAAGGCGCGCACAGCAGGTTCCCGGCGAATTCAAGCGACCAAGGTTGGTTGGCTGGGTTTGCAAGGAGGAGACGGAGCTGGGACAGGCTTGGCTGCGACGGTGGAGCACTACGGCGAAAGTACTGTTGGCTGATTTGATGTGAGAAAAATATACTATTCGTTGGCTGATAAGTCATGACTTATAAACCAAATACAACCCAGCGAACAGGCTTATAATCCACGTAAGCACGACAGTTTGTTTCAGAGTTGCACAACGATCGAACGCTTGTATGCCCATAAATTATTGGTTTACACAACCACACTGATCCACCAAACCAAAGACAGAAACACCGTGCAAAGACAGAGCTGCTAGTTGCCTAGTTCTTGGGCAGGAGCACGTTGCGAACCAGGTCATCAAAGTTCCGGTGAGACGTGCCCCCGGGCTTGGCCAGCTCGATCGCGATGTCCCTCCATTCCATCGCCTTTCTCCTCATCTCCTTCCCCTGCTCCCCCTCCATGAGCTCAGTGATGAGGCTCGCCACGGCGTCGCGCCGGACGTTGCTGTCAATCTCCATCCCGACGCCCCACTCGTTGCACTGGTAGCGGCAGTTGGTCTGCTGGTCAGCGAAGAAGGGCCAGCTGATGACCGGCACGCCGCCGCACATGGCCTCCAGCGTGGAGTTCCAGCCGCTGTGCGTGAGGAACGCGGCCACGGCCGGGTGGTCCAGCACCGCCTGCTGCGGGCACCAGCTGGCCATGAGCCCGCGGTCGGCCGTCGCGGCGAGGAACTCCGGCGGCAGCACGGCGGTGTCGCCCTTGACGAGGTCGCGCCGGATGATCCACAGGAACGGCCTGCCGCTGTTGGCCAGCCCCCACGCGAACTCCACCAGCTGTTCGTTGGTCATCACGGTGATGCTGCCGAAGTTGACGTAGACGACGGAGCTGGCGTCCCGCCCGTCAAGCCACCGCAGGCACTCCTCCTGCTCCTTCCACAGGCTGAGGCTGATGGAGGAGCGCGGGGTGGGCGGGTCCTCGCGCGCCAGCAGCGGGAGCGGGCCCAGCGTGTACACCTTGCGCGCCAGGCCCAGCGACTCCATGGCCGCCACCGCCTCGCCCTCGAGCTCGTCGAAGGAGTTGAGGATCATGACCGACGCGCCCGCCGAGCGCCCCGTCTCCTGGAGGACGTAGCCCACCATGTACTCGTCCGGGTCTGTGGTGCGGATGAAGCTCGGGAAGTCCCGGAACCTCATGTTCCGCAGCCCCGGCACGTCCTCCACCGGCGTGTCAAGGAATCCGTTCGTCAGCTGCTCGACGCCTGCGCATGTAAACGGCAAGATGAGCTGACGATCACCGGACGGGTACGTGCTATGGCTCGTAAATTTCCCCACATAATAACGTGGACGTGGCAACGGGCAGGCAGAAAAGTTTGACTCGTTGGATTGGAGTCAAAAAAGAAGGGGAGAGAAAGCACACGAACTTTTGAGCGGGGCGAGGCCACGGGTCTTGAGGAGGCGGTAGTGGTGGTAGCCGAGGAAGCTGATGGCGCTGGCGGTCCAGAGCTGGACGTAGGGGAGGCCGAGCTCCTTGGCAGCGTCGATGGAGAATCCCATGACGACGTCGGAGACGACGCAGGTGACGGGCGGGTGGCCGCCCGTGGCCGCGGGGTCGTTGAGGTCGGCGAGCAGGCGGCGGAAGGGCCCGAGGCAGGTCTCGGTGGTGGACTTGCACAGCGAGGGGATGTCCTGCGTGACGTCGTCGTCCTCGGACGGCGGCAGGCCGTCGGGGATGGTGGCAAAGCGGAAGCCCGGGAGGCCGGCCATGGCCGCCGCGCCGCGGGTCCGGACGAGACGCGCCTGGTTGTATTCGGTGTTGACGAAGGTGACGTGGAAGCCCCGGGCGTGGAGCAGCTTGGCCACGTTGAGCATCGGGGTGATGTGGCCCTGCGCCGGGTACGGCAGGCACACGGCGTGCGGCTGCTGCTGCTGCTGCTGCTGCGTGGCGCTGCCGAGAGAACCCATGGTATGGTTGGTGTCTTGGTGATCGAGATCTCCGTGTTCTGTGGGGTGTTGGCTTAGCACTGGTGCTTGCTGCCTGCTGCGTTACACGACGGCGAGGCTGCTCTGTGCTCGCTTGAGCTAATTTCTGTGTGATTTTGTTGATGGTTGGGTCAGCATGGGCGGGGCTATTTATAGGCGTCGTTGGGATTACGGCAATAAACAATGTGGTGATGGTGGCCGACTGGCCGTGGGCAATCAAAGGGAGCACGGGAACGCGATAGCGTCTTGCAACTGGGTTAGGGGCTCCATCGTGGGTGGAGGCTCGCGGGTCGCCGCTCGCCATAGCAGCCTCTTCTGGTCAGCGGAAAGCGACAGCCGGGGCGTGATCTTTTGCGCACCAGCGTGATGTCGGTACGCGCGCAACGGCGCACGGGCGATAAGGCGGGCCCAGCGTCGGCGCGGAACGGCAGGTACGCCATGCTGCGCTGAGCCTGTACGTACGCGCCGATGCGGGGTCGGCGCACGCTGCCACGTTAGGTACGCGGCGTGTTCCTACTATACCTTCCAAAGTATGGCGGCGTTGTGGGAACGTTTAATGTTTTTTTTTGGATAAAGATTCATTCATTGCTCTGTGATTGTAGACTTGGACTCGATCTCAATTCGAACTTGTACGTGTACTAGCGTAGTTCCTGCTGAAATTAACTCGTCCTCGATAACTGTTACCATTCCTATAACACAAACTCTAGAACAATGCTAAGGGTCTGTTGGCAGGGCTCCTTCTCGGTTCCGGCTCCAGCTCCTGTGGAGGAGTCCTACCAAATGTTTTTTTTAAGGAGCCGTTTTCAGTAAAAAACAGAGGAGTCAGAGCCGTTTCAAAGAAGTCACGGAGAACTTCTTCAAGAGGAGTCATGCCAAACACCCTCTAAGCAAAATGGTCTAAACTTTGGCTAAATTAAATATACTAATATTAGTGAAATATATTCTTATAGTTATCTATCTAGAGACATACGTTGTTGACAATATTTTACTAATGAACTTAGTTAATATCAAAATATTTTACTTTAACTAGTCTTAGAGTAGCCACAACGTGGTGTGCAACCGATGCTTGAATGAAGAGACAGAGTGTGTGTGTGGCTGCCGATGCTTAATTCAAATTCACATGATCCGACGCATGTAGGTTCTACGGTGCTTGGATCAATAAAATATTGTATCTAGCCGGCACGGAGTCAAGTCTCTCGAGCGTGGAATAATCAAGAAGAAAGGGGATGGTCCTGTGGTTGGGGTCCACGCACAGGAAAACCTCAGTGTCGATACTGTGGGTATACCTAGAGTTGAGGCATCGATACAGATGGTAGGTAGATTTTTTTTTAGCACCCCTAACGGCTAACGCAATGGACAGGCTAGAGTTATTTTTTTTAGGATGGACAGAATACAACAAGTCAACAACTAGAACCACCGTATGACAACTTGAGTGCTTCTCAGCCTGCAGGTAAGAGGGCTGATTGATACCGAAAGTCCTGTGTTTGGTTGGTATTAAAGCCGGCTTATTAGCCGGCTGAAACTGTTTTGTTGTGAGAGAAAAATATTGTAGATTCTAGCTGATAAATCGACTGATAAGTTAAAGCGAGATTTTCTAGACACGTGGACATGAAAAATATACTCTCTCTATTCTAAATAAAAAACAATTATAGATTTAGGATAAGCAGAACTTCTCTAAGTATATAGTAAAAATAATGTCAATATTTATATTTATAAATAAATTTATTATTAAATGTATTTAATAACTAATTCAATAATGCTTATTTGATATCATAAATGTTAGTGCTTTTTCATTAAGTGTTAGTGCTTTCTTGTATAGAAAAAACTTGAGTTTGTTTAAGTGCTTTTTTAGTTCCCAAAAACTTTCCAAAAAAGTGCTACAGTAGCCATCACATCGAATCTTGCGATACGTGCATGGAGCATTAAATGTAGACGAAAAAAACTAATTGCACAGTTTGGTTGGAAATTGCGAGACGAACGTTTTGAGCCTAATTAGTCCATGATTAAACAATAATTACCAAATAAAAACGAAAGTGCTACGGTAGCCAAATTCCTAAAATTCACGAACTAAACACAGTCTAACTCCTCGAGAATTGAAAATTACATTATGGGATGGAAACAAGTACAAAATTGTTGAAAGAGAAAATCAAGTGGACCCTTAGCTTGTCGTGAAGTGCCGTTTAGCTAGATGCATAAGTATAACTTTTAAAACTGCAGGTCAACGCTTTAGGCAGCCACGACACTTATGAACTTCAACATTTCGACTGATTTGTTTTAAGAGAGAAATACTATTTCGGTTGAAAAAATAAGCTGAAAAAGATGTATTATAAGAGAAACGAACGGGGCATAGTCATTGACCGGCATTGCTGGAAGCTGGATCTTTATCATATCCATGTAAATCTCCAGTATTATCAAGTAAATGTTCATTGTCTGAAATGTACTCGGAGGGTGTTTGGTTCAGCTAGGAGCTCCTAAATTTAGTCCCATTTAGTCACTTTTTACCCCCAAACATTATGACTAAATGGGATTAAAATGACTTTAGTCCTCTCTAGCAACTCTGGAGTGACTAAGGAGCTGTTTGGTTTTTTCTTCTAAACTTTAGTCGCTATCCCTTCGGATGTTTGACACATGCATGGAGTATTAAATATGGATTAATTACGAAACTAATTGCACAGCTTGCGACTAATTAACGAGACGAATCTTTTAAGCCTAATTAGTCCATGTTTTGACAAATGAAGTGCTACAGTAACATGTGCTAATGCCGGGTTAATTAGGCTTAATAAATTTGTCTCGTAGAGTACTGACGGATTCTGTAATTTATTTTTTTATTAGTATCCGAATACCCCATACAATACTCTCACGTGACACTTCCTAAATTCTAGTCACCTGATCCAATCACCCCCTAAATGGGACTAAACCATTTAGGAGAGACTAAATTTAGCAGCCGCGATCCAAACCAGGCCTAGTCGGATTATACAGTAATAGTACTCTCCGTGCAAGCAACACGTACACACATCATTTTCCAGATGCACTCTTAGATATTGCAATTTCACACAACCGTCAGGTCAGGCCATTGAGTTCTTGAGTAAACTGTCTGTGTCTCCGACCAAGTGTTCATGCGGTCTGTTCGCTTGGCTTATAAGCCGTACTTTTTCAGCCAACGAGCAGTATTTTTCTCTCACAATAAATCAATCAACAATACTTTCAGCTATGGCTTATTAGCCAAACGAACAGGGCAATGATTCATTAATCACTGAAATCTTGATCAACACTTCCATGTGATTGCGTGAAGTGCTGATGAACTAGCTTCATTTTCTGCAAACTGTATCGTGCCAGTAATGCAGCTCTGTTGAACTGATACCTGGTGCCTGATTTATGTATTACATATGGGTCCCAGATATATAGCTACTTATAAGTTTGTCACAAGTCAAAATTTAATTTTAATCAAAGTTATATATAGGAAAAAATAATCACACTTATGACACCGAATAAGCAAATTGAGGAAATAATCTAGTATGTATGATAATAATTTGTTGCGCTATGTACTGTTTTTTTTCTATAAATCTGATTAAACCTAATATAGTTTGATTTAGACTAAAATCTAAAAATAGCTGTATTATGGAATAGAGGGAGTGTCAGGCAAAAAATATCAGCGAATTGGCAACCAAGGCAGTAACAATGTGGTTATCGTCTTCTCGATGAACGAAGTCTTTAGCCCAGATCTAGAGTATAGATCATATACTTGCATTTGTCATCTCCGGTGACATCCTCGCTACGTAACCGGAGGGGGACTAGTTTGTGAAAGCGGCATGTTGTTCACGTATCATTTCCAGTTCCGCTTTCGGACATTAATTAATTTATTTAGTCTGTTACTCTGGCTGAAGCCTCTGAAGGCACAAAAACCTATGCAAATCTCTTCGCAATTGTTTATGCAAGATATGATTGTCGTGTTAACCTATCCGTTCCAGACCCACTTTCAGACAATTGCCGCCGTTCAGACTTTTGATACGATCGGACAGATCTTGCAGAGACATGCCTGTCCGCACCAAAATCCTTTTTACACACACAAACGTGATGAGGTAGTTACTGAGTCACGCTCCATTTCCACCGTAGTAAATCCGCTTCTTGTTCACGTGCTGTATATATGTATCACTTCAGTTGTTGGCCATGTAAAATGGGAACCATAATGAACTCAATTCGCTAGATCTTATCGTTGACTCGCTGAGTCGCTGGTCAACTCAGACGTGGCTTGATAAACTTTTGCCTCCTGAGTCCCGGGGTACAAAGATTTACCAGCAGCCTCTTTCTACTGACTTAGACTATCTCCAACGACAACCCAAAATACAAGACCCATTCAACGTTTAGATAGCGCTACAGTCAAATAGTTCAATACACATTCGACATCCTCTTCAACGACATGACTCAAAAGAGAATCCTTTCTGCAAATGGGTTTCTAAGAGAGATGATACTCATATTTGGGTCTTGCTTACCCTTGCTTCCTCCCCATCTGCAATGAAGCCCGTGTGGGTCCCTACCGACTCCACTCCACGCATTGCCAGGGGTCGTCTTCCATGCTCCAACAACCGTTGTACAGTTCAGTCAAGCTAGTTGATCGAGTCACGTTCAATGCACTCTGGCGGTATCCGCGGTATACGCTGAAGAAAGCATGTCGTCCGATCCCTGCCGAGAAAGTCTCGCCGCGATGTCACCGGCTCGCCGCCCGGTGATCCGGACATCAGCTGCTTCCTTGGACCGACTCACCGACGGCAGAGGAGACTTAACAATACTGTAATAATAATGAAAACGAGGGGGCTAATGCCCACACAACTATCTCGTCTAGCAAGCGGTTGGAGAGACTCCGAGGGCAACTTTGCATTTTCTCCGTCGTTGTCTTATAGAGAGTGCCATTCATATTTTTTAAAGAGTTAAATGCACCAGAGATCCACTAACTTGTGAGAAAGTTTCAGTTAGGTCCATCAACTTTCAAAGTGACTTTTTGGGTCCATAAACTTTTAAAATGGTTCACTATAGTCTATACCTATTTATTTAACCTTAAATTCAAAGCACATTTATAGAAAACCCCTTCCCGCACCACGTCACGTACGCGGACGGCTCCGTGGCGCCCGCCGTCGCTGCTGCGGGCACGCTGGTGAGCCGCTGCTGTCCTCCAACCGGCAGCTCGCTTCCCAGCGCCCTCCTCCAGCCGCCGCTCTTCCTCCCCGCGGAGCCGTCGGGCACGTAGGCGCCGACGGTGGCGGCCAGGCCGGCGCGGTCGGCGTCCAGGCCCAGCGCGTCCAGCGCCTGCGCCAGCTCGTCCACCGGTCATCATCCCGTGCTCCAGGTTCCATGGCAGGTCAGGAAGAAAGGGTTCGGCTCCTTGCGAGCTCCTCAGGTGATCTGGCAACGGCGGCGACCACTGCGACATCACGACGAAGGTGATCTGGCAACCCGCGCACGACGCTGTCGGCGTGGTCGATGCCATCCAGCACGACGACTCAGAACGGGTTCGCCCGTATCGCCTCCGCCATGCGGTCCAGCGCCGTCTGGCCACGGCACGACACGACGGACTCGCCGCCGTCATCGCCGGCTTGCGGGTAGCCGAGGCGCACGGTGGCCGCCCCCGTGCCGAAGACGGACTTGGACAGCGCCTCGGCCATGCTCCTCTTCCCGGCCACGTCAGGCCCGGCAAAGACGACCCACGCGTCGACGTCGGCCTTGCCACGCCGCCTGGCTTCGCCGGACTTGGCCTTCGTGATCGTACTGGCCACTGCAGCAGCAGCCTCGGGTTGCCACCTCACCGCCTCCGTGAGCCGTCTCACGAGCAGCTTGTCGTCCGTCTCACACGCCGGCCTCGTCGCCGCCAGGCCAAGCGCATGATCCGTGTCCACGGCACCCCTATGCTGCACTGATGGCCGTACCACCGGCGGCGGTGCCTGCATGTTTGCAAGAATGGTAGCCCCGTGGAGCAGCGAAACTCACGTTGTACAGGTAGTTGTACCATAGCTTGCATCCAGAGTCATCGTCATACACGTATGCGACGCAGTAGCATTTGCTCAAACAGGCTTGTCTGCATCCTTCGTCACCCTCTGCCGTGTCGTTCTGCGAGTTGCAAGGGTGCCCTCGCAGGTTGTCTAGCAGCACAAACGAGTCTTCGTGTTCCACCGTCAGGCCATCATCTGCCGTGCACCTCAGTAGACGAGACCTCGAGCATCCGTCCACAAAGTATCCACGCTGCCATTCTGATGGTTTCGAAGGCTCGAATCCATGGACGCAGCCACACGTGCCGTTGCTCGTGCAGGCGCCGAAACGGCCGCAGAAGAAGGCGCTGGATTTGCAGTCGGAAGGGAAGGTCCAGCGGGCCACCCAGCAGCCAGCAAAACTCGACCAGCTCCGTAGGCTCACTTGCCCCAGATGGAGCCGCAAGTGCTCCGCCATGCCTGCACCCGGACGATTTTTGAGCAGCAACAGTGAACTGCCGTTATCTTGAGAAGACACCATCCACTCCGGGAAGGTTCCCCGGAGGACGTCCCAACCGTCCGTGGCGAGCACGAACCCGTTCCTCCTGTGCTGGTCGACGCTGAGGCTGCTGGTCGACGCTGACGCTGAGGCGCTGAACCAGTTCGTGTTGGTGTACGTCAGCGAGACGTCGTTCCCGGTGTCCCCATCGAGCCCGAGCCTCGCGCCGGGGAGCAGCGCGTCGCCGGGGTAGTCGAAGCTCTCCCACAGGACCCGCGACGAGTTGGCCTGGTCCCTCACCACGAGGTTGCCGCTGTCGAGGAGGACCGCGACGGCGGATGCGGGTGCGGGCGCGGGGCCGTCGCCGTCGCTGTCGTCGCCCGCCACGCTTGACCACCAGAGGTAGGGGCCCCGGCCTCCGTGATGTACAGGCGGTCGCCGAAGAGCTGCAGCGCCGCGCTGGAAAGGTCGGAGATGTAGACCCGGTGCCCGAACCAGAACTTCGGGGTGCCCGCGTTCCTCGGCATGTTCCTGATCCGGACGCCCAGGAAGTGGTATAAATCCGTCCCCGACGAGAAGAACCCCAGCTCGAACACGCCGTTCCGGGACACCAGCGTCTCGTTCCCAGAGATGCCCTCGCCGGGGAGGATGGTGTCTCTGGCCGCGAAGGCAGCCACGGTGAGAAAGAAGAAGGCGGGCAGCGGTGCCATGGGTGGCCGGGACAGCGAGCAGACGCGTTTCACTGCCTCCATTGGCGAACTAGCAGTAGTAGCAATAGCAAGGAAAGCTGCCAGTTGGAGGACAGCAGCGGCTCGCCAGCGCGCCCGCAGTAGCGACGGCGGGCGCCACGGAGCCGTCCGCGTAAGTGACGAGGTGAGGGAAGGGGTTTTCTACAAACGTGTTTTGAATTTAAGGTTAAATAAATAGGTATGGACTGCAGTGAACCATTTTAAAAATTTATGGACCCAAAAAGCCACTTTGGAAGTTGATAGACCCAACTGAAACTTACTCATAAGTTAATGGATCTCTGGTGCATTTAACTCTTTTTTAAAGAAATCAAGTATTTTCAGCTTTAATCAAATATATCCAAAAGATTATAGATATTTATGGTATATAATAAGTTTATTAAATTAATCATTGAATATATTTCTATAATAAACTTATTTAGAGATACAAATGTTGTTAATTTTTTTACAAATTTAGTCGAATTTAAGAAAAGTTAACATGCACATAACTCTAGGCGACTTTTTTTTAGACGGTGGAGGGAGTATATTGTTGTGATGAGATGCAAAGTTTACCACGTACGGAAGGTGCTAAGAAATAGATCTAGCAAGTAAACATAAGAAATAACAACCTTAAATTTTATCCTTCTCCAACAATCTTTTATAATAGCTTTCTAAACAATTTGCATCGGCAACATGTGCAGATGGGCTAGTATATTCTTTACTAGCACCTTTTCTCCAATGTATTGTACCTTCTTGCACTTCTCTCTCCTCTTTGCACCTTCTTAGGGCAGCTCTAATATGCTCACTAAGGATGTACAAGGAAGAGAGAGAAATTAGTAGAAAAGGTACAATGCATTGGAGCAAAGGTGGTAGCTTAGAATATTTAAGCATCTGTAGCATATTTAAGCACCCGGTGCAAAAAGTAAACAAAAATACTTTTAGGTTGGCTATTGGAAGAATCAGAATAAAATGTGTGGAGAAAGTTGTTCGTCATATAATATTGATATTTGATTGTTCAATGATACCACACTAGCAGCATGGCAAGAAATTATACATTAGAGCAAATTTTTGTTAGTACAGTGAAAGGATCCAGATGTCTATGAGGAGGATGAATTGGGCTAGTTCTAAATTTCTTGCAATAATTAAGCCATACACTTAGCCCATTTCACCCTCTTATGCCTAGAAGTGTTTTCTATTGGTCTACCGTATAAAAGTTTTGTACACTAGGTTTTAATCCTACTCTAGCTTGGCAATTCTAAGAATGTAAAGACATGAATTGAATTGCTCAAATGTAAATGCTCAAAGTAAAGAGAAGGAGAGCAACGCGGCGATGTTTTTCTGAGATATCGGAGAGTCACCACTCCCACTAGTCCTCGTTGGAGCATCCGCGTAAGGGTGTAGCTCCCCCTTGATCCGCGCAAGGATCAAGTGCTCTCTATGGGCTGATTCTTCGACACTCCGTCATGGTGAATCGCCCACAACCGCTCACAGCATGACTTGGGTCATCCACAAGCTCCGTCGGATGATCACCAAGCTTCCAATCACCACCGAGCCATCTAGGTGATGACGATTACCAAGAGTAACAAGCACAAACTCTCACTTGACCAAGACAAGCCTAATAAGAAAGGTGGATGCGCACTTGCTACTCTCTATGCACTAATGAGGTCCTTAATCTTGGATTATCAAATTTCAATCACCCCACTAGGCTCTTGCTCTCCCTTGCACTCCAAAGGTGTTTCTCAGCTGAACAAATGGGCAAGAGAGGTAAGTTGGACGAGTGGGGCAAGTGTTTATACTCCCCACTTCAAAACATACCCGTTGGGATCCAACTCAGCACATTTCGAGGTGACCGGACGCTCAGGTCAAAGTGCCCGGATGCGTCTGGTCAGTTGCCAACGGCTACATGACGCTAGCACAGTCATCAGAGACCGGACTCTGACCAGCGTCCGATCACCACTCATCTGACGCGTCTGGTCATCAATTTTCTTCTCTAGAAGCTTACTGTTGTTGACGGGACGCAGCCTCTAGTGTGTCAGGTCACAGTGTCCGGTCCTTCATGAGTGATGCTCACTCTTCAGTTGTGCACACCTGCGCGTCCGATCCTGACTAGGAGCCAGCGTCCGGCCGATGAGCAAGCCCTATCTGTGCGAGCTAACGCTGATCGGACTTTGTGAACGGCATCGACTTCAACTGATCTATGGGCTGTCCTTGAGCTACCTGGTGCTAAGTTTGACAAGTGTATACCACAGCTAAACCATTAGATTCATCTAAGTCAAGCTACTAGTTCATACCCCCTTAATAGTACGGTCAAAGGAAAAACAAAGTCCTATGATACTCTAAGTGTCTCTCCAACGCCAAACGACACTTAGAACTAGTTCGTCCTTAACCTTGTCGTCCATCCTTTGAAAACTGAAACGATTTCCATCGACAGGGGCATGAACCATAATTGTCCAATCAATCACTATTATTATGACCTAACTTAAGTTGGCTCTGCAAAACACACGTTAGTCACATTAATCTCATATCGTCATTAATCACCGAAACCAAACTAGGGGCCTAGATGCTTCCAATCTCCCCTTTTTGGTGATTGATGACAACACAACCTCGAGTATGTATAAGAGATGAGTGAGGTTTTCAACGTGCTTGGTTCATATGAACAATTGACAATAAGAACAAAAGAGGGTTAGACATGCTTATATGATCCAAGCCAACACAATGTACTCACAAGATATGAAATAAGCATGATTACACAAGGTAAAGCTCATTTCAGGGCGGCCATGTGGGAGGCGGAGCGGGCGGTGGAGGCCGAGGGAGGCGTGAGGGAGAGAGTGAAGGAGAAGCGGAGGGGGTCGGCTCTGCCTCACGCGCGGCGGATGCAGGAGCTGCAGCCGCAGTGCGGCACCGTAGAAGCGTGGTGGGCTGCAGGGCCGGGAAGGTGTGGAAGTTTCCGGAGTTGTTGATCTGCTGCCGTTGATGTGGAATCGGATGTGCAGGGAAAACTGATGACGTGGCTCACGGAGGGATCAGTAAATGTAGTATCTCGGGTAATGGTAGAGCTCTCCCGCTGTTGCTGCCATGGTGGAGACGACGCGGTTCGGGAGCATGACGCCCTTCCTGACGTCAAAGCACTTCATGACGAGAGAATGAGAGAGATATTTTGCGATCGCGATCGGGCGGCTGCTGAGTGCTGAAATACAGGGGTCCAACGACCAACGTAACTGTCCAAGGGTCAAACCGAGCTCAAAAACTGAGAGATCTGGCCAGCCCAGCGACGTGATTATATTGTCAGGTGTCATTTTGACCGACGACTACACTATAAATAGTGTGAAAGTCAAAACGAAACAGCCAATCAGGCCACGCCGGCAGGAGCGAGCTGGTAGCCGTCGGACCTCTCAATGCTGCTGCTAGTAGTTACGTTAGTCCAAGAAACAAGGAGGCCATGCCGGCGTACGTGACCACGTGGGCGTTCATATGTCGTTGCGCGCTGAGGAATCCAAATGTTACTTCGCCAAGATAGCTTTTCTTTGGTATTTTATCAAGGACTGCCAAAGTGCCAAGATATTCACTGTAGGGACTTAGGCCCCTCCAGTCTGCTTAAAAAAATTTAGTGCCAAGATATTGTACACCACCTATGCACGTAGCGCGCGTAACAGCTACCAGAGGCTAATTCCTAAAAAACGGTTAGGATCGAGGCTGTGCACATTTTTTTTTTTTTTTTGCCTCTCATCTGTGGTACAGTTGTTCGTACATACATACACCCACTCAACACACGCACGCTACTCACACCATCCATGTACAAACAAAACTACAACTACACTCAGATATAGAAGACCGCGTCTTTTCTTAAGATCACCGAAATGCACTGATTTCATAGGCGACGGACACATCACAATCTTTTTTTTTGCTCCACGAGAGGCTACAGATTTTTAGAATAAATCCCGACGAAGCACCAGCGTTCGAACCTGGTGACCGCAAGCCTTTGCCGAAGCTCCGTCTCAGGCTGTGCACATTTGCTGCGACCGCGAATGCAGCAAACAGCTACTGCTAGCAGCCGCAGATGCAACCGCAGCAAGCGCAAGCTTAAACGAGCAGACTAATAAGGCTATTTTTCCGAAGAAAGTTTTGTAGCATTTTTTTTAAAAAAAATACAATGAAACATGGATGAATCATTCCTCTCAATGCATAGTTTTATTATTTTGTTTTAGGCCTCCTTTGGATTGGAGGATTTTTCATAGGAAAGATGGAGGATTTCATTTCCTATAGGATTGAGAACTGTTTATGCCTTTGGATGGAGGATTGGACCATAGGAAAACTAAAGGAAAATTTCCTATCCTACTCATTTCAAAGGAAAAGATCGTAGGAAAAGAAACATCTACCTGAACCTCATTTTTCTCACCCCTTCGCGTAGGATCGAGGCAAATGTGCCAGTTGACGCTGATGCAAAGCTCTAAAAAGTGGCATGCAAGTGGAGCATTTGAAGATCAATATTGTATGACTACAATAATTTATCAATCTTTCCAATTCCTTTCCTGTGCTCCATCCAAACGGTTTACTCCTTAGTTTTTCTGTGTTTCTCAATCCTCTGTCTTGTGTATACATTCCTATGAAAATCATATGTTTCTCCTATTCCTATGTTTGATCTTTCATGCGTTCCAAAGGGGCCCTTATAGACATTTAGGCCTCCTTTGAGACATAGGATTATCAAAACGTAGGAATATGAAAAACACAAGAATAGAATAGGAATGCATGTGTAAACAGCTGAATTAAAAATGTAGGATTTTTGGAGAAAGAGTCGTTTGGATGAGGTCGAGGAAAAAATAAAGGAATCTTGCAAAGGAAATAATTATCACATCTGTTAATTATCATTTGAAAAAAGCACATAATTTATACATTTGATGATGGAAAAGCATTGACCAAAGTTGGGCTGCCTACGTTATACAGTACCATCAGCAAAGCCAAATTGCCTCGATCCTACGCGACATGCAGAAAAACAATGAGGTCAGACTGGACGTTTCTTTCCTACAATTTTCCAGTGGAATCAGTCCTATAGGAAACATTCCTCCATTTCTCCTGTGCACAAATCCTTCATGCCAAAGGGATGAACAGTGATTCCTATAGGTTTTGGAGTCCTTCGTTTTTCTTCCAAAATTCCTTCAATCCAAAGGGGGTTTTACTACTATAACACGTCATGAGTTGATGACCGAGCCAAAAGAGTTTCATCTCCATGAAACTTATTCCTTCTCCCTCTTCTTAAAAATGTTAACATGTCACAAAAAGGCTTATGCAATAGCCTATTAAATACGAATAAAACTCTGATCAAACTCCCAATGAGATTAGTTTGATAGAGAAATTGGTGTCTGCGAGAAAGATTTATGACAATTATAAATGTTGTTGATGGTCCATACATTTGAAAATAGGGATCATAGAGCTGATGGAACCTGTGATATTCACTTAAGGCCAGTCTCGTGCGAGTTTTATCTCATTGTTTCCAAGTCTCATATGTGTTAACCGTGTAGACAAGTTTCATCGCCATGAAACTCATTTCATTTCATTAAACTTTTATCATATCTCATTTCATTAATACTATATCACATCAGCTTATTAAGCTCATGAAATTTCTATTGAGATTTACCTAAATGGGCTTTGGGCCGATATCAACGCGCTGTACAAAATTTCCAATTTTTTTAAATCTACAAAATTTCCATTTCTTTTACATCAACTTGATTCAATCCCAAAATTTATCCGGAAAATCCTTGTCTTTGAGCCAGGCCCATACCTTTATAAAAAAATTCCATTCTTTTGTTGTCACGAAGATTGGACCGCGCCAAAATAGAAATGGACGAGGCCGTCAATCCCATTTGATTGGGCTTGAATAATTTGTTGAGCGCAAAATAAGCCGACGTACTTTGCTCCCAAACTGAGGATGGGCCGCGTACAGATGGACTGCCGTTCCCTTGCCTTGTGAGTCGTGACGTTCACACCATCGTACGACACGCGTAATCAGTGGTTCCTGGAGCTAGACACAAGTTCAGATTTCAGAAGCAGAACTTGAGTGCGGCTCCTCGTCCTAAAGGAAATCAAAGCAAGCAAGGAACGTGTTGTTTGATGAAGCGTGAAAACATAGGTTCTAACAAAGTAACAATGAGGTTTACGGTACTGCTAAAAGTGATTGTCATTTAGCACCAGCTAGATATGCTTGTCTCGTTATTATACTGCTCCAAATGTCACGTACCTTAGTATTGCATCAGTTCTGTCGGATTCAGACAAGAATTGCATCGAGTTGAGCTCGGATCTGATCTGAAACCAATAATTTGCCAAAATTAACTAGCTGCACACCGAGGGCTGCAATGTGACGTCTTTGTTCTTGTTGTGCACTCTGCTTAGACGAAAGTGACCTGACGAACGGGTACCTGGACACCGCGATCGACTGGATCCCCGGCATGCCGGGCATCCGTCTGAAGGACATCCCCAGCTTCATCAGGACGACGGACCGGGACGACGTGATGCTCAACTTCGACGGCGGCGAGGCGCAGAACGCGCGCAAGGCTCTCGGGGTCATCCTCAACACGTACGACGCGCTGCGCCGCGAGTTCCCGCGCGTGTACACCGTCGGCCCGCTCGCCACGTTCGCGAACGCCGCGGGAGGAGGCGGGCTGGCCGAGATCGGCGGGAACCTCTGGAAGGAGGACACGGGCTGCCTCCGGTGGCTCTAGACGCAGCGCCCGGGCTCGGTGGTGTACGTCAACTTCGGCAGCATCACGGCAGCATCGCCGTTCCTGTGGGTCATCAGGCCGGACCTCGTGTCCGGCGAGAACGCCATGCTGCCGGAGGGGTTCGTCACGGACACCAAAGAAAGGGGAATCCTGGCGAGCTGGTGCCCGCAAGAGCTGGTGCTCTCGCACCCGTCCGTCGGTCTGTTTCTGACGCACTTCGGGTGGAACTCAACGCTGGAGAGCATATGCGCCAGCGTGCCGATGCTCTGCTGGCCGTTCTTCGCTGAGCAACCGACGAACTACCGGTACGTGTGTGACAAATGGGGGATTGGGATGGAGATCGACAACACTGTGACGAGCGAGGAGGTGGCGCGGCTCGTGCGCGAGGCGATGGACGGGGAGAGGGGCAAGGCGATGAGAGTGAAGTCGATGGTGTGGAAGGAGAAAGCTCGACAGGCAGTGGACGAAGGTGGATCCTCGAGCAAAAACTTGGACCGGCTGGTCGAGTTCCTGCTCGCAGGGAATGACGCCCTAGCTAAATTTACTTAAAAATGGTTTCGTGCTGATTTTAGCCTCTCCTAATGTTTTCTTGTTTGGAATTGGGTGTTATTATCATTTCAAATGGAAAAATTGGTATCTCGACTCAACTATGTCCAATAGTAATACGAACATACAAGTCTTGTAGTAATGGAGCCAAGGAAAAAAAAAGACAAAAGTCTATTTAACCCCTCTAGCTATTAGCGGTTTTTGTTGATGTGGTATATTACGTGGTGTAGTGCTGACACGACGATGAATCAACAAATAGTAAGAAAAATGTACATAACCTCCCAATATAATAAGGTTGGCTACATATCCCTCTTAACTATAAAGCTCGACATTATAGCACCTTAAACCGTCTAATAATATTTAAATCCCACCGTATGGTTTTGTAGGGTTGTTTGACACTGTATCTTTGCCACAATGGCCAGATTTTTCATACTTGTATTTGTTCCCTCTGTCCCTGCTCTGTCAGAGGCTTGCCCCATAGCCTAATGAGCAGCACACAACCTCCAGGGATCACCTATGGATTTGTTTGGTTAATGTCTAACTTGCACAACTAAGGTTAGTTAAATTGTGGGAGCTAAAAAAACTCTGGCCAATAAATTTGGTATCGTATTTATGGCAAAGTTTAACATTAAAGTGAGTCTATGATACGTAGGGCATATAGTTTAGTTAAGAAAGTTTGGCGCACATAGTCCAGTGTCCTATAGCTGTTCCTAGCGAGGAGATGAATTTATATGCTGTTTTCAGAAAGGAAATAAACTTGTATGTGTTATATAATAACTAGTTTTACTATCAAGAATACGTATGTAAGAATGTGGAGAATAAATTTAGAGAGAAAGAAAATGAGTTGTTTTCTTTTATCTTATCTTATTTCCAATACATAAGCCCTCCTATATATAGCCATACATGTGAGATGGAGTTACAAGAATTGATGCTAGAAGAGTTACACTATTGATGTAGAAGGTTGTAGCTTTGATGGTATATGGGTTATGGATATCCACATTAATATTTCATAACACTCCCCCTTGATGTCCATTAACAGGTGAATTACATGCCTCGTTAAAAACCTTGCCGCAGAAAAACCCGGAGGAAAAAAACATGGCCAAGGAAAAAAGAGTACACATATTCACTCCCCCTGATGGCAACATCACTTGATGTCTTTCAGCCGTCGCAATCCAATACTATGTGCCAATTTCTTGAATACTGAAGTAGGGAGTGCCTTTGTCAACAAGTCTGCTAGATTCTCACTTGAACGAATTTGTTGGACTGTTATAATACTATCCTTTTAAAGATCATGAGTGAAGAAAAACTTTGGCGAGATGTGTTTCACTCTATCTCCTTTTATGTACCCATATTTCAATTGAGTTATGCAAGCTGCATTATCTTCATGTATAACCGTTGGTGCTTCTTTTTCTCAAAGTAAATTGCATACCTTGCAAATATGATGTGTCATATTTGTCAACCAGACACATTCTCTGCTAGCTTCATGAATAGCCAAAATTTCTGCATGGTTAGATGAAGTTGCTGCTATAGTTTGCTTCATTGAACACCATGAAATAGATGCACCACCACACATAAATACATATCCCGTTTGTGAACAACCATTGTGTAGATAGATATCCTGCATATGCAAAACCAACTAATCCCTCCATGCATTTGTTAGAAAAATATAGACCCATGTCCTTCGTACGTTGCAAATAACGAAGTATATGTTTTATCCCATTCCCATGTCTTCTAGTAGGACAAGAGCTATATCTTGCTAATAAATTAATAGCAAATGCAATATCAGGTCATGCATGAGTAGATAGATACATTAGTGCTCCTATAGCACTTAGATACAACACCTCAGGACCAAGAATTTCACTATCACATTCCGGAGGTCGAAAAGGATCTTTGATTACATCAAGGGATCTAACAGCTATTGGGGTACTCAATGAATGCGTTTTATCCATATAAAATTGTTTTAGTATTTTCTCTGTGTAAGTCGCTTGATGCAAAATAATTCCATCTTTAAGATGTTCTATTTGCAAACCAAGGTAAATCTTTGTTTTTTCCAGATCCTTCATTTCAAATTCTTTCTTTAAACAATCTTTCGCCTTAGTGATTCGTTGAGGAGTACCAATTAAGTTTAGATCATCAACATATACAACTATGATCACAAATTCAGATCTAGATCTTTTTATGAATATACATGGACATATAGAGTCATTCTTATACCCTTCTTTTATCAGATACTCTGAGACAATTGTACCACATTCTCCCAGATTGTTTCAATCCATATAGAGATTTGTTCAATTTAATTGAGTAGTGTTCTCGAGAACCTGCTCGTGGTAGTTTAAATCCTTCTGGTAGTTTCATATATATATATATATATGTCACTATCAAGTGACCCATATAAATATGTTGTAACAACTTCCATTAGACGCAAGTCAAGATTCTCTTTCATTGCCAGACTTATAAGGTATCTAAAAGTTATTGCATCCATCATGGGAGAGTATGTTTCTTCATAATCAATTTCAGGTCTTTAGGAGAATCCTTGGGCAACCAATCGTGCCTAATATCTTGTGATTTCTTCTTTCTCATTTCGTTTTCTAACAAATACCCATTTATAGCCAATGGGTTTGACACCATTTGGTATACGGGTTACATGCCCAAAAACTTCTCATTTTGCGAGAGAATTCAATTCTGCTTGAATTACATCATTCCATTTTGGCCAATCTTTTCTTTCTTTGCATTCCTCGACTAAGTGAGGTTCTTGATCCTCATTTTTATCTATAACTTCTAGCGTTAGATTATATGCGAATGCATCATCGATGATAACTTTGTCACGGTTCTAAATTTTTCTCGACATGACATAGTTTAATGAGATCTCATCTTTTGAAGAATTAGGTACCTTTGTCTCCTCTTAAGTCATGTCTTCATTTCCTTCAGGAGATTTTTCCTGAATTATTATTTTCTCGATTTGACCATCTTGATTCTGTGCGCCCTTTTGTTTTTGAGGATTTTTATCTTTGGAACCCAATGATCTACCACGTTTTATAGTAGCCTTTGACTCATTAGCAGTAGATGGTTATTCCTCATGGATATTAATTTTTTCAGGAGCATTAGCAGCTGGAATATATGACTTAGTCACTCTTTTTAAGTCTGTAAAAGCATCTGACAGATTATTTGCTAAACTTTGTAAATAAATTATCCTTTAAACTTTTTGCTCACATTGTTTTGTATGAGGATCAAAATGAGATATTGATAATTTATTTCAGCTTATTTCTCTATTCAGCTGTTTATTTTCTTCCTCTGTTGTTGGAAAATTTGATTCATCAAAATGACAATCAGCAAATCTTGCTATAAATATATCTCCCGTTGATGGTTCAAGATACTTTGTTATAGATGGGGATTCATACCCAATATATATTCCCAACCTTCTTTGAGGTCCCATCTTTGTGCATTTTGGTGGAGCAATTGGGACATACACCGCACATCCAAAAATTCTTAGATGGGAAATATCTGGCTCTTTATAAAAAACCAATTGTAGAGGGGAAGAACTATGATAACTTGTTGGCCTGATGTGAATTAATGCCGCTGCATGTAAAATAGCATGTCCCCATGTAGACATTGAGAGTTTTAACTTCATAAGTAACGGTCTTGCTATTAATTAGAGACGTTTAATAAATGACTCTGCAAGACCATTCTGTGTATGAACATGTGCAACTGGATGTTCAACACTTATTTCAATCCACATGTAATATTCATTAAAACTATTTGATGTAAATTCACCGGCATTATCCAAGCGTATAGTTTTGATCGGATTATTTGGAAACTGAGCTCTTAACTTGATTATTTGAGTGAATAGCTGCGCAAACGCTATGTTGCGGGTTGATAGTAAGGAGACGTGTGACCATCTAGTTGATGCATCAATTAAAACTATAAAATATCTAAATGGTCCATTTGGTGGATGAATTGGTCCACATATATCTCCTTGTATGCGTTCCAGAAAAGTGAGGGACTCATGTCCAATTTTAACCGGTGATGGTCGCACAATCAGTTTCCCTTGAAAGCATGCGATGCATGGAAAGTCATTCGATTGAAGAATCTTTTCGTTCTTCGGTTTATGCCCACATGAACTATTAATAATTTTTTGCATCATTACCGATCCGGGATGGCCTAGCCGGTCATGCAAAATAATAAAATTGCTATGGTTGGTGAACTTTTGTTCCACCACCATATATGATTCATTCTCTTTAAGAATTGTGTAGTATAAACCAGAAGGTAATTCTGGTAATTTCTCCAACACATACTTTTTCTCCGATGATATCTTTGTAATGTTGAGGTACTCCACAATACCCTCACACATTGTCTCTATATGATAGCCATTTCGGCGTATATCTTTAAAACTCAACAATTTTTTTTGAGACTTCGGGGGAATAAAGTGTTTTGTTTATGTCTACCTTTGTCCCACAAGGTAACATTATTATGGCTCTTCCTGAGCCCTCTATCAATTTAGCACTTCCAGATATAGTATGAACAACTGCATCTTACAATGTAAGATAGGAAAAATGCATTTTACTCTTCAAGATAGTATGTGTTGTTCCACTATCTACAATACATATATTTTCTTCACTTGCAAGCTCTTGAGGAAATGGTTCATCCATTCTCTTCAAAATAAAGCATACTAATAAATATTACTATCTATTGAAAAACAATTATTATGTAGTGAAACATATGAAAATGGATACTAATTAAATATAAACATAATACAAATTTATTCATTACTTTATAAGATGAAATATGCTTCATTAATACTACTATTACATTGCACGTATTCATGCATGAAGAAGAATTAACGACAAGACAATTTATTCTTCGACGAAGAAATTAGAAACATCAAGATGAGTTGTGGTGTTGTTGTCATATTCTCTAATATTTATCGCACTAAATATATTATCATCAAAAAAATTATCAGCACTACCACTTGCAAAGTTTCTCTCCATCTTTTTGTTCTTCTTCTCGAGTGATTCTTGATAGAGATCAACAAAATATTTTGGTGTGCGATAGTTGCGTGCCCAATGAGATCTTCCACCACAACGATGACGTGCATTTTTTGTTTCATCAACTTCGCCTTTATCTTTATCTCCCCTTTCTTGCCTCTTATGGAAATTTCCTATGTTCTTGAATTGAACACCATAATTTCCTCTGCCATGACCATGTCCATATCCACGACCGCGTCCGCGTCCGCGACCACAACCACAACCGCGTCCACTCCCACTATTTTGATTATCATATCTTGCTGCATTTACTTCAGGGGTGGATTTGAACCACTTGGACGTGTCTCATGGTTTTTCATCAAAAGCTCATTGTTTTGTTCAGCCACAAATAAACAAGAAATAAGTTCAGAATATTTCTTGAATCCTTTCTCACGGTATTGCTACTGAAGCAGCACATTTGATGCATGGAATGTAGAGAATGTTTTCTCTGGTATCTCTTCATCTGTTACTTTTTCTCCACACAACAGTAACAGTGATGTGATTCTAAACATGGCAGAATTGTATTCAGAAACACTTTTATAGTCTTGCAACCTTAGGTGCAACCACTCATAACGAGCTTTAGGGAGGATCATTGTTTTCTGATGATCAAATCTTTCTTTTAGTTTGTTCCAAAGAATAAGGGGATCCTTATCAAGGGGATCCTTATCAATACGGTATTCAGCCTTTAGACCTTCATGGAGGTGGCGGCGAATGAAAATCAAAGCCTTAGCTTTATCTTGGCTAGATGCATTATTTTTTCTTTGATCACATCACCAAGCCCATTGGCATTCTGGTGAGTTGCAGCACCTAGCACCCATGACAAATAATTCTTGCCCGAAAAATCCAGAGTCGTGAAATCAAGCTTGGCAAGATTCGACATAGTAAACTACAAAACAAAACATATAGATTGCGAAATTCAAACAATCACGCAAGAACAAAATATAGAAACAAATACAAATGACAATGTCTTACCACAAAAACAATGTTATGATCAATGTAAAGTTTCTTACATAGTCCTTGATAGCTTTTAGAGACAATCGTGCTAATAACGTGTTATATAATAACTAGTTTCACCATCAAGAATATGTATGTAAGAATGTGGAGAACAAATTTAGAGAGGAATGAAATGAGTTGTTCTCTTTTCTCTTATCTTATTTCCAATACATAAGCCCTCCTATATATAGCCATACATGTGAGATGGAGTTACAAGAATTGATGCTAGGAAGGTTACACTATTGATGTAGAAGGTTGTAGCTTTGATGGGACAGGGGTTATGGACATCCAATATTTGATAACAGTATGACGTTTGTATGTAGTATATACAAGAAAAAAAAATGCAACGGTGGAGCCTGGACTTATGGGCCGAACAAATTTGATCATCCACCAGTGCACGAAATGAGCCCAATACTCTTCTCCTTATCGGCCAATCTCAGCACTTTTGGTCCCGTTGCCACCGGCTCCTGTATACGATGTTAAATCTCCATCACTACCTGCGAAAATAACAATTGTCAATTACAGTTACAATCTCCCCTGCATCTCGCTCACTCGTAAACTAATGCAGAAGTATAAGGCTAGTGGAGATGATCAGTGTCGCCAAAATAACCGCGTGGTGTTTTGTGGGTAGCATAGTTCATTTATCCCTCTAAATTAATTATGTCGCGCGCCATTCGTGTTCCCTAGTTGTTGACCTGTTGTGGGCAGTGCACCAATAGCAGTTTCTACTCTCCCACCCCACACGGCCACGCACCCTAGTAGTTTACTGGTTCAGACTCCATGGATGTTGGCCGCTCCAGGACGTCGACGCCGGCACATGGTTGCCGATTGCCGTGGACCGTGTCTGCTCCAATCAAGGCCCAGCGCCGGGACAAAAAAAACCTAGCCATCGCTGTAAGCGTCAGCGACTGCTTCGTCGTGGCTCTCCGAGTCATGTATCGGCGCGACGGCACCATGCCCATTCGCGTGTTGCTCTCTATCCGGCACTATCTGAATTCTGATAGCCTAGTTACGTGATGTATTGGACACGGGTGTTTATCCTGTTCTAGCACACGATTTTTTTTTACCATACGATGAAGATCCAACGGCTTCCACCTCTTCTTCTACCTCCGGTCGCACCCAGCTCTCGCCCCGCTGCCCGACGAGAGCTCCGCCGCCGCCGCCGCTCACCCAGCCCCCGGCGCGCGGCCCGCCTCTCCCCCAGGTTCTTCCTCTCCCCCGGTTACTCCTTGGCATAGATCACATATCACAAATCACAAGAAATATTTTTTTCTATGGAATGACAAGGACAAAGGTTGGGGGAGAGGCTCACCGGAACCATAACCAGGAGAAGAAGACCTACCTCGCTGGATCCACCATGGCCGGAGCCGAATCCACCATGGCCGGCGAGCTCGCGCGCGGGTGGGGCTCGCCGGCGCTGGGGAGAGAGAGAGAGAGGGAAGAGTGTCGGGGAGAGAGGTGCGCCGCTGTGTCGGAGTCGCGCGAGGAAGGAGCGTCACCTCGCGTTCGCTGTTTTCAGTTGGAGTCAGGTGTGGGCCCTACACGTGGAGGCACAGTAAAAAATCGTGTGCCACCGGCTCTGAAAACACATGGGTGTGTGTTAGCATTTCTAGAAGAAAAAAAACACATGAGGTGGTGAGCGATGATCCAAAGAGCCGTATCGATTGCGTCGTGTCCTTGATCGCGAGCGCCTTGGCTTTTCTCATCAGTCCGCTGGAGATGTCCGTCCCTCCCACCATATATACTACTAATATCCCGACATGCCGTAACTGATTCATGGCGACCATCGCCACGCCTTCCCAGGACGTCCATCATCTGCGGTAACATACAGCGGCGTCATCCCTCGATGGGCTCCAACGCGCGCGCCCACGCGGTGCTCATCCCGTACCCGGCGCAGGGCCACGTCACGCCGCCGCTGCAGCTCGCCAAGGTGCTGCACTCAAGGGGCTTCTTCGTCACCTACGTCAACACCGAGTACAGCCACCGCCGCCTGCTCCGGTCCCGCGGCGCGGGCTCGCTGGATGGCCTCGACGACTTCTGGTTCGAGACCATCCCCGACGGCCTGCCTCCGTCCGGCAACGACGACGACGTCACGCAGGACATCCCCACGCTCTGCGAGTCGCTTCTCCGGAACGGCGCCGCGCCGTTTAGGGACCTCCTGACGAGGCTCGGCATGCCTGGCCGGCCGCCGGTCACCTGCGTCGTGCTAGACAACTTCATGAGCTTCGCGCAGAGGGTGGCCAACGAGATGGGCATCCTGGCGGTCGTGTTCTGCACCATGAGCGCGTGTGGCTTCATGGGGTACCTCCACTACAAGGAGCTCATGGACAGAGGCTACGTGCCACTCAAAGGTACGGTACGGCGGCCATATGTCCAGCTGCCTTTATAGCTGTGTCGACAATCAAGCGCTCACTCGTTGCTAGCATACGCAACAGCTTGCTCACATGTATTTATGTGTTGCGCATACTGCAGATGAGAGCTACCTGACCAACGGGTACCTGGACACGGTGCTCGACTGGGTGCCCGGGATGCCGGGCATCCGTCTGCGAGACATGCCCAGCTTCATCCGCACGACGGACCCGGACGACTTCATGGTGCACTCCGACAGCAACGAGGCCCAGAACGCGCACCGCGCGCAGGGGATGATCCTCAACACGTTCGACGCGCTGGAGCAGGACGTCGTCGACGCGCTGCGCCGCATCTTCCCTCGCGTGTACACTATCGGCCCGCTCCTCACGTTCGCCGGCACCATGGTCCGCCCCGACGCGGCTGCGATCTGCGGCAGCCTGTGGAAGGAGGACCTGAGCTGCCTCCGGTGGCTGGACGCCCGGGGGGGGGGGGGGGGGGGGGGGGGGGGCGGGCTCGGTCGTGTACGTCAACTTCGGCAGCATCACGGTCGTGACGCCGGCTCAGCTCGCGGAGTTCGCGTGGGGCCTGGCGCGCTGCGGCAGGCCGGACCTCGTCACCGGCGACAAGGCTATGCTGCCGGAGGAGTTCTACGCTGAGACGAGAGATAGAGGGTTCATCCTCAGCTGGTGCCCGCAGGAACAGGTCCTGTCGCATCCGTCCACCGGGCTGTTCCTGACGCACTCTGGGTGGAACTCAACGCTGGAGACCATACGCGCCGGCGTGCCGATGATCTGCTGGCCGTTCTTCGCCGAGCAGATGACCAACTGCCGATATGCCTGCACCAACTGGGAAATTGGACTGGAGATTGACAACAATGTCACGAGGGAGGAGGTGGCACGGCTCATAAAAGAAGCCATGGACGGTGACAAAGGCAAAGACATGAAGGCGAAAGCAACAATGTGGAAGGAGAAGGCCGTGGCGGCAACAGATGGCGGCGGGACCTCGAGCGTCAACATTGATCGTTTGGTCGAATTCCTGCTTGAAGGAAATGTTCCCGCAGCTGCAAGCTAATAATATGAACAGTACATGAATGTGAATTCCAAAGTTTAATGTTACCAGTAAATTTGTACTATTATGTAAGTATAAGTACTGAATTTCTTTCTTTGATGACGGTCGGTTTCACAGTAGAAAATATGGTGTCGCATGAACATGTCAATTTCAGAATTCAGAGTGAAGATGCAAGCTTGCTTGTCAGTATTCTCAGGTAAGCCTGTAGTTTCACCTGTCATACTAAAGAACGAACAGCGAATTATTTATAATAGAACAGAAGTAGAAATTGGTGCCGTTGCTCGATCGAAGGAAAAAAATGTTCTTGTTGCAATAAAACTGGGTGCCTCCTCATGAAAAACTGTACTGCACATTGAGATACGAATTAACAGCACGGCAGTACTTTGAACACTAACATGCCACCGGAACTTAAGCTAGCGAATTCCTGAATTTTGAACTTGAAATTCAGTCGGGCGTACAATGGATTTGGTGAAAAAATGCAATGCAAGAATTCAAAAAAGAATTATTAGAAATAATGAAAGAACAACTCTTTGGGTACTTTTTCAGTCAAGATGTGAGAGTATCATGGACTCTGTTACAGACCACCAATAGTCTGCATCAGATTGACATCAGATCATGTTGCCAGGATTCTCAGAAAGTCAATTTGGTGTGTTTGGATCTGAATCTGACACTACAGGCCTCGAATCTTCCTGGTTGTTTGTGATGGTAGCTGGAGTTGAAGAAGTTGGCTGAGCTGACTGAGAGCCTGCTAAGAATGCCAGCGGTAAGATATCAGTTTATTGAAAACAAAGTGATTGTTTACAGTTCTTTTCTGCAATTAACATATGTTACATCCAACTGTCAAAAAATGGCATAACTTTATGATACCAAGATTTTATAGTAACAGTTATCTTGCAACATTAGAATTATTAAACCAAAATGTGTTTGTTTCCCAGGTTTCAGCAAGAAACACCACGCTAACTGACAAAGAATGATTGGAGTAGCATACCAGATGCATCATCAGATTCCCTTGAGACTGCATGAGGGGGCAGCTGGAGTCTGAAATTAGGCGGAAGCGACGGCCCTGGTGGGAAAGAACCATCCATCCGTGCCGTTGGCTGCTGAAAGAACGGTGGTCGCATGGGTTGCTGCATCGGCGAGAATCCAGTCCTTGGACTTGGGCCACCAGGCAAATACCCCATGTATTGGTAGGGTGGTCCTGGAGAGGCTGGACCATACGTCTGAGGGTAGTAATGTTGTAGCACTTGAGAATTGTACAATGCCTGCTCATCAATTTTCAGGTTTCATGGTTTCAGTTAGATTGCCAGGTTGTGCTAGTGTCTCATTCTGGTACAAAATGCATGATGAGTTTGATGACCAATAAACAAAGGCCTGGTTTCATTACTTAAAATACTTTGTATTCAAAGATGAGAAGTTTCAATACTGAATTCATAGTTTCAGATCATGGCAAGTAAACAGTGTGATTTAGCCAATAATTCATGTA
Organism: Miscanthus floridulus; assembly: GCF_019320115.1. NCBI lineage: Eukaryota > Viridiplantae > Streptophyta > Magnoliopsida > Poales > Poaceae > Miscanthus > Miscanthus floridulus. Next base: position 121,695,910 of record NC_089586.1, on the reverse strand, counting down.
GTAATGCCAATTATTGCAAAAAACAACAAAAATGACATTGAAGGGGAGGAGATGAAGTGGAGACTGGATTGCTTGCCTGTTGGTATGGATAATCAGGTGGGTACCAGTACCTGCAAAAGTTTGCAGAACATCTTCAGTGCCTTACAAAAGAAATATAGTGATTGCGCTGAGCATGAGGCCCATCGCTGTCTCACTCCTAGAGACATATCTACCTGCTAGCATGGTTGTAAAGCCTAAAAATTATCTCAAGCACTATTATATGTCGAGCTAAAATAAGGCCCCCCCTTTTCAGCTCTTGCATCATATTACTTGGTATTAATAGTTTATTAGGAAAAGTTGATTGCTGTTCAATGCTTCTGTACCTTGCAGCAACCTAAAAACATCTGACTAGCTGGCAAGATCACATCAGAAGTACTAATCATCAACAAATAAAATGTCAGGTAGGGGAACTCCAAATAAACATGAAAGCATACTTCACCACACTAGGGATTAAATAAATTAAACAAATACCATCCTGAATTCCAAAACTTGATCTCAGAGAATTATCTTGTAAGAAACTAGAGTAACTCGTATAGCAAAGAAAGAAGTGTGAAGTACCAAATTGGTCAAGAAATCTTACTGCAACTTCTAATGAGTACTACACCTATATGATCCATGCCAATGGATTGGTACGGAGCACATATTTGCAAATATCTTTAAAACCAAGTGGAACTAAGAGATGAATCCAGGCAATCAACTACTATGCAGCAAACCAACAAAGTGAAGAGATTGTTTGCAGGGTAGGCAACACAGCCCATGGTGGTCTGCTGTCTGGGGTAAGAGAGAAGGAAACAGAGGGTGGCAGTAGCGGGACCACCAGAGTTGAATGCCCATGCTGAGCTGCTGTCTCCCTCCCATCGGCCCAAATTTAATGGGCCAATCTCAGGGCCCAGCAGAAGAGGCATGGGGACACGTGGGTCCACCTGCGCCTCTTGGCAACTGAACCCACCTGTCCAATTAAAGAAACGATAACTGAAAGCTGCGCCGTGAAAGAAACATGACCCTCGGTTCCGTGAAAGTGAAACGCACGCAGATGTCAGCTGCTAGCTCGGTAAATGGAACATCAACAAAGACCAATGACCTTTGTTGTTCTCCTCCCACAAAAAGAGCAGCTCAATAACTTTCTTTTCTATCACAACTCTATCTGGCCTCTAAGGTCAGCTCAGCATGCAAATTCTCTGACGATTCATATGGCTACGGCTCTCTGAACTTCCAAATACCCAAAGGCAGCCACTACGATAGGGAGTTGTCACGGCCTAACGAGTAACAATGGCTATCCTCTCCGGATCAGAACAAGAAGTGTGAGAGAGAACAGAATGACACGGCCTTGAAATGGACATGTGCCGCCCCTGTCAATTGATAATTCAGAGTTGCGGTGTGCTCGGATCCCACGATGACGATGGACAGCTGCGGTGATACAGGCACGTACGTACGCATACGGCACTCGGTACAAACACACGCGTACGTAGGCAATCTGGCAATGCTCATATCACCAGCGCATCATCGTGGGCTCAGCTCGGCTGAGCCGTACATGGATCTGGCGATCTGCTGTACGTATTTCTACGGCCTGGCTCCAGAGATTTTAAAGAGGGGGAACAGTTGAAACGTATAGGCGACAGGAGCACTCACCCGTACTGAGAATTGTAGAACACCGTGGCGGCCTGAGGCGGGGTCATCTGCGACGGCATCCTGTAGAGCGACCCCTGCGGCGGCTGATCCGGCACGTGCGGCCCGCGGCCGGCACCTCCTCCTCTACCTGTGGTGGCAATGGCACGTTAATTAAACGCAAACATGCACCAAAGAAATAATACACCGAGCAGTACAGAACAGAGCAGGCGTATGCATGCATGTATAACGGACAGAGGAGCATTGCTTGCGACAACAGTTACGCAGCCTGTGCAAGGGAGGTCTTGTGCCCTGCGCTGGACTGGGGTTTTGACTGGCAAGACGGGTTCTGATTTTCTTTCAGCATATGATTGCTTAAACCATATGTTTTGGATAATAAAAAAGATGTCATTCCTTCAAAAAAAAGGAAAAACAATCTGTTCTGCACTGTATTTGGTCTACTACGAATAATAGAGAAAGAGGTCTCTTTAAGTGAGCATTGCGTAGATTAGCACAGTGCTAAACGATTCAAAGCTGTCCTAGCTAGCCAGCACTTGAACCTACTCCATTTGGTGTTGCATTATTGTGTGCGCGCTGTAATGCACTAAACAGTTCTGCAGAAATAGCATGAAGGTTGTTCACTGTGAAAAGGAGAAAAAAAGACCAATGCCGTTATAAACCGGCTTACTTGAAAAGCAACATTATGATAGTTATCACATAAAAGGGAAATAAAGAGGAAAACATTCCAAGTTAAAATAAGAGCCTAGCTAGGAGATGCTTTCTATCCATTATCTAGAAAAAAGAGAGGAGATGCAGTATATATTGTGAGGCAAATATTGAAACGAAGGAATGTAAAAAACTACTCTGAAACGAACTGGATAGGGGGGGGGGGGGGGGGGGGGGGGAAGCAAAAGCTGCATCAACACAAAGCTTTTCATGCCGCAGAATCAAGCATCTTTTCCTCCAGTGGTTGACACTCGGGTCAAAGTCTGGAAAGACTACAGGAAGAGTAGTAGTACTGGTTGGCCCATTTGGCTTGCTGAATTTTGACTGAAACTGACTAAAAAGCACTGTTCTGGCTAAATTATTGTGAGAGAAAAACACTGTTACAAATAAAAAAAAGAAGCCGAACAAGGTAAGCCGAACGTTTGCATCGGTTTTCACTAGAAAAGAAAGGCGGCTGGATTCCTGATTCTCCAGCAATAATCTCCACCCCTTTACACCTCACTGTCGCTGGAACGATGCAGCATACCACCAATGGCGCGCTCCCTGTCAATGCAACTTGATCTTCCTCAGCAAGCAGGGGGGGGTGGAAATAGTACCAGCCCCACCCCACCCGCACTCTTCTTCCGTCACCGGCATTCGGCCAAAATGGTACCAGAATCCATGCATCTTGTATGAGAGATGGTTGTACCAGCACTTCAATTCACCGAGATGCCTACACTAATTTATCACCAGCTAGGTTTTCTTTGGAACTAGGGGTATTTAGATCTAGTGACTAAAATTTAAGAAGTGTCATGTGAGGGTGTCGCATGGGGTGTTCGGATACTAATAAAAAAATAAATTACAGAATCCGTCAGTAATCCACGAGACGAATTTATTAAGCCTAATTAATCTGTCATTAGCATATGTTTACGGTAACATCACATTGTCAAATCATAAACTAATTAGGCTTAAAAGATTCGTCTCGCAAATTAGTCGCAAACTGTGCAATTAGTTTCGTAATTAGTCTATATTTAATACTCCATGCATGTGTCCAAACATCCGATGAGACAACGACTAAAGTTTAAGAGAAGAACACCCCTAATTAAGAAATTGTACTAGACAAAGCCTCTCAAAAATCTCCAAACAGATTTCATTGCTATCCTAGACTGAACAAGGTGGTGGGGGTGCCGGGGTGGGGATGTGGTGAGTAGACCAGATAGCGTGCAGGAGTGCAGCGAATTAGGGGGCAGCCACTGCAAGGCCAGCCTGGGCTAGCACACAGCCATGAGACCATGACGACTCGTGATGGAAGCCGTGAGCCATCAGCCATGGTTGATTAGTGCCTGCCTCCTCCCCCCGTCCCAATGCAGATATAAGAGCAAGACTAATAATATAGTCGGCTTGCTGGTTGTAAGGTTTCTTACAATCTTCTCTCAGCCCATTCATATAGTAGTTGGCTCTTTACAGTTAATACATGGCCCACTTGTCTCTCTCACAGACTTTCTTGGTTCTTATGCCCAAGCTGGCTGTAAGCTTACAGCCCGCTTCTCATCTCTCTCCTCCACCTCAGCATTTAGTCGGCTTACAGCACGCTATTATCCTTGCTCTAAGTAGTGGCCGTCCTCGTTCCCGTGTGCTGGCGCCCAGTGTTTCACCAGCTGGGCTGGGGTGGGCCCCACCCATCAGCCAATAATCTCCCCTCCCCCTAGGAAAATCCAGAGCGGAACATGGTGCCCTAAATCAAGCTTATCCGGTTAATCGCGGTACTGCCGCCGGCGCTAATCATGCCCCGGTTATTACTGCCATGCACATGCGCGTGCCTTGCGAGGGCAAGGAAAGTAAAAAAGACAGCAGGAGGAGCATTGATTTGGTTTGGTTCCTCGGGTCGCTCACCTCCTCTCGTCTGCTGCGCGGCCCGCGGCGGGCCGAACGCCGCAATGTTGCAGTTGGCGCGCCGGCCGGCGATCACCGGGTTCGGGTTCTCCACCGCCCGCGCCGCCGCATCCGGGTCCCGGAAAATCACCTGCGGAGGACAAAAATTGATAGATGGATAATACATCTGGTAGGCATCATATCGATCTGATATATAAGGCAGGCGGCGGCCGATCGGCCGGAGGAAGGTCAGAGGCAAAACCGCAAAAGGCAGGGGTCGACTTACGAAACCGTAGCCCTTCGAGCGGCCGGTCTCACGATCGGTGATGACGACCGCCTCGAGTATCTCGCCGTAAACTTCGAAGTGCTGGCGCAGCCCCTCGGACGGCGTCTCCCACGCCAACCCGCCCACGAACACCTTTGTCAACGTCGTGTCGCCGAACCGCGACCGGTGGTGATACGGCTCCCCGCCGCCGCCGCCCGGAGGCGCGTGGGCCGGGGACCCACCCGGGCCAGACGACGAGGACGAAGCCGCCATCCGCCGCACGCAAAGCACCGTACCGTATTTGCTGTCGTCTTCGTCTCGTCTCCCCTCCACTTTGGTGCGGAGGCCCGCAGGGCTCTGGGCTTAGGCTGGTTCCGATCGATGTTTGCGGGCGGGACGAGCAGCAGACTAGACCCGGACTCCTGAATCCTGACTCTTTCCTAGTGGTTTCGGCCTAGCCGTCTTGGGTCGTAGAAAGACCTGCCCTCCTGCAGTTGCTCCTCCCTCCTCTTGGCTTTCCTAGTATACTTCTCCACTACTTCCATAACCTCCAGGTCCCTCTCCCTCGGAACTCAGAAGAGATGGAGCAGGATATGTTAAGAGAGAGAGGGAGGAGACGACGGCAGGCGAGCAAAGAGGTGGAGGTGGAGGGGCCGACGGCCGTGGCTGTGCGCTGCGCTGGAAGAGGGGGGTTCGGGTGTGGGATGACAGCTGCTGCATGACCCTTTCCGGTATTAAAATCGACTGGTATTAAAGACGGCTGAAGTTGATTTGTGGCGAGAAAAAAATACGGTCAGCCCGCCCCTTCTTCTCCTTACCATTTGTTTTTTTAAGATGCGTCCCCTCTCCTCTCTCTCTCTCTCTCGATCGGCGAGGGCGAGAGATCAGCGCTGGATGTGCTGCCACCTTCCCCCACTTGGGTGGGCGTCCTCCCGGCCTGACGCTCTCGGGCGACCACCCCGAGCCCGGCCCCCACCCGCAAACGTAACGAACGGCGACGACGTGGCGTGGCCTGGTGGTACGTCCGCGCGCGCGCAGGGCAGCGCCGCACCGCATCGGCCTGGAGCCGTCGTCGCCGAGTTGGTGGCGTCGGCTGATGGCCTGGCCTAACTAAGGCCTCGTTTAGGCCTCGTTTAGATCGCGAAAAAATTTCAACCCGATGAATAGTACCACTTTTGTTTTATTTGACAAATATTGTCCAATCGTAGACCAACTAGGCTCAAAAGATTCATCTCGTGATTTCCAACTAAACTGTGTAATTAGTTATTTTTTTTACCTACATTTAATACTCCATACAAGCGGCTAAAAATTGATGTGATGGAGAGAGAATGAAAAAACTTGGAATTTGGGTGTCATCTAAACAAGGCCTAAGCCTACTAGCCTAGCCGCTAGGTACGCCTAGTTGGTGTAGTTGTTTTGCTGCTACTGGTCGCGGGAGTTGCTTCCTTGCCCGCATCGGCCACCCCAGCGCAGCGTACCTTGCTTTGCCACCGATGTTGATCAGGTGTGGACAGGCGGGCGCACGCCAAGCGATATATCTAGCTGGAACAAGGACCTAGGGGTTCAAATTCGAAAGCCGGCCAAGTGTACTAATCATTAACAAGGTCGTCGTCTCCGGTGCCAACAAACGTCGTCGTCAATTTGCTAATGGATTCATTAACTGAGACCTGCCACTTTCGTACGCCGTAGCCGACGTACTTATGCTACGCGTTTACACGGTTCGGTGGAAACAAAAACATTTATTTCCCCCGTTCTATATCCTGCCGAGAAACTTAGTACAAGCAGATTCCATGAAAGTGCCTACTAATTCCGAGTTGATGACCATGGAGATGATCGGGGGTCTTTTCTTTTTAACGATATAGTAGAGGAAATGTGGGTCTTCATTCGTTATCCACAAGGCAGGCTAGGGCAGACGGCAGTGAACCGCCGGTGCCACGTCAGCATGCAACGTTTCCGGCGTGGCGAGAGCCTTTGGTCGACGAAGCCCCGTGCTGGCCTAGAAAGCACTGCAAAAATTTAAGGCACGTTGGCCTTGACCTCTCCTTCGGAGTTCTTGATCCACTGTGGTGCGCAAATCAGTGGCCCTGTTTTCTGTTCTCGTGACAGCAAATCCGGTTTCAGAACTTGGTTCGCTGAGTAATTATCCTCATCAACTTGCAACGCCAACGTGGTTGATTATCACTAACTGGCAGGAGATTAATTTCCACGACAGTGCGCACTGAGTAGCTTGAAAGTTGAAACACGGAATCGTCCGTTGGGAGGCGCAAGGAGCTGCCGCAACCTGCACTTTTCTGAAACTCCCTTTGGGCGCAGAGGAATACCAGAACACGCAACTTGTGACAGCAACCGATGGGCATGCCGCCGACGACCCTTCCGCTAATTACCAAGGTCGTCGTCTCGTCCCACATCTCCGGTTTCATCCCCGGGCGGTCCCCGGCCTTGAACATTGTTTATTCTCCCTTTAGTTTCCAGCGCGCGTCGATCGGCCATTAACAACGGGGCTAATAATCTGCCGGTCGCTGTCAGTCGTCAGACGGGCCTACGAAATCCTCCTGCGAGCACGAGCATTGGCTGGCCACCGGGTCGGTTTCTTTAACGGCAAGCAACGAGGAGGAGGCCGGTGATCGGTGAAGGTCTCGTAGGAAGCCATGGAGGCCGAGGGGGAACGGGGCGCGGACGTACACGTACGCCAAACGAGAAGGACGACGCCAGGTAACCCACCTCGACCTCGAGCCTTGTTGGCCTGCACGATCCGTCGATCGCCACCCGACGAATCATCCGATGTACGTAACAGAGTATATCACTTGCTACTTGCCTCGTTTTAATTAAATTTTCTCGTTGTATGTATGATGACGAGCGGATCTTATTAGCTGGTGTCTGGCTGGTTCAGACAGCGAATGAATGTCGTGCATGCAGTAGCCACCAGACATCTAGCGGATGCCTTTGTTTATCGTTGCTGCTCGCGTTGTTTAGTTTCTGCGCACCTGGCGTCTGTTTCGGCAAGGACGGGAGGAGGGGTTTTGTTTGTTGTCAACTTGTAACACCCGTGGCCGCCGGCGAGGTCGTCGTCGACGTGAGAGACAAGGGTGATCGCTGGGATCGGCCAACGGAGCAGAGATAAATCTCTGTCTCACGCGAGTCTATTGACTTTGTAGTTTTTCGATCTTGTCCTTACAGCAAACAGTTCGAGTCTTAAGGCGTACAGCCACCGGTCCGGAGGACCCACATGTCATAGTCTAAATTATTACATAAATGGAAATACGTCTTCTTGTCTTGGCCATCAGTCATGGGCCATGACAACTCCCCCTGCCGAAGAACTGGCTTGTCCCCAAGCCGGCGCATCAGGGAACCTCTGCTTCACCACGTAATAGTCTTCCCAGGTTGTGGATGCTTCAGGCAAACCTGTCCATGACAATAACACTTGAGTAATCGCTGTGTTACCTTTCTTAACCAGGCGACGATCCAGCACTTGCAGTGGTTGAGCCGTGCTAGCTTGAAGATCAGTGAGCATTGGTAGAGTAGAGAAGACCGGGGTGTAGTCTGGACGGTATGGCTTCAGCTGGCTTATGTGGAACACAGGATGTATGAGACTGTCAGGTGGGAGTTCCAGTTTGTAAGCTACTCGGCCAATGCGTTCCAGCACCTTGTATGGGCCGAAGTACTTATATGAGAGCTTAGGAAATGGTCTGTTTGCTACTGATGACTGTGTATAAGGTTGGAGTCTGAGCAAGACTTTGTCACCAACTGTGAACTCCTTGTCAACACGATTTTTATCAGCCTCTATCTTCATCCTATTCTGAGCTGCTTCGAATCTTTGTTTCAGTGCCAGCAAATGTTGATCCCTGTGCTCAATGATGTCAGCCACAGTTGGAGATGTTTCAGCAGAGGTGGTTGGGCAAACTCCCAGATTTGGTTCATAACCATAAAGTGCTTTGAAGGGTGAGCAACCTATAGAACTGTGGAAGGTTGAATTGTACCACAACTGAGCCAAGGATAACCATGATTTCCAATTCTTTGGAGAATCTTGGACTGAACACCTCAAGAACATCTCAAAGGCATTGGTTGACCCTCTCTGTTTGTCCATCGGATTGGGGATAGTAGGCAGTAGTGAGGTTGAGATCAACCTTGTACAGCTTGAAGAGCTCCTTCCAGAAGTTGCTAACAAAAATAGTAACTATTGATTTTGGTAACCCATGCATCTTAACAATGTGTTCCAGAAATACTTTGGCAATTGACACTGCTGTGTAGGGGTGTTTAATTGGTATGAAATGGGCAAACTTAGTGAGTCTATCAACAACTACCAAGATCACTGAGTAGCCTTCTGACTTTGGAAGCCCTTCTATGAAGTCCATTGAAATATCTTGCCATACTCCTTCAGGTATTGGAAGTGGTTGAAGCAAACCAGTGGGATGGCTGAGACTGTGTTTGGTCTGTTGACAAACAGAGCATTGTTGAATATAGTTGTCTACATCCTTCTTCATGCCTTTCCAATAGAAGTGTCTCTTCAATTTATGATATGTAGCATGGATCCCAGAATGGCCCCCAATAGCACTAGAATGAAAAGCTGATATGAGTTTAGTTTGTAGAGCTGCATTCTGTGCTATTCAGATGAGGTTTTGCTTTCTGATCAAGCCCTGATGTAAGCTGAAGCCTTTAGCATTTGGATTGACAATTGCAAGTTCAGTAAGGAGTTGTTGTTGCATAGGCATTGAGCACTTCATGAATCCACTGTGGTTGCACCACTGTAACTGCTTGCACATTGTATAACAGAGCTACTCTAGATAATGCATCAGCTGCTATGTTCTCCTTGCCTGGCTTATAAACAATTTTGAATTGTAATCCCATGAGCCTGGTCATAGCCTTTCTTTGAAGATCAGAATGTAAATTCTGTTCATTCAGATAGGATAAAGATTTGTGGTCAGTGAGAATGACAAATTCTTGCCTTTGAAGATAAGGGAGCCACTTCTCAACTGCCATGATTAATGCTAGGAACTCCTTCTCATATATTGAAAGGGCCTTGTGTTTTTCTCTAATTGCCTTGCTCAAGTATGCTATAGGCTTCCCTTGCTGCATCAAGACAGCTCCAATGCCTTCAGCACATGCATCTGTCTCCACTGTAAACTGGAGTTGAAAGTTAGGTAGAGCCAAAACTGGTGTTTGTGTCATAGCTTGCTTGAGTTTGTCAAAAGCTTGCTGAGCTAGCAGGGGCCATTGGAATGTTTTCATCTTGAGAATATTTGTGAGTGGCTTGGCTAACATCCCATAGTTCGTGACAAACTTTCTATAGTAACATGTAAGTCCAAGAAAAGCTCTAAGCTCTGTCATGGAATTTGGTGTTGGCCATTGTACCATAGCTTCAATCTTTGATGGGTCTGTAGCTACTCCCTTGTCAGATATGATGTGCCCCAGATATTCCAGGCTGGTTTGGGCAAATGTGCACTTGGAGAGTTTGATGTAGAGTTGGTGCTTCCTTAGTGTTTCTAGCACTTCTTGGAGGTGCTGAAGATGGTTATCCCAAGAGGCACTATAGATGAGGATATCATCTAGGAAGACTAACATAAACTGTCTTAGGAAAGGTTGAAGAATCTGGTTCATAACACACTGAAATGTGTCAGGTGCATTTGTGAGTCCAAATGGCATAACCTTGAACTGGTAATGGCCCTGATGAGTTTTAAAGGCAGTTTTGTGTTCATCTGCAGGTAGCATTCTAATTTGGTGATAGCCAGACTTCATATCCAACTTTGTAAAGAATTTTGAACCAACAAGCTCATCTAGGATCTCTTCAATAATGGGCATGGGAAATCTGTTTTTGATAGTCATGTCATTGAGTTTTCTGTAATCCACACAGAATCTCCAACTGCCATCCTTTTTTTGACCAGTAATACTGGGGAGGCAAATGGGCTATGATTGTGGGTGATAAAGCCACTCTTCAGGAGCTGTTTCACTTGATTTTCAATCTCATTCTTGTGCTGAGGAGAATAATGGTATGGTCTAGAGTTGGTTGGTACTGAGCCTGGCTGCAATGGGATTGAGTGATCATAGCTTCTTGGTGGTGGCAAGTGTTGAGGGTCTTGAAATACATCAACATATATATCCAGCAGGTGCTTCAGGTCTGGTGCCATCATACACTGAGGTTGTGGCTGTGGTGGGGAGTCTTGGACAGGGTCCACTAGCACATATGCCCAAATATCATTGCCTTGTATTGATTTGTATACTTGCTTGGCTGAAATAGTGCTAGGTCTATTAGGTGGGCCTGGTAGACCATGTAGGGTAACTTGTTTCCCTGCATAGATGAATTGTATTACATTGCAAAGGGCTATTTACCTTCAACCAGTCATAACCAAGTATAGCATCATAAGGCAGGAGGTCTAGCACTATCATATCAGTGTTGAAAGTATATCCCTCACTGAGCCATTGCAAGTTGCTCACTTTGCTTCTAGTAGTCATCCATTCTCCATTAGCCAACTTGATTTTCTGTGGAGTGATGGGAACTGTTGGAAGCTTGGCCAAGTTTACAAAATCTGAGCTGACAAAGCTGTGTGAGCTGTGAAAGTGCAATCAAGCCTAAATTGTGGATTTTGGTGATAATGACCACGCAATTAGAGAACTAATGGGATTTATCGAGATGACAAGCAGGGAATTTATATTCAAGGATGCTACATAAAACGGAGAAGTCCCTAATTACAAATATAGATAGCTTCAAACTCAAAAGAGGTTTAAGATTCTTTTATATCTTGAATTTGAGTATAGAAAAAGCCGTACTATAAAGAGGGACACAATGCTTCAGCTAATATATGCTACCAAGTGCTCAAACAACCACAAGCATCCTCAGATTCACAGCCAAGACAGTCTACACTTCACTATTACCCTTGCTGTCTTGCTTGGGTGCGAGCTCCGACTCGCCCGACCCCTTTGGTGTGAGCTCCGACTCGCCCAACCCCTTGGGTGCGAGCTCTGACTCGCCCAACCCCAAGGTCGCGGGCTTCGGCTCGCTCGACCCTTTGGTCGCGGGCTCTGTCTCGCCCGACCCCAAGGTCGCGGGCTCTGACTCACCCGACCCTTTGGTCACGGCCTCGTCTCGCCCGACCTCTTGGGTGCAGTGTCCATTTAGGGCTGGGGGTATATATATACCTTTCATTTTCTTCCCCAACGGCTATCTGCGATTTAAAGTGACCATTGGGGGCTAGAGGTATATATACCTTTCCCCTTCCTTCCCAACGGTAACTAATAAACATGCTCTCTTCTTTCTCACTTCAGCACGCCCAAAAAAAAGCTTAAGCTCTCTCTCTCTCACTCCATTGTTGACATCAAGCCCTCAAGCAAATCCATTGATTTCCCCATCAATCCTTGAGGGATAAGGGTCCAAAACTTGATTAGAGAGCAGTTCCATTGATTTCGAACTCTAAAGAGCACTTTGGTTCACATTTTGGACGGCGGTTATGTTTGTTACTCTTGGAGCTTGGCTCCTAGCCGGCTAGAGCATCGCCGGTGGAGCTTTCCAACTTGTGTGGCAGCCCCAAAAAGTTTGTAACCACCTCTTGTAGCAAATAAAATCACCCCTCATCTCAAAAGTTCACTCTCTTGACTTGAGAACGAGGTAAGGTTGCAAATCCCTAAGCCTTAGTGGCATACCTCAACAACGTGGACATAGGTAAGCCTTGGTGGTGAGCTGAACCATGGGATAAATCATTATGTCATCTTGTGCTTATATTGCTACACTTGTGTTCTTGTTGTTGTTGAGGTGATTTCTAGGATTGAGGCCGATCTACTTATGTGTGGTGTTCCCACCATTTTCAGTTGTCGATCTATGATCTACTACCCTGCAGGAAGCTAATACATTTACACGATCTAAATTTCGTTAGGTAGATTTTGAACTATGAACTAATCTCTCCTATAGGTGCGGCAGTGCCGTGCTCACGGAGCGGTAGTGCCGCGGGTGAATTTGACTTTGGTTTGAGTTAAATTTTTATAGGCCTATTCACCCCCCTCTAGGCGTACCAGAGATCCTACAAGCTGCCTGTGTCCACCAGTATTAACATGGTTTTGTTTTGGACAGTGGCCTTGAGCTGTGTGCATTCTAAAGATGATGTACTAGCTAACGCATTGAGTGACAGCTGACCAAAATCTTCAGTGAGAATTTCTTGTACTGCCATTTCATTTAAAAGTTCCTCATCAATTTCTCTGTACAAGTCATTGAGCACCATAGCATTGATTTGAGGTTTGTTCTTCTTCACACACACTTCAGCATGCCTAGGTTCAAATTTGTCACCACAATGAAAGCAAAGATTATTTGCTTTTCTATAGTCTCTTAATTGTTTATCTCTCTAGAGATTAGCAAAGGCACCTTGAGGTTTGTCCTGCTTCGCTGGTTGGACTTTGTTAGCTGCATTATGCCTCTAGAACTTGAGTTTTCCTCTTTCCAACACCTTTTGCTGAATTTTAGCAATGGTGACTGCCTTGTCAATAGTAGCTAGGACCTATGGTTCCACAATAGCTTGATTTCCTCTTTGAGCCCATTCACATAAGTAGAAGCAAGAAACAAGTCATCCAACTACCCACCATGCATAGCAATATCATACTGGATAGATTGAAATTCAGTGGTATAGTCCTCTACTATTCCTGTTTGCTTCAAATTAAGAAGACCATTGATTGTATTTCTATAATCATCACTGCCAAATTTGGTTTGAACTGTTTCACAAAATGTTTTCCAGGACACTGTGGGGTTTGTTAACTTATATGCTTCCAACCATTTGGCTGCATTTCTCTCTTGAAAGGTCCTCGTGTGGTTTTGGTAATTGAGTGACAACCTAGGTGGACTAATTGTGTTTATGTGAGATACACGGGTGATTAGTCCATAGATACATGTGTGTGAGCAACATATGCCATGAAGGTGAAAATGGCTTGGAGATGTTGTAAAGCTCACACATGTGATGATGAAGGAGCTCATTGCAAATGAGACATGACATTGAGTCATGTGATCATGGTGGAGAAGATCAAGACAAGACTTGGCTTGATAGACCGGTTGCAAGCGTGAAGGGCAAGTCTGAAGCTTTGGAGCGATGGACCGCGTGGCGGTGAAGCTTGAGCAATACTTGGCACCGATGGACAGAGGCAACGGTGAAAAGCAAGTGAAGTCAAGATCGATGAACCAATATGATCACGTGATGATATGAAGTGAATCATATCATTGTTGATCATGTTGGTGCATGTGTTGCATCGATGTTGGAGGAGATGAAATGGAATGTGCAAGGCAAAGGTATAACATAGGGCATTTCATTTCACCGGTTATAGGTGTGTAGAGAAGTTGATGACTGGGTTTAGGATAGATGACCGTACTATCAAGAGGGGCAAACTTGTTTGCATATCGGTCATCTAGTGCCACTCGAGTGATCTAACTTTGCATCATCGCTAGGATCGAGTGGCGTGGCAAGTTGAGTGACTAATCCTTTGGAAAATATTTGGTAAAAGCTAACACACATACACATGGTGGTGCACACTTGGTGGTGATGGCACATTTGCAAAGGAGAAGAAGTTAGAGTTGTAAATCAACTTAGAGAAGAGAAAAATGTTTTTTGGTGTACTCCGAACTATAGGATAGTCCTTGGATTGGAATACTATTTTGATCCATTGTGATTTGTATCAAGTATGCATGTGGGATATGTAGCCCTCTGAGTAAGCTTTCCAAAATGTCCAAGATCATCGAAATCAGAGTTTAGAGCTAAGAGTTATAGCCATTTTAGCGCTGAAAGGTCTATGACTAGACTCTGCGACTTGCGCGTCCGGTCAGCACCTATGAGTCCGGTCACAGCATCTGGTCAGTGTTTTTAGCATATCTAGAAGCGACCGGACGCACGGAGAGTCTGGTCAGTGATGACCGAACGCGTCCTGTCACTAAAAAACATCTCTAGAACCTCTCTGTAAGTGATCGGACGCTGGGAGAGTCGAGTCCGATCGTAGGAGAAAGGCGAGTCCGATCGTAGGAGAAAGGCAAGTCCGGTCAGTTATGCAGAAATATGTTGGTAACCAGACTCAGCCTTGGCGCGTCCGGTCGTTGGACCTAGGCGTGTCCGGTCAAGAGTATGCGCACGTGGGAGCTAGCCGTTGAAACCCAACGGTCGGCTTCGAAAGGAGGGGACGCGTGGCGTCATCCTAGCGACTGGACTCTGTGACCTGCGCGTCCAGTCATTATGACCTGCGCATCCGGTCAGTGCGCGTTTTGCCCAGTAAAGGGGTAACGGCTATTTTAGCCCTTGGGGCTATAAAAGGAGTATGTGGCCGGTCTTGGGCTGGTTGCTGAGCACCCTCACGCCTATGTGGCTTGTGTAGGAGTGCTTGGATGCCCTCTAACTCACTTGTGCTTGAAAGAGTGCGAATCGATTGCGAGTGAGTGTGATTCTAGTGCGTTGCATTGTGAGATCTCATTGAGTGGCACTAGGTGATCGAGTTGCAAGCCGGTGGTGCTTGTTACTCTTGGGGGTTGCTACCTCCTAGATGGCTTGGTGGTGGTCTCCGTCGAAGCCCGCAAGAAGCTTGTGCGGTGCTCCAAAGAAGAGTTTTGTGAGGGGCATTGTGCTCGCCCTGCAGGAGCCACGAAGAGCAACTCTAGTAAAGCGTGTCATTGAGCTACCCTCACTTTCAGGGTAGGTTCTTATGGTGCCCGACGTGCGGGCTTGGTAGGTGATGCCAATTAGCCGCCGAACCACCAAGTGAGTGGTCGACACACCAGGGACATAGCGTGTTGGCAAGCACGTGAACCTCGGGAGAAAATCACCGTGTCAACCTTGTTCTTCCTGTTGGTTTGCAATCCCTTTACACAAGATTGTGATTACTTTTATATACATTGTGCTTGTGTAGTTACTCTTGTAATTAGTTAGCTTGTGTAGCTCACTAGTTACCTTCTTGCTTGTGTAGCATATAAGTAGCTCCTTTGCGTGGCTAATTTGATTTGTATAACCTTGTTAGTCATATTGCTTAGTTTGTGTAGCTAAGTATTTGTGCTCTCTAATTTGGCATTAGTTGCCTTGTTATTGAGCATTGCTAATGAGCTTAGTTGGCTTTGTGCTCTTGCTTACTAGCATGTGTAGGAGCTCCCTCATTGCTCGAAGTACTAGTGGCATAGGTTTGTGTGACCTTACTCCTAAAATTAGTTAGGTGAGTTCTAGCTAGCCCGACACCTTTGTTGCTTAATTAGGATCTTTGCAAGGTGCTAGAGAACATAGATAGAGGGGTGTAGTCTTGGCTAGACCGATAGTTTTAATTCCGCACTTGTTTTGATTAGCCGACGTGATTAAGTTTTAGAAACAACTATCCACCCTCCCCTCTAGTTGCCATCTTGACCCTACAAGTGGTATCAGAGCTAGGTCTCTCATTTGTGGTCTTCACCGACCCAAGAGGATGGCGACTTATGGGCTAGATGTTGAGTGTCTATACACTTTTGATGGCACACACTTTGCACGGTGAAAAATTGGATGACATGCAATTTTAAGTTCATTTCCCCCCAAATGTGGTGGATCGTAGATGTGGGCTTTTCTCATGCGTTGGATGAAAAGAATGCAACTAAAGCGCAAAAGAAATGCCAACATCTCCATTGCCAAGCTACTAACATTTTCTATCAATCTATGAAAGATAACATATTTGAGGAGATTATGTACATAAAGACCGCCTATGATATTTGGTTGTACCTCAACTTAATATATGGGAGTGTCTCCAATGATGATGATGCCTCAAGTAATGCACATGATGATACTACTTCATGCACACTTGATGGTAATGATGATGGCTCATGCTTTGATGATGATTGTGATGCCACTATAAGCCCATCACCACATTGCTTCATGTCACAAGGTGACTCTAAGGTATCAAATGATAGTGTGGTTGATCATGTTGATTCATATGATGAGCTTATGAGTAGACTTGCTAGCATGACCATGTCTTTAGAAAATGAGAAAGCTAAAACCGAGAAATTGAAAAATGAAAACTCTTTTCTAAAGAACACATGTGACCAACAAAAGCATCTACTTTATGTTACTACTTGTTCACATGGGGAGCTAAAATTGGCTCATGAGGAACTTAGTGTTGCTCATGATAACCTAGTACAAGACCATGCTCTTCTCACTAAGGAGCTTTCCAATGGAAAAACTAAAACTAGTGAGAGCTCATCATATGGGTCAATTGATCAATCACATATTCTTGCTAACCCTTGTGATATAGGCAAGAAGCATGTATCCACCTCTAGTGATGATTTATTAGAAATGTCATGTTCTTCACAATTAGATGCTTGTTCTACTTCTATGTATTGTGAGACTAACCTTTTGAAGGAGAACAATGAGCTCAATGAACAAGTGAAAAAATTTAGCAACAAGTTAGAGAGGTGCTACAACTCTCAAGTCACCTTTGAGCATATGTTGAAGACTCAAGAAACTTTGATGACAAGAGTGGCATTGGCTTCAAGACTTACAAAGTCAATCATCAAGAAAGCCTCAATGATATAAGTGGCATTGGCTTCAACAAGAGCAAGATCAAGGGCAAAAGATGGGGCAAGAAAAGATATGAAAGAGAGATAAAGAAGCAAGAACAAGAGAAGCTCTCTCATTTCATGTGCTTCAAGTGCTATGAAGTGGGACATCTTGCAAATGGTTGCCCCAATGAACAAAAGCTCAAGTTGAAGAAAGAAGAAGAGAGGCTAAAGCGTGTTAAGTGCTTCAAGTGCCGCACATGGGGTCATCTCACCTCTATGTGCCCAACCAAGCAATTGGTGAAGCAACTAGAAGAGCCTCAACCAAAATCACAAGTTGAGCAAGAGAAGACACCTCGAGAGCAAATCAAGATCAACCATGAAGATGGTGGTGATTTGATGATAAAGAAGAAGAAAACTAGAAGGGGTGAAAAGCAAGAAAAAGAGCAATATGTCCAAGGATGAATCAAGATGCAAAGCAAGTGAGCAAGAACAAAGAAGAGAAAATGGAGAAGATTGCTCACATGAGATGCTATAGTTGTGACACATTGGGCCACCTAGCTTTGGGTTGTCCAAACAAGCTTGAGAAGAAGGCTCAAGCAAACAAGGACAAGCAAGGCAATGAGAAGCACAACATGAGCAAGGAAGAAAAGACTCAAGCAAAGAGAAAGTGCTACTCATGTCGGAAAATGGGACACATGGCACATGCATGTCCCCTAGGTAACACTCCTAAGCCTATTTCAATTGATGATGATTCTATGCTTAGGAAGGATGGTAATGGTACCTCTGTAGTTGCTATTATAAAACATCTCGCTACTCATACTAAGGCATTGCCTAAGTATGTTGCTCCTAACTTGAGAGGACTCAAAATTGTTTGGGTACCATCAAAAAGTGGATGATTGTTTGTAGGTACCATCGGCATTGGAGGCTTGATTCAATTGATTTCCTATTGATCATCATATGTTGAGTCAAGATATGAAGTCTAGTGCATATCCAAATCCAATGCCATGATAATTGAGTGAAGTCCAAATGTGTTACATCATATAAGTGCTATAATTCAAGTTGTTGGTGATTCATTGGATATATTTGATAGCTTGCAAATAATTGAGTTAAAGCTTGCTAGTTGGATGATCATAAGCTAACCAAGGTATATCTCTTGTTGATCATTTCATTTAGGTGCATATGAGTTGATTGAATTGGATAAATATGCAACGTTGCTTGCTATAAGATAATTGAATGGATAATTGCTTAGTAATCAAGTTTGGATTGATTTATGTTGGATAAATTCATAAGATGACTTTTAGTAAGTGGACTGAATGGATCGATGTCTTGTGAAAGTATTCAAACAAGTTGATTTCAAGTTTGATTCACATTTGATGAAGTATAGCTCAAGTGATTGAAATCTGTCCTGTATTGAAAATCTGAGCTAGCTGTGATCTTAGCCATATTTGAGTGATCAAAACTTATTGCATTGGCATAAAAATTGGTGTACATGCTTTAGACTTATGGTATAAGATTATGTACAAATTTCATGAGAATTGGATAAGACATGCTTTGGTTTTGGAGTGGATCTTGTCAGCTATAGTGCAGCAGTTTTCAACATGTAGCAGTGGTGGAAGAATTGAAATCTGGTAGCAATCTAGTAGTCAAATTAAGTTCCAATTTTTACAGCTGCTAGACAACCTAGTGATACACATCTCCACCAAATTTTGTAGTATTTGTATTTGTACTTTGGGAGATATGTATTTTTCTTTGAAGAGTACAGAATCTGCCAGAAAAGTGACAATTATTGGATTTATTTGGAGTCACTTTGATTGAAAGGTCCTCAAGTTGAAAATATGTTTATAAGTAATTGAGGCACCTAAGTTTGTTTTTGAGATGATCTAGAAGCATGACAAGCAAAGAGTACAAGGACATTTGATTGTGGGGTGTACTTTACACACTTTTGGTACTCAAGATGAAGATCAAGATCAAACTCAAGTTGAAGATGAAATTTAAATTCTAGTGACTATTGGAAATCATTTGATAGAAAGAATAGGACTTAAACAAGTAGAAAGAAAAGGACCTAGAGAAGGAATCGAGGTTACTCATCAAGTTAAGTCTATCACTTGGATCAATCAATCAAGTTATTTCAAGTGAGTATCAAGAATGGTTCTTAGAGAGAGGTCACTTCTCCCTAGTATAGGGGCTTGCTGCCTATGAGTAGGTAAACCAAGTGTGGTGCTTGAAAGGCTAATATGGAAGTGGTGATCCAAGGGACATTTGAGATGCTTAGTTGAAGCAATCAAAAGATTTGATCAAGAAAAGCAATCAACACCCAAAATAGGAGCTAATCATGATATTTCTAGTGGTATTCTCACATTGATGCTTTTATGCAAGCATTGATCAAAAGATAAAGCAAACTAACCACAATAAGAAAGTGCACTTGATCATAAGTGGTATTTATTTTATATGGGTGAAGAATGGAATTCAAAATGGTATCTATTGGTCTTCACTAAATTTATAATTGGATTTCACATTACTATTGGAGGAATGTATTGGAATCTATGTGACTATCCTCTACTCCAACATAGCAAAGGTATCATTGTAATGTGCATGATCATTTCATTCCTTACTAGTATGCGATTAATGCATATAGTACATACTTCATAGGATCATGCATAACAAATGAAAGTTTTAAATTCATAAGCCTACCACTATTGCTTGAATGATTAATTAATCTAGTGGTTAGTATACGAATTCATTCATGAGCTAGTGAACCTAAGTACTTGATTTAATTTAGATTGCTAAACAAGTGACAAGTACAATATTGGCAAGATAACCCTTACAAGAGGTGTGAAGAAGCTTGTCATTGGTTCAAATCGGACTTGGAAGCTTAGGCAAATTAATTTAATTCAAGTCAACCATAGAAGCTCATGATAGTGATAAGAGTACAAGGATGGATATATAGTTTGTTTGTTCTAAGTGGTATCTAGACTCAAGTATTTCTTCAAGAATTCATAAGTAATATCTAGATCAACCCACAAGTGATATCCTATAAGTGGTACTCATGAAGATAGCAAATGTTCAAGAAATGATCAAAATTGACAAATCCAACAAGTGGTTCCATACTAGAATTTTTTTAAGTGATATCACATCTACACATGGTATCAATCATGCAAGACGATAGTTCCACAAGTGATCCTCAACTTTAAGTGATCATCAAATGAAGAATGCATCCCTCACCTACAAGAGCTCAAGTGTATCAAATGGATAACCCATGCTATCACATAGGGGGAGGTGTCCCATAAATTAAGCTCAAGTGTATCAAAGATCCTATGTGTGGTATCTCAAGAAGCCCTATACAAGTTACAAGTGGTATCTACAAGTGGTGTCATTCCAACAATTAAGTGATGTCCATCAAAAATACAAGATTCAAGCCTCAACCATCTACCCCAAATGTATAT
Source organism: Miscanthus floridulus (assembly GCF_019320115.1). Lineage (NCBI taxonomy): Eukaryota > Viridiplantae > Streptophyta > Magnoliopsida > Poales > Poaceae > Miscanthus > Miscanthus floridulus. The sequence continues at coordinate 121,675,524 of NC_089586.1, read as the reverse complement.
CTTTGCATCAATGAGAAACACACCTTTTATAGAAATTGATGACAAAGGGGGAGAGATTGCACAAAGATATGAAAGCTTTGAGATTAAGATTGTACAAAGGGGAGAGATAAGATATGAAAGCTCAAAGAAGTAGAGGTAGGACATGGACATGGACAAAGAGGGAGCAACATTGAAGAAAAGAGATGGATCAAAATTCTTGGACAAGAGAAGCACACAAGTAGGGGGAGCAAGCTCATGAACTTTGATTGATTGCATTTGATATGTGCATATTCATGTGCTTGCTTGCATCGCATAAGTTCTTAAATTCAATATGCATGCTTGTGTGATGTATGCTAGTTGTAGAATTTAATTGATGATTTGATAACTAGCATGCATAGGATGATAGCTAGACACTTGGTATGCTTTACAAGTAATGCTAGTACCTTGCTTTTAATGTTGATCTCATGAGGTATCTAGTGATTTTATTTCCAAGTGATATCTAGCTAACCATGGTGCTAAGGATGAACTTATAGGTGCAACTCTGATTGGTATCATGCTTCAAAGATTTACTCTATACACCTTAGCATCATTTAGTAGTAATTACTCTCTCACAATTTCAATCTATGCATATGTGCGAGTTTCAAATCAAACACTCTAGCACATATGTAGGGGAAGCTAATAGTACCATCTCGGGTTTGTGGTACTTGTCCAAAATTATTTTCACATGGTAAAATTAATTGGGCAAGCAACATGAATCCAAAAGAGCTTAATTTCCATATTTTTGTAGAGTTGTCATCAATTACCAAAAAGGGAGAGATTGAAAGGTCCTTGTGTGGTTTTGGTAATTGAGTGACAACCTAGGTGGACTAATTGTGTTTATGTGAGATATATAGGTGATTAGTCCACATGTACATGTGTGTGAGCAACATATGCCATGAAGGTGAAAATGGCTTGGAGATGTTGCAAAGCTTGCATATGTGATGATGAAGGAGCTCATTGCAAATGAGACATGACATTGAGTCATGTGATCAAGGTGTAGAAGATCAAGACAAGACTTGGCTTGATGGACCGGTTGCAAGCGTGAAGGGCAAGTCTGAGGCTTTGGAGCGATGGACCACATGGTGGTAAAGCTTGAGCAATACTTGGCACTGATGGACAGAGGCAACGGTGAAAAGCAAGTGAAGTCAAGATCGATGAACCAATATGATCACGTGATGATATAAAGTGGATCATATCATTGTTGATCATGTTGGTGCATGTGTTGCATCGATGTTGGAGGAGATGAAATGGAATGCACAATGCAAAGGTATAACCTAGGGTATTTCATTTCACCGGTCATAGGTGTGTAGAGAAGTTGATGACCGGGTTTAGGATAGATGGTCGTACTATCAAGAGGGGCAAACTTGTTTGCATATCGGTCATCTAGTGCCACTCGAGTGATCTAACTTTGCATCATCACTAGGATCGAGTGGCGTGGCAAGTTGAGTGACTAATCCTTTGAAAAATATTTGGTAAAAGCTAACACACATACATACGGTGGTGCACACTTGGTGGTGTTGGCACATTTGCAAAGAAGAAGAAGTTAGAGTTGTTGTAAATCAACTTAGAGAAGAGAAAAATGTTTTTTGGTGTACTCCGAACTATAGGATGGTCCTTGGATTAGAATACTATTTTGATCCATTGTGATTTGGATCAAGTATGCATGTGGGATGTGTAGCCCTCTGAGTAAGCTTTCCAAAATGTCCAAGATCATCGAAATAGGAGTTCGAAGCTAAGAGTTATAGCCGTTTTAGCGCTGAAAGGTCTATGACCGGACTCTGCGACCTGCGTGTTCGGTCAGCACCTGTGAGTCCAGTCACAGTGTCCGATCAGTATTTTTAGCATGTCCAAAAGCGACCAGACGCATGGAGAGTCTGGTCAGTGATGACTGGATGTGTCCGATCACTGAAAAACATCTCTAGAACCTCTCTATAAGTGACCAGACGCTGGGAGAGTCGAGTCCGGTCATAGGAGAAAGGCGAGTCTGGATAGTTGTGTAGAAATATGTTGGTAACTAGACTCGGCCTTGGCGAGTCCAGTCGTTGGACCTAGGCACGTCCGATCAAGAGTATGCGCATGCGGGAGCTAGCCGTTGAAGCCCAACGGTCGGCTTTGAAAGGAGGGGACGCGTGGCGTCATCCTATCGACCGTACTCTACAACCTACGCATCCAGTCGTTATGACCTGCATGTCTGGTCAGTGCGTGTTTTGCCCAGTGAAGGGGTAACGGCTATTTTAGTCCTTGGGGCTATAAAAGGAGTATGTGGCCGGCCTTGGGCTGGTTGTTGAGCACCCTCATGCCTATGTGGCTTGTGTAGGAGTGCTTGGATGCCCTCTAACTCACTTGTGCTTGCAAGAGTGCGAATCGACTGCGAGTGAGTGTGATTCTAGTGCGTTGCATTGTGAGATTGCATCGAGTGGCACTAGGTGATCGAGTTGCAAGCCAGTGGTGCTTGTTACTCTTGGACGTTGCCACCTCCTAGGTGGCTTGGTGGTGGTCTCCGTCGAAGCCTACAAGAAGCTTGTGCGGTTCTCCGGAGAAGAGCTTTGTGAGAGGCATTGTGCTCGCCCCACGGGAGCCGCAAAGAGCAACTCTAGTAAAGCATGTTATTGAGCTACCCACACTTTCAGGGTAGGTTCTTGCGGTGCCCGACATGCGGGCTTAGCGGGTGATGCCAATTAGCCGCCGAACCACCAAGTGAGTGGTCGACACAACATGGACGTAGCATGTTGGTAAGCACATGAACCTCGGGAGAAAATCACCGTGTCAACCTTGTTCGTCCCGTTGGTTTGCAATCCCTTTACACAAGCTTATGATTACTTTTATATACATTGTGCTTGTGTAGTTGCTCTTGTAATTAGTTAGCTTGTGTAGCTCACTAGTTATGTTCTTGCTTGTGTAGCATAGAAGTAGCTCCCATGCGTGGCTAATTTGGTTTGTGTAACCTTGTTAGTCACATTGCTTAGTTTGTGTAGCTAAGTATTTGCGCTCTCTAATTTGGCATTGGTTGTCTTGTTATTGAGCATTGCTAGTGAGCTTAGTTGGCTTTGTGGTCTTGCTTACTAGCATGTGTCGGAGCTCCCTCATTGCTCGAAGTACTAGTGGCATAGGTTTATGTGACCTTGCTCCTAGAATTAGTTAGGTGAGCTCTAGCTAGCCCGACACCTTTGTTGCTTAATTAGGATCTTTGCAAGGTGCTAGAGAACATAGATAGAGTGGTGTAGTCTTGGCTAGACCGATAGTTTTAATTCCACACTTGTTTCGGTTAGCCGATGTGAGTAAGTTTTAGAAACAACTATTCACCCCCCTCTAGTCACCATCTCGACCCTACACCTCTAATTGCATAGTTGCAGCTCTGACCCATAAATGTTCTGGAATGTTGTAAAATGTCAAAGTAATTGTTGCATTTGGTGAGCCATACCTTCGGTTGAGTACCATTGAAATTGGGAAACAACATCTTGGGCAGTGCATGTTGTGGGAGGTTGGTCTTCTTACTTGGTTCTAGGGAATGCTTGGGTTGCTTGGACGACGATGGTTTGAAAGGTTCTTTATCCTTGGCATAAGCATTGGCAAATGGATTCTCTTCCTCAAACACCAGAGAAGTTGAACTCTCAGTATGAGCATCTTCAAACTGTCTAAGAGTCAGGTGAGCGATAGCCTAACCATTTGCTTTCACCTGCTGAGCAATGAACTATTGTTCAGATGTGTAAGCGTCAATCTTAAGACTGTTTGTAGCTAGTTGCTTCTTAAGGTCTTATTGAATGATGCCGATATCATTCACCCTAGTGAATAACAGGTCAAAATGTTCCATGACCTGATCCCACTTGGTGTTTTCATCTTATTGACTCCGAGACATCTGATCCAATAGGATCTTTGTTTGCACCGAAGGCTTAGGAGGAGCCGTGTTATCAGACTAACTAAATTCTCAGAATCGTTGTGGTGAAGCAACAGGCTTGGTCGTGACCGCCCCTTTCGCTTGCTTCACCAGAATCCCAACTCCTAGAAGAGAGGCGTCGATCGAAGGATTTTACACGGCAACGTAGGTACCGCAACCCAAATCGATGGACTCTTCCTCGCCGTTCGCCACCACACCACAACTGAGCACAAATGATGTCTCGCCGCCGAATCCAAGTTTGTTGAAGTAGTCCCCTAGTTGAATAACAAGCCATAGATGGAGTATAGCCAATAAGCAGGGTGGTGGAGTGGGGTTTAGTGGAGGTGGAGATGTTGGTGCTCAAGCTTCTGGAATGCTAATGTTGCTTGCTGACCTAGTTCAACCAAAGGAGGGACTTATGGGCCTCACGTCGAACACCATAAGGGCACAGACAGAGGAGACCTATCGACCAGAATGATGAACTGAAGATCAAAGCTCATGGATCTGAAATGTACCGAGGAACAAGCTGAACGCTAATGTGGTGGTGGTGACGTCGGACTATGAGATCCATCGCCGGAGTTGGTGGGGATGAGATCGGGGCAGGGACGAAGTATGGAGCGGTTTTGGGATGGGGATCGGGTGGGTAGGGTTAAAGATGGCAGCGATCGGGTTTGGGGCGGATATTCGCGGGTTTTAGTTCCTCGTGTTTCGGTTTTGGTGCCTATTTTTCGCCCACGGTTTTGCGGGTTCGGATACCCGAAATACCACGGGTTTGGGGTGGATCCTAATTTTCACCCGGGTGCTCCATTGGGCCCTGAAAGATGTAGCCTGCTAAAAGCCCAACAACCAACCCTAAGTATATAAGCCCGATTGGCTGAAACCCTCACTCCCTCAGCCTCAACCCTCGACCCCATCCACACGACCGCGCCCAGGCGGCAGGCGCACGGCTCCACGTAGTCTAGCTAGTCCGCAACGTCGCTGACATCGCCAGACTCGCCTCCTCGACCTCGCCCCATCGCCAGTCCACGATGTCGCTGACCTCCCCACCTCGCCAGCGAATCTAGTAGTCCAGCAGGTACGATGGCACATTCCTTCCCTAGATCTCAAGCTGCTGTATCAATGTGTGCCATTTTCTCAATCTTCTCATGTGGCCATGTATGTTTTGACCTTTTTCACTTCGCAGGAAATGAGCAATGTCGACTCCTGGTGCTACAAGTGGATCTCAAGCTGCTGTTGTATCTCAATCTGTGAGTTCTCATCCTCAAACTCGTCCTTGTCTTGCATCTGGTTCAGCAACACCGCCATCCGGTGCATCAGCACCGACAACTGATTCTACAACTATAGGTAATTATGATGTGGTAGAGGTAGAAGATGATGTCCATGTTGGTTGTAAGAGGAAGCTAAGATCTGAAGTATGGAAAGACTTTGATTTGATTAATGTAAGTGGGGTTTGGAAAGCAAAATGCAAATGGTGTAAAAACATTTAGGTGGGGAGACAAGAAATGGTACAACTCACTTGAAGAATCACATTAGTGATATGTGATCTGTACTAAACTTGGGTTGCTTCTTAGTAGTCAGTACATGGCATTGCCATAGACTTGCATGTTTGATGTTTCTAGACAGTGGACATGGCTATCGGCTACCTGCTAGCCTGCTAGGCTGCTACTCTTATGTTCTGTACATTGCCTGCTACTTGCTAGTACTTTCATGGTGTATTAGCAAGCTATTCTACTAATATATCATGTATTGTATTGTTGTCTCTGCTGATTTATTGTAATATTCTCGGGTTTCGGTTAATCCGTCGGGTTTTGGGGATCCGTGGGTTTTGGTTTTGGGGATGGATTTTCACCCGAATCGGGGTTCAGGGTGGGTTCGGGTTTTAATTTTGGGTTTAGGTTTTGGGTGCCCAGAGACTCCACCCAATCCAAACCCACCCCGTTGCCATCCTTGGGTAGGGTTGATATCGAGGAAGGACCACCTTTGATACCACTTGTAACACCCGTGGCCACCGGTGAGGTCGCCGTCGATGTGAGAGACAAGGGTGATCGCTGGGATCAGCGAACGGAGCAGAGATGAATCTCTGTCTCACGCGAGTCTATTGACTTCATAGCTTTTCGATCTTGTCCTTACAGCAAACATACAGCCACCGGTCTGGAGGACCCACATGTCATAGTCTAAATTATTACATAAATGGAAATACATCTTCTTGTCTTGGCCATCAGTCATGGGCCGTGACACAACTAACGCGGTGGGATCATTAGTGGCGGCCGTGCCTTCCGCGCGCTAGACAGCCGGCACTGGTAGTGGCACGAGGCTTGCTTGCCGCGGTACGACACGCGCAAACATCCATTTATTTTGCGGTGAGCCGGCAAGGCAAATCGATCGTTTTGCCTGGACACCGGAGGGAGGATGTGAACTGCTCCGGTGGCTGGCAGGCGCGACGCCATTACTTGGTCCTGTACCCCCGTCCGTAGCTGATGACTTCTGTTCTTCTAGATCTTGGCCCCGTGGCCCCAGCCTCTTCGGCAAATTTAGCAGAAGCAGATCGTGTCGAGCTGTCATTGATCTTACTTGCAATACTTGGCTGGGCCTACGGTACGGTACTTGGTTGCGTATGGCGAACAACAGGTGATGCCTTCAGGCCAGAGCTCCGTCATGTAGTATTACATGGAGAAATGGAATCACAGAAATGGTTGTACTATATCAGCAGAATCCGTGCTTTGATTTCACCAGTGTCTTATGGAGTACTGCGGGCCTACGGGGTTCACTTTGGGCTCTGTTGGAAAAATTTGCCGAGTCACCAGATGCAGACTAGCCATTATCTGCCCATTACTTTGCTGGATTCTCATTTGCGACGGGCGTGTGACTGTACTACCCTATATGTGTGTGATGAAGGCTGCTTGAAATGCAAACCTGCAGGCTGCAGCTGCAATGGTGCGGTCCAACTGTGGAGGCCTATGGGCTAATGGTTACGGGCCGGTGGGCTCATTCATCATGTAGGAGCTTGTGTAGTACTCCCTCCGCCTCCATAAAGAATGCAATGCTCGTATTTCAACCGACAGTTTTAAGTTTGACTAAATTTATATTAAAAAATACAAATATTTATGATACAAAATAAATATCACTAGATTCGTTATGAAATATACTTTCGTAATATACCGATTTGGAGATATAAATGTGAATATTGCTCACTATAAAGTTGGTCAAACTTGGACAACTTTAACAGACACGAAAATCATAGTTACATTCTTTTGTGGACGAAGTAAGTACATATGCTTTGTTGAATGGTGTTGTACTATTACTTATCTCAAAAATTCAAACCATCATCTTTCACCCAAAACCATTTAAATATCTCCTTGGTTCAGTCACAAGTGGTTTCAAGGTGGTTTCATCATTTTTAGTTAAAAACTAAGTGAATACCTTATAAGGTTCTTAATAAACCACAAAAGTATCTCTATGTTTATAAAATTTATCAGAAAAACCATAGAGATAGATTAGGACATAATAAATCAAACAAATATTTAAAGGTCTTGAAATCGTATCTAAAAGTTCCATAAATTAAATTTAGTTCTAGAGATATGAGAAAAGTATCAACAAATTAAAAATTTCTAAAACAACATTTGATGTGCAAACAAATAAAGACATTCCACAACACAAGCACAGCAACATGAATGCATATGACATTAAATATATGTTGCCTGAACACATGTATCCTAAATCCTAATCAATCAGTGTATTGTACCACACAATCGTCTCTGTCGACGCATTATACTTTTGCTATAGTCTATATGGATGACAGCCTTCATGATTTGATTTTATTTCTTTGTTGTAGATTTTTTAGGATTTTTTTATTTGAGAGCATGTTTTGTTTAGGTTGTAAGTTATTAAGTTGGAGTTCTTATTATACTTTGAAGACCAATTGTCCCTTCACAACTTCTTAACTATCCCTAAAGGACGAATAAAACCTAACAGTGTGTATTGTAAGTGGATGGCTTATCTGTTCGTTTGATTTAGAAAATTGTTATTTGCATGATGTGAAGGAATAGTTTGGTTCATTTCTTAATGCATTATAGACAGCAAAAAACTATAACTTATTTACTACATGTCGGGTTCATAAACCCGGGGTCCCTCGCGGACCGGCTTCCCAACAAAGGCTCGGCCCAAGCAGACAACACATGACTCATGGGCCAGCCCAAGTATCGGAACAACAAGCCAGAAGGGCGATCCAATCACCAACCGAAAGGCCTAGCCGAGGAGGAACGGCGCCCGTTTTCTAACTCCGGTCCTCCTCTCCGACCGGAGCGCTCACTTTGATCTCCAACCCGCCTCCGGACAGCCTCTCTGACTGGAAGGCCTGGCTGAGACACTACTTCCGACTCTGACCCCGCGTCTCCGATAGGGGTACACAAAAATTTTGCTCACCGCTCTTCTCCGACTGGCCCAACCAGAGCTGACTAGGACCGACCGAGGACGCCCGCCCAGAAAGGACCAGGGAAATGAACAGAGAAAGCAAGGCAAGGCACCCAAGTCGAACAACGATATCAGGGACCGTACCCTATACACCTGTAGAAATAGTACTCTGCAACCGCTCTGACACAAACAATATTGTAGGCGCCGACATTTTTCCTACAGTATTGTGGACGTCATTAACTCCCATACGGTAAGACTCCCCCCACATGCCTCTAGGCATCGATAGTGTTGTGGGCACCAGCATTTACTATACCAAGTGAACATGGTAAAACCCCTCACATGCCTCTAGGCGACAACAGTATAGCAGGTACCGACATCTGTCATACTTGAACAAGACGATGCAGCCTCCCATGTGCATCTGACATCCAACAGTGTTGTGGGCACCTACAATCATCCTATACCCACCGGCGTGGGCAGTAAGGTTTAGAAGCATACGTACTCTCTCCCTCTCACTTGTAAGGCCATCCCCTTCATCTACAAAAGGGGATGCGCTCTCTCCCAAGAGACTTAGTTAATCCAGGTCGATTCAAGTGCCTCCAGATTCATTAGATCGATCAAGTTCACTAGCTCACAACCATAGAACCACCAGGTTTGGACCTCAAGCACACGCTTGAACACTTAGCTCATAGCGGAGCTCCTATCGCTCTCGACCCTTCCGTCTAGAGCTAACTGGACCTCTTGTACCCCCCATCTTTCTCCTTCTCATTTGTAACCCCACTGTAAACTTTAAGCACCCGGGCTCAGGAATAAAGTCACCAACTGACTCAAACTAGATATAGGGCACGTTGCCTGAACCAGTATAAACCCTATGTCATTGAGTGCTAGGCCACCTTCGATCACAACACACGGCAAAACTACAAATATTTACTTGGTCACTTTCTGCACCGATAGTTGGCACCGTCCGTGGGGAAGACGTTGTACGTTCAACACTTTTTGGTCATCGGATGGCCCACTTTTCTGCCACCTTCATTGTAACACGTCAGTGTTATGGTTGCATTAAAACACTTGCATCACATGAGCATGTGCATCATCATCTCAGTCATAAGAATCATACCATGATGAATGTTATCATTTCATATGTGTTTTTATTGGAATTGCTTGATTTTATGCTAGCAATTGTGTGTGCTCATGTGTGGTCTATGCAAATGTGTGTCAAATGTCCTCTTAAACAACTTAGCTACACTTAGAATATCATTAGGAACAATGTTCATGTGGACCATATTGCCTAATTATGCTTCCAAGTAATGGTTTGACTTGTGTTGACCTCTAGGACTCTTTTGTTTGACTATTTAAAAAGTATAGCTTAGATTGTTTGCATGGTTGTGCACCCTTAAGCAAAGTTGTAGTAAATTTTATAAGGAACAAAAGTTATTTTATGACCATCTGATGAAAATATGCAGAACATGCTCAAAAATGGTCCACAAGTCAGTTTTGGGGGCTAGTTGGAGACTTAGATTTTTTCTAAGTCTGGGAACTGCTTTTCAGTTTCATGTGTTGATGTTTGGAGCCTTGTATCTCCCAAACCAAGCCGAACTAGCTTGAGCTCCAATTGGCAAAGTAGAAGACCTCACTTGGTACTACAATTTTGTCAACTATGCCTTAACTTGGATCACCATAGTTTAAGAGATTGGAGGTCAACAATTCTCGCTGTCAGTCGGTCGATCGGTTCTCTGATGGCGCGCTACAGTGCCGACCACGTCAGAGCTCAGCCACCGCGTGGATGGCCGCGCGTCAGTGCTGCACTGCTCGATCAGGCCATGCTGGGCCAAAGAGCACCGCATCACGCCCACGCTCGCCCGTGATGCCCCTGCGCCCTCAGTTCCTTGCTTCGCTTCCTCCTTCACTCACCGCAGAGACCGCAGCAGCCACCGCCATCACCATTTGCTCCACCGAGCTCACGCAGCTCCTCTGTCGGCCAACCATCATGCCCTTGCTCACGTCAGTAGTCGCGTCGTGCATCGCGTTACTTCCTTGACCCTTTTGCTGTTCCATTTGAGCCAATGTGAGGGCCCTTTGGCCAATCCCATCGCTGTCGCCATGCCTGTCACCTCGCCGGAGCGCAAGCTCACCGTGGCCCGAGCTGACCACTACTCCTCTGTGACCCCTTTACTCTGCATTGTGTTCCACATGACTTGTAGTGGCTCCAACCCTATCTAATTTAACCGCTAACGCTCGGGCGTCGCTGGTGTATGAGCGTCGCCGGAGTAAGCTCCGCCGCCGCGCGGACCTCTTCGTGGCCAAGTGTCCCGTGAGCATCCCCTAACCCTAGGCTAGCACTAATCGTTTTGCCTGATCACCATGATGCCGTAGAGCCTCTCGCCTGGACCCGTCGTGGCTGGAGCCAGCCGGCGCACCATCGTGCCACGCCGCCGTGCCGCCATGGCCGGCGACGAGCCGCCTCCAGTGCGCCTTTATGCTAACCATCGGTATGAATCGATGCGGGAGAGTGAGGTGAACACCTTGGTGGGGTCGGTTTCACTGGCGGATTCACCGCCAGCGAGCAAGCGCGGGTCAACCGCCGCTCCTCTGCTCTGCTCCCTCTGGCTAGTGGGGCCGTTGACCCCACGGGCCCCGCACGTCAGTGACCCCTATTTAGATTTTTGGTGATTTAAATGCAGATTTTGATGCTATTTTGTAAAATTCATATATCTAGTTTGGTAGATCCAAATTGGGTGGTTCCAATTTTGTTAGAATCTTGGTGAAGTGTAGTATTTAGAAAAAATATAACATGAACACTTGCAATACAGTTCTGGAAGCATTAAATTGAAACTTAAAATGTGTTTTTAAATGAATGCAAACTTGTTTAATTCATATCTAGAGTTCCTGTGCTCCAAAAATTATGAAATTTGGATGGTGATCTCTTCTTGATGAGTAGAACCTCTGGTAAAAATTTTAGAGTCAGTGCATGAATAGTTTTTAAGTCATTAATTCCCCTTTTATCATTAGATGATTCTTGTGTGAATTTTAATAATTAATTTATGAATTCAATGCCCATGAAATTTATTGGAGGTTGTCCTGGTTACTTTAGGATGCTCAGAAAAATATAAAATCTATTGCTTGACACTTTTCACTAGGGTTTCCTATTTATGTTATTTTAAGCCTTTATACCTTGTTATTTTTGTGTAGGATGTTATACTTGTTCAAATGATATGAAATTTTTACAGTAGCCTACTTAGAGCATGTAGTACCTACTGTAATTTTTGTAGATTAAATGGTGTAGTTTTTATATATGTTTATTATTCCTCTTAAATAATTAAATAAATTAAGAAAGACATTAAAAGAAATGAATTGGTGGTGAACACATTACTTTCTGGTGTTCTTTTCACATAGGTGATGAGTGAGTAAAGTTGGTTTTGTCCATTTATTTGTTTGCAATATAAGCTAATAATTATTTTTCTTGCATTATTTCTTTCTGGATAGTTCTGGGAACTTTGCAACGTTCACCATGATAATTTGGTTTTTTGGGAAAGTGGTGAATACAAAAGTTGTAGAAAATGTATGTATCTAGCTCCTGTTAAAATTTGGTGGTATTTGGTCTAGTAGTTTAGGAGTTACAGTCATTCAAAGTTGGATCACAATTTTGCTTGCTCTCTGTCTTGTTTGGACCTGATTATGTGGTTATGTAAATTCAACCTAGTAAAGGTTGGAATCATGCCTTGAGGTCTCAAAATGAATTGTAGGCAATTTCATAAGCTTTCCAAATTGTCTTGTTTCTTGTCATTTCGATTTATAGATATCTGGTTATGATCAGTTTACTGTACCACTGTATAGTCCCTGTTTTGCTGAAATACGAATGTTTGTGTGTATGCTTTGTTGCAATGTTCTTGTTGATTGTTTAGGTACTAGCCTAACTTGAGAACATGCTTAGGTGCAGGTACTAGGTCCTTAACTGAAGATGAGCAATTGTATATTAGGTTGTATAAACTTGGTAAGTTAAAGTGATTTGAATAGAGCTTAAGTTAGAATATGCAGACTGCAGTAAGCATGTGCATTCCCCGAGCATCCCTAACTTCATTCATGTGCATCCATGATATTTATCTTGCGCATACATGCAATAGGTGTGCCAGAGGGAGTGATGCTTCTGGAGTTCGAGGGAGCGAGCCAGGAGGAGGAGCCCGAGGTTCAGGCAACCGACGAAGCAGCCACCGAGGAGGAGTTGCCCGAGTGCCCTGACCACCGCCCATCCTCTTTCCTGAAAGGCAAGCCCCAGAGCATTCTAAGTCTCCCATGTTCTTACAAATATCTTGAGTATCTTTTATTGTTGTTGATGCATTAAGTATATGAATTGGTTGGAACCAATTGTTGCATTATATATCTATCCTTGTCCAGATATCGCACTTGAATCCTATTTAAGTTCAGGAACGGGTTAAATGCTTAGCCATGCTTAGTGCGGTAGAAGTCGGGTGATTTCCTGTCACCTGTGAGCTTTAGGATGAGGTGGGTCATGGTTGGCTATATTTGCTATCGTGGAAAAGAACCATGTTAATAATAAATTAAGACCGGGTGGAGTTTTGTGTAGGTTTGGACATAGTGACTCTGTTTGTGTCGTTTAAGGACTCACACGCCGTATGTCCTCATGTCATGTTGAACGCAGCCTAACACTTAGCTGGCCGGATAAGTCGTTCCAACCATGAAGCCTAGTAGCTTGACTCAGGCTGGGATCACGAGTAGTTGGTCGCAATCTGGATGGCAGTAAGGATGTGCGGAGAGCCATTGGCGTAAGCCCAAGGGCGGGTTAAGTCACCGAGCACTCATGGCAGAGTGGTTCTCTGATTTTGTAGCACTGATCATACCCGCAACTCTTGAATTGTACCAAAGGTGACTTGTTTGCGACCTTGACGGGGGAAGCAGGGTTTGTGTTTAGGAATACCCCTCCAGCTGGATAGGAATCGATTCGAATCGCCGTCTCTCCCGGATAGTGAGAACTTGACTGAGCAGCGGCAATGTAGATTCACTTAATTTAATGATATGGTTAAATGGAGAATGATGATAATGTTACCACAGTTTATACCTGCTATGGTTAATAATGTTTGCATCTTAATCAAGTGATTGCTTAGTACATGTGCTAATATAGATGACAGGTTAATGGCAAAAAGTCACTGCTAGCTCAGGTTAAGAGTTGATCATTATTACTTATGCTTTTCCACAAAAAGAAAGTGTCAGCCAGATCCACTAAATTAAGCTATGCATGATCCTTGGTGCCTTTTATTTTTGGTTTTCGACGGGTAAGTCTAGCTGAGTACATCCTCGTACTCAGGGTTTATTCTCTCTTGTTGTAGATGACCTTCTTTATCAGGGCTTCTGTAAGTACTGTCTCCACCCGGTGGGCGACGAAGACTAGATCACAGGCATGATCTCTATTTATCTTATCCAAATACTTTTGTGGGATGTGATCGGCAAGCCGGTACTTGTATTTGACCTCATGTGTGTGAGTTAAACTATTTGCTTCCGCCACTTTACAAGACTTGGTTTGTAATAACTATGACTCTGATGTGTTGTAACCTATCTACAAACTGTTTGTGAAATATTGTAACGTGTGATGTGTTAAGTTGAATTACTATGATCTTGGTTATATGCAAGTTGGTTTGAAATCCCTCATGGTTTCAGTTGACTATCGGATTTATATGGGCTCAAGTGCGTGAATTTGATCGTCCCGATGATCGTTTTTGTACTTGTGCTCTTATAAATTGGACGGTTCTGTGACATTCACCATGGCGGGCTCATGCGATATGATTCGCTTCGGCTCACTCGAGTTTCCTGCTCTCCCACCGGTTGGGATGCGGGTTCCACCCGTCTTCGAGCCATCCTAGGCCTTCCTCTTTGGAAGCCAAGACTTCGTCGCCAACCGGCTTGTCATACTACACCTCTGTGAGGAGGCTCTCGTTCCAGCGCCCATCGGAGGGGCGCCCTCCATCGGCTCGGGACACACGACAACTTCAACGACGCGGCATCTGCGTTTCATTCCGAGCAAACTCTCTGCTCAAACCACGCTGTGAGTAATATGCATAGTATTATTTACTCTCTGTTTACTATCTCCCACCGATTATCCAGAGGGACCATATTTACCGCACCATGAACACCATACGATCGGGTCCCCTACGGCCTTGCGTCCCCCGTGGATGTGTGCGCTCGAGAGCTCTGAGGGACACTGTCGCCATTCCACCTCACATCCAAATTTGTGGGAATGACGAGCTATGCTCCTACCACTTTCCATGAACTCTCAGATGACGAGGGTGAGAGCGCCACCTACCAAAGGTGCATGCAGCAATGCTTCGCCGACCAAATCGACCCGCTCAATCAGCCTGATGAAGCCGAGCAGCCAAGACCAACGATCGCCGTATATGTTGATGACATAGTAGTCAAAACAACTCAAGCCTGCGACCTGATCGCAAACTTGGCTGCAATGTTCGCGAACCTCAGAAGATTCAACATCTGGTTGAATCCCAAAAAATATGTTTTCGGGGTTCCGAAAGGGAAGCTGCTAGGATACATTATGTCCGAGCGCGGCATCGAGGCCAACCCCAAAAAATCATGGCCATCTCCAACATGGGTCCTATACGCAATGTTAAGGTTGTACAAAGGCTCAGCGGCTGCCTGGCTGCTCTAAGTCGGTTCATCTCCTGGCTCAGCGAATGGAGGATGCCACTTTACAAGCTCCTCAAAAAGACAAACACTTTCATCTGGACTGAGGAAGCTCAGTAGGCCCTAGAGAGCGTCAAAACGTCCCTAACGTCAGCCCCGATCCTTATCACTCCCGAACAAGGAGAACCCCTTCTCCTCTACATCGCCGCCAGCAACCATGTGGTAAGCGCCACGCTGGTCAACGAAAGGGAGGAGTCGAGACACCAACTTAAGGTCCAGCGGCCCGTATACTTCATCGGGGAAGTACTCACCGACCCCAAGGTCTGGTACCCCCAGGCGCAGAAACTCCTATATGCCATGCTGATGGCGACCCGAAAGCTCCTGCACTACTTCACCAACCACGAAGTCACGGTCGTCACTTCATACCCGCTCGGGGACATCATCCGCAACTGCGACGCCGCAGGACGGATCTCTAAGTGGGCACTCGAACTCATGGGCCATGACATGAGGTACATCCCCCGTACCGCAATTAAATCTCAGGCTCTCATGGATTTTGTTGCCGAATGGACAAAGGTGCAGCTACCGACCTCGGATGTCACCCATGAGTACTGGACAATGTACTTCGACGGGTCTGTAATAGTGCCCGGCTTGAGGGCTAGAGTGGTTCTAATCTCCCCGGACGGGAGTAGGCTCCGCTACGCCATTCGCCTCCACTTTTTAGCCTCAAACACCATCACGGAGTACGAGGCCCTCATCAATGGACTACGCATCGCCATCGAGCTGGGTACCACAAAAGGAAGATCAGGGGAGGATACTCGAAGTCGGTGATCTCGTACTCCAGAGGACCCAATTAACGAAGGAAAAACACAAACTCTCTCCACCATGGGAAGGGCCCTATACGGTGACCGTAGTAATTCGACCGGGCATCTACTAACTGGGGGACAACAGCGGCAACGTTCTCACCAACACTTGGAACATTGAACAACTATGTCGTTTTCCCCTAAATTTGGTCTTGCCACTTTTTAGTCAACACTTGCTCATGTAAAGCACCCCAGCCCGAACACTTTCAGCCCGGGTCGCTCAGGGGGCTCCATGAGAGTACAAATACTAAATACTACCTCTCTTTTTTACTATCACATAATAAACAACTTCATCCCTGAACGAAGTGCTTTCCTTTTCCTTTGATTGTCCTACGTAACTTTGTTCTTACTCCCAACCGAACGGACCCCGCCACGACCTACGATTACGACCAGCCGAGCCCCGCAAGCCATGCCTAGGTCCTTAAAAAAGCTGCAGCCTACGGAACTAACGGGCAGGTGTGAAAAAGAAAGGACAAAAATAATAGCTATGCTAGGATAAAAATAAAGAACAGATAGTGATTCTATCACAAAAGCAACACTGATGTATTCACTGATACAAAAAAACTATTCACATGGGGACTCACCCACAAACTCAACTATTACATTTTCTACTACTACTCCAAATACTACTATGGCCGCTCGACGACATCGCCTGGACGCTAAAGGAGAGATCATGGTGCATGCCGCCAGACGTAGCCACCGCTATAGGCCCCCCAGTTCCGTTCCCTTGACTTTGGTGAGCGCAACGGGTACCTCAAGGGACCCATCTGGTTCTGTTCCCTTGACTTTGGTGAGCGCAATGGGTACTTCAAGGGACCCGCCTAGTTTCGTCCCCTCGACTTCAGCAAACGCAACGGGTACCTCAAGGGCGTCGCACCCATAAATGCTCAGCAGAAGAGCATGGAGCTCTTGACCTTCTCATGCAGTCGAGGTAGCTCCTAGGTAGGGATGCTGCTACCGAGGTATGGCCGCCATGGCTAGAAGAGATCTCATCAAACTTCATGAATTGGTCAATCTGAGTAGCTGCAGACGTAGAGCCCTCCACCAGCATGATCCTGAGCGACTTCCCCTCTGACAAGGCTCGTCCAGTGATGATCCACCAGAGAAAGTCCACACATGGCTCTATCCCAAAGAAGGCCTCGCAGATGAATCCAGCACGCCACCCCCTTTGGCGAAAGCCGCCCCTTCTTAGGTAAAGATGACCAGCACCGCCCTAGGTAGCCTCCAGCTCAACATCACACTCTGAATTCACGAAAGGATCTGTAAGTCCTCCCCCTCGCTCATCCCCTCTCTCACTTAGGAACCATCGCGGCATACAGGCACTCTCAGAAAGGAGGAAGGAGGAGAAGAGACAATAGTTGGAGAACAGGCAAAGGACTGTGATGGAGAGCCCTCTCCCTCCCCCTATTTAAGGAAGAAACGCGATAGCCAAAGAGGGGCAAAAGATCAGAGCAAAAAACTCTCTCCCTTCCCCCATTCAATGTGGATGGGAAACGATGGGACACACCCTGACCGATGGGACGCACGCTGACCGACGAAATAATGCTTGGTCCGGCAAAACACTACCTGGTGAGATGAGACGTGGCCTGGGTATGGCCCACCACTATCGCACGACCGGGCACGAAAACCAAAGCATCACCACATGCAGGTAGCTCTCCGCATCCCTAGGCGGGACTTGGAAAAACCAAAAATGGGATCTCCGCCGGGAGAGACCATCGGGCTTCCTAAGTCGATCGAACGGCTCAGAAAAACACACCGAGAGACAGGTCAGGAGCGAAGGGACGCCCCATATAGGCCATGCCAACTCTGTCACGAACAATGAGCACGGGTCTCGGTTGGACATTTTGGACTGGAACTCTCCAAACCCCATCACTTGAGTCATCAAGGTAACACTACCGACCCCTCTATTTCTTTATAAATTATTTCATACATCCATACATGCATTCATTCCATACGCCCATGTCCCCCAGATGATTCAGGCCCCGAACTGCCTAGGGGCTCAGGAACTAAGCATCGCACATACAGCGAAATGCATCACAACGCTCCGTGTTGTGTCATGAAGCGGTAGTTGCCTCATTCGACATGAGCAACGACTGACTGGGTTCGAAGGCTAGCCCGCGAAGGGCTCGAGGCCACCCCATGTCAAATAGAGCCAGAGGAGAAAATGTAGATGAGCCCCGTGCGACCCTCGCCTAGTTTGGCAGATAGGGTCATCTCAACCTTCTCGTTCGATCCTAAGCCTTTGCCAAGCCCACATAATCTCCATCGAGGGGAGGCCATTAGGCCACCCGGGTCGGTCTCTGGAATGACCCAGGCGTCTGCCGGGTTGTAGGTAATGGAGCAGTGGAATATCACAAGAGGGCTATGCCGACCCCATCACGAACAACAAACTCGGATTCCACTTGATCATACCCGTTAGCGAACTCACCGAGCGTGTCACTCGAGCCCAAGTGATCGGGACAAGCGACAAAACTCAGCCCCTCTGGTTGTGAGGAACCGAGGATGGGGTAACACACATAACTCAAACCGACCCCTACTAAAGCCCAAACAGGGCTCGAGGGCTCAAGACACCAAATGCCCGGGTCTTCGACCCTGAACTCGCCCCATCCGGCTACGCTTCTACTGCACTCCAAAACTTCCTGGGTCTGCTACCCCGAACTCTCCCCATCTGGCTACGCTTCGACTGCACTCCAAAACTTCCTAGGTCTGTGACCCCAAACTCTCCCCATCCAGCTACGCTTCGACTGCACTCCAAAACTTCCTAGGTCTATGACCCCAAACTCGCCCCATCCGGCTACGCTTCGACTGCACTCCAAAACTTCCTAGGTCTGCGACCCCGAACTCGCCCCATCCGGCTATGCTTCGACTACACACCAAAAATGCCTGGGTCTGCGACCCTAAACTCGCCCCATCGAGATCCACGACTCTAACTTGCTCAATCCCATGGCACGCACCGACGCTAGGATCAGCGAGCTCCGTATCGACCGATCCCTAAACTAACTAACTAACTACCTCGGTTGCGTGGGCTGCACCAAGGCCAGGATCCATGACTCTGACTCGCTCGATCCCACGGTGCGCACCAACACCAGGACCCACGAGCTTCGTCTCGTCTGATCCCTAAACTAACTGCCTCTTCCGATCCCACGGCACGCACCGACGTCAGGATCCACGAGCTCTACCTCGCCCGATCCCAAAACTAAAAACACCTCGGCTGCGCAACGACGCATTAGTTAACAATTTAGTCTCGACTAAAAAACACACATGCATGCCCGCTAACAAACACCCCTAGATAATTCTACCCAAATCGCCCGGGGGCTCGAGGGCTACACCCGCGGGTGCGCTCACGCGCACCCACTGACAAAACAAAACCTCCCCCGCTAGCAACACATAAAAAACCCAGGATGATTCTGCCTAAATCACTCGGGGGCTCGGGGGCTACACCCGTGGGTGCGCTCGTGCGCACCCGCCGTCAAGACAAAAAATCCCCTAGATGATTCTGTCTGAATCACCTGGGGGCTTAGGGGCTCCTGTCGGGTTCATAAACTCGGGGTTCCTCGCGGATCGGCTTCCCAACGAAGGCTCAGCCCAAGCAGACAACGCACGACTCATGGGCCGACCCAAGCATCAGAAAAATAGGCTAGAAGGGCGATCCAATCATCGATCGGAAGGCCTAGCCAAGGAGGAACAATGCCTATTTTCTGATTCCGGCCCTCCTCTCCAACCGGAGTGCTCACTTCGATCTCTAGCCCACCTCTAGACGGCCTCTCCAACAGGAAGGCCTGGCCGAAACACTACTTCTGACTCTAACCCCGCGTCTCCGACCGGGGTACGCAAAAACCCTGCTCATCGCTCTTCTCCGACTGGCGCAATCAGAGCCGACTGGGACCGACCGACCAGGACACCTGCCCAGAAAGGACCAGAGAAACGAACAGAGAAAGCAAGGCAAGGCACCCAAGTCGAACCATGATACTAGGGACCGTACCCTGTACACCTGTAGAAACAGTACTCTGCAACCGCCCTAACATAAACAGTGTTGTAGGCGCCGACATTTTCCCTACAGTATTGTGGACGCCATTAACTCCCATACGATAAGGCTCCCCCACATGCCTCTGGGCATCGATAGTGTTGTGGGCTCCGGCATTTACCATATCGAGTGAACATGGTAAAACCCCTCACATGCCTCTGGGCATCAACAATATTGAAGGTACCGATATCTGCCATACCCAAACAAGACGACGTAGCCTCCCACGTGCATCCGACATCCAATAGTGTTGTGGGCGCCTACCATCATCCTATACCTGTCGGCATGGGTAGCAAGGTTTAGAAGCATACGTACTCTCTCTCTCACTTGTAAGGCCACCCCCTTCATCTATAAAAGGGGATGCGCTCTCTCCTAAGAGACTCAGTTAATCCAGGTCGATTCAAGTGCCTCTAGATTCATTAGATCGATCAAGTTCACTAGCTCACAACCACATAACCGCTAGGTTCGCACCTCAAGCACATGCTTGAACACTTAGCTCATAGCAGAGCTCCTGTCGCTCTCGGCCCTTCCGACCGGACCTCTTGTACCTCCCATCTTTCTCCTTCTCGTTTGTAACCCCACTACAAACTTCGAGTACCTGGGCTCAGGAATAAAGTCACCAATCGACTCAAACTGGACGTAGGGCACGTTGCCTGAACTAGTATAAATCATGTGTCATTGAGTGTTAGGACACCTCCGATCACAATGTACGGCAAAACTATAAATATTTACTTGTTGGTCACTTTCTGCACCGACACTACACTTATATAAATTAGTTGGCATTGCTATATGTAACACCCTCGATGTTACACCATAAATCATTTACTAAAATATGTCATAAGTACCATGTTTAAATGTTATTGCATGTGATAATATGAACAAGTAAAGTAGTGTGATTTAAATGAACCATAAAAACTTTAAATGAAAGGTTGTTCGCGACTTATGAAATTATTAAGTAAGGATGTTTGCGAAATTTTATTGAACAAAACCACTATAGAACATGCATGAGAGGCCTAAATAAAGTTGGAACTCTAAGGATTGTAGTTGATAGTGAAATACTTGGTGTAGGGAAATAATTGGGTTAAGTACAGATTTCAATAGCTTGAAAATGGAACTACAAATAGAAATTCAATTATAACTTAGAAAATTTCTTAGACTTTGGAAAGGGTAGACATGGCTTTGTTCATCAATTTTTGTAGAAAAAATTAGTTAAGAAGTAGAGTAGTGTCATGGCCTGTTTTAGTAGCCTTAATATATCCTCTAAGGCATAGCAAAAGGTGGTTGGGGATTGGAATCACGGTTTAGATTTGTCGAATGCTTTAAAAACCAGTGCGCAACACGTTCTCGGCCGTGTTCCCTCAATGCGGGCGTGATCACCGTGTCTCTAGGATGCGATGTCGTTGACTCGGGCACCCCACGCGCGCACTCTGCCGCACTCAGTCGTCCTGGGCGCACGGTGCTGCTGACCATGCAGGCCCAGGTGCCTTAGGCCGTTGTGCCGCCATGACGCACGGGCGTCCCATTCCCGCTGTCACAGCTGCTAGCTCTGCTGCTGCCGCATTCTCCACGCACAACATCGGCTACTGCTATTCATCAAGTCTTCTCAGCAAAGCGCTACGTCTCTATGGCCATGTTGAATGCCGCTGCGCACATGGCCAGTGCACAGCCGTCAGCCACATGCCATTGAATGGCACTACGGCGCACGGGCCATGCTGGTCGCATGTGTGTGTGTCTGTCGGCTAGTGCCTGACCACGGGGTGCACCGGTCGCGCCAATCGCGTCCAGCCAAGCACACTCAGGCTGAGTCTGGACCGAGTCCCCCGCCTCCCATATGCCCGTGTTCCCCTGCCTTTTCCCTTGCCACCGCCGCTACGCCACAACACCTGGATGTGATAGGTGCCTCTCATTAATTTCACACACCAGCACCTGTGCTCTCTTGTCCTCTCATCGCCTAAGCCACCTAGAGTCTTAAGGACGGCCGGTCGAGCGCCAATTTGGCATTTCCGCCCCGGTGAGCCGTTAAGGCCACGTTGGACCATGGACGTGGACAGCTCGCTCGCCATTCGCCCACTGTCCAATTCATTGTACCACTACTTTCGCCTATCTCTTTCCTTCACCCCATGTACCCCAGCCTAGTAGCTACTGGCTTGTCTTCATCGCAGACGCGTCCGTGTCATCACGGTGCGCCGCTACCAAGCTCGACAGCACGTGGTCGACTTTCCTCAGCTGCCTTCTGCCCCAACCATCACTTCAGGTAGACTTGCGGTGCGTCATTGGTGCTTAGCCACCACCTCTACTGGCCTGTTACTATTGTAGCTCGCCGAGGTGGCTACGCCACCATCATGGGCGGTCGTGCACGGTGGCAGCTCGCTCCAGTTTCCCCCGTGACTCCATATTGCCGCGTTGAGTTAGTGTTAGGGTCGTAGGTGGTTTTGGCTCGTTGGGGGGTCGGTGCGGGTCCTGGGTGGCCAGCGCACCGCCTTGTGTCACCGCTCGCCGCGCGCAGGGACGCCCGAGGACCTGGCTGTCGTAAGGATGAGTTGTTGCGAGGGCTATTTTCTTAAGTGCCGACTATAGAAATAGGCCGCATAGTAGTCGCGTGAATAGCAGATGGAGTGAGGGCATTTTCGTAAAAGTACCAGCGCGCGCGGGCTCCTTCACCACGGACCGCTTTCGCACGTGGGCCGAGCCCATGTTGGGCCGCACTGAGCTCTTTTGCCCTTTTCTTTTTCTAAAAAGAATTAATTAGTGTTTTTCTAATATAGACTCTAAGCTGAACTTTGATAAATTATAGTAAATTTTATAGATGTCCAAAAATAGTGAAATAAAATTTGTTAGGTTGATAAAAATGTGATCTATCTGTTGATGTAGTTAGTTTACATTTATCTGTGAGAATATTAGGTCCATTAATTTATTTAGGAAAGCTTAGCATTATTTAGATTAATATTTATAGGATTTTTTGTGGCAAACTGGTAATAGCTTTGACTATGAAATTTTTACAGTAGGTTCATTGTATTATTATGTACTCACTGTAATTTTTGTAACCTTATAATAGGGTGATAAATAGGGTAGCTAAGTACTCTTTATTTTAGTATATATGAAATCGTAAATAAAGTAAGAAATGCATTTTTGGTTGCTAAGATAATACTTGAATGTTCTGTACTTGTTTAGTGGAAAGAATGGGTAGATTGGCATCTTAGCCATTAGAGTTTGCTTAACAGTTTGATAGATGTAGTGTATTTTAAGAGTTGTTGTTGCCGTAATACAAAGCATTGCATCATCAATTCATGCATGTAGGGAACGAGCTAGTGGAGTTCATGACCGTGGGCGAGCAGGAGTACGAGGAGGTAATTAAAGAGTACGAGGAGGAGATTCTCGTACAGGAGGGAGCCCCGAAGCCACCAGCGACTGACTTTGATGACACCTCGCCTGCCCAAGGCATGCCCTGACGCATAACCCTTATTTTGAATAAACACTGGAAATATATATATGATGTGCATTTATGTTGCAGGAGTTATATTGAAACTACATGCATAAATATATCTACCTACGAGTCCTACTAGCTTAGGTCGAGTAGCTGCTATGCTTAGGTTTTATTTTTGGTAGCGTGAGTAACCTGTCGTTACTCACAATAGGTGATTATTATTATCACTCTCATGATAAAATGGTGAAAGGAAAAATGGAGACCGGGCAGGAACATGGTACGGGTATTGGTGGATGTAAAAGGTTTGTGTCCCGCGGCAAACGAGGCATAGCTTGGTTACACTGTTTTCCCTGTCCGTGTCGGTTAAGGACCGGCCGTTGCATTGGGTTCTAGTCAAGCCACAGACTTATTATCCTGAGCACATACTTGTTTATGGGAATATGGAAGGCTCACTGCTCTTTTGTCATGGGTTTCGGCTCTTTCCGGACCGATTGATTGGAGGCGGGGATGGTGGAGGTCTAAGCACCACACTGAGTCCGGGACTCAGGTGTGGGGGCTTGGAGTTCAAGTTTGGACGGGGACCTGGACCTCCTGATAGGAGAGTGGTGGGTTGGTCCTGCTTATGCCTGGGGTACAAACGGGGCGTGTGTTTTGGGGTATCGAGCTAGACACATTGATTCATGAATCACCGGGCAATCCGGTACGGTTTGTTATAGTCTAGCACCGTAGTAAGAACTAGAAGACGAAAGAGGGTAAAATGGATTTGTTTGCTCAACTCTTGCTTAAAAGTAGAACATGTGCTTACATAGAATGGTTAGATAATGAACTAATCATGACTGCTAATAAGAAACATACGTAAGAATTCACTACTAGTATTGCTTTCTGCAAAAAGAAAACCTAGTAAACCATAAAGCTTATCATATTCTTTAGAGTCAGAAAATTATTCTCACTAGTCGGGTAAGTCTTGCGAATACATTATGTACTCAGAGTTTATTTACCCCTGTTGCAGGTGTAGCTTGAGGAGTAGCTGTTGTGTGGAGGATTCTTCTGGTGGGCACATACGGATCCTTGTATTCTACCGTTAGATGTTTATTATAATTTTGCTGTTTAAATTCCACACTCTGAACTTAGTATTGTAATAATATATTTCTAAGAACTCTTGTTGTATGAAATGGACTAAGTATTGTAAACTCGTTCTTATTATTGGATCCTGGAGGAAAAACGTGGATTGCTCGAGTTCTCCCTTGGGGTATGTTCGACGGAACCGTTCGATGTAGCTAGCTTTCAGGGTGCTTAGTGTCTAGTGGAAGACGAGCGCCTTCGAAAGCGTGCTATTTCGAATGGTTCTGCCACAATATATTCAGCGGTGATTTGTACATCGATAAGAATGTTAGGAATCTAGCCGCCGGTAGGTGTCTTGTTTTTCTTCATTTCCTTAGGAACATATAGTCCCATTCTAATGCCTGCAACGTTGTCATTGGCTTCGATGTAATGTTTTCATTGTGACATGATGTGTGACTATTGAGTTCTAAACAGGTGATCTTGCTTGGTGGTTTATATTTTCGTTAGCATACTCCCTACGTTTTTATTTACATGTCATTTTAGGTTTGTTCTAAGGCAAATATTTATATCTTTGACCATTGATTTCAAAATAATTATATAGATTAACTATGAAAATTTTCTTTTATAGTATATAATTCATATGTTGTCAAACTATAAGGATTTCTTTTGAATTACATGGTCAAAAATAGTAATGTTTGACTTAGGACAAACCTAATATGACATGTAAAAAAGAACGGAGGGAGTATAAATTATACGTGGGTTTATTCGCACTCAAGGTTGGTGAAAGATCTCTTTGGATTTTTGTAACTGAGTGACAACATTAATAGATTAACATGTTTTATGATAGATGAAAATGTGACAAATAGTCAACAACATAGTTGAGCTACATAAAGCCATAAAAAAGAGATGACAAGGATCATGAAGTGCAAAGGCTCAACAGTGAAGTTGAAGATGGTGGATAGATGTAGATGATAAGGGTTGAAAGCAAAGCAAGGCAGATGTATATACATAAGGCTTTTGTCATGGGTGACTATAGAAGTTGAATGGTCGAGTTTAAGATAGATAGTCATACTAGAAAGAGATGAAAACTCATTGCTAATACGGTTATCTAGTGCCATTAAGTAAGGTATAACATCACATATGTCTTAGATCGAGTGGCGTGAAGAGGAAGCAAGCGAAAACATATGATAACATGATTTGAAAACGCTAACTCATTGTTAAAGTGATGGTCATCCTATGGAAGATCTATTGAAGTTAACCATTTTAAAAAGGTTTAAGAAAAGATGGTTTTTTTTTATTTTTACCGAGCCTTTGGCACCAGAGTTGGTCCAATCGTCGCTTCACTGTTTTTAGAACGGTTTAATCATCAACAAAAATAATGACTAACTTAGCTATACGACTATTATTGTACTTACTTTAAATGACACGTCCATACAAATTCAAAGGCCACTAAGGAATTTAGTTTAACTCTTAGAAACATTATATACTGTATACTTAGTTACGCGTTAAGCTATATGTCACGTATAATTAGAAACATTATTTGCAGTATACTAGTTTACGTGTTAAGCTATAGATCGCGTATAGTTACAAATAGAGGAAGTCTATATAGCACTCACACATTCCCCCCTCATCTTCACGCGTGATTTCTGCTCCGCCCACTCCTAGGCCCGCCGCACCCTGCTCCTTCATCTCCGCCGCCGCTCCTCCTCTTTGTCCTTTTCTCCGCTGCGTCGACCTACCGAGCCGGCCTGCTCCACCGGCGCTGAACCTAGTTGATTCGGAACGCCTCCCTCGCCGTCATCCTCTCTCGTGCGACCGACACGGCGAGCTCCTCCCCGTCGACCTCCTCCCTGCCTCCCCGTGCCCCCACCCACGCTGGCCATGGCGGATCTGTCGGATCTGGCGGCGGCCATGGCAGATCAGGTAGCGGCCATGGTGGATCCGGCGAGGTAGGCCGCCGCCGCCTCCTCCTTCTCCTCCTCCAGCGAGGAACAAGAAGAATAGTGGGCGTCGGAAGGAGGATATCGACGGTCCAAAAAAATCTAAGTGCTAGAAGAGATAGAAACAGGCCGCTGTGTAGACTTACCTCTACAAATACACCTACCGGATTGTTCTGCAAGGCCTCACCTCTTTGGCTCTTCGCAACCTCCCTGGACTCCCGAGTCCCGTTGCTTCCGCCTGCATAGGGCCGGCCCTAGGCCAACCCTTGAACTCCTCCCCGCTCCCACTCGCCGAGCTCGACGCAGCCCACCTCGCAGAACCCCAATGGAGGAGGGCAGCAAGGCGCAACTGCCGCCCCCATCTCACACTGAAGCCATGGATCAGCCGTCCCCCGTCCCAATGGACCAAGACGAGGGCCGGGAAGCCGCGGAAACCATGGAGGAAGAAGAAGCCACCGCCGCAGATGTCTCCGATGCCGCGGATCCCATGGAGGACGGGGAGGCGGCAGGAGACTCCGCAGCAGCCGCGGAGCCCATGGAGGACGACGCGCCCACGTCCTCCCCGACTCCCTCCGCGCCGTCGGCCACCGCGGCCGTCGACGACTCCACCATCGCGCGGAAGCGCCGCCGCCGTAAGAAGCAGTTCCCCGGTATGATCCCCACGGCCGGCGTCCGCGTCCTGCGCGGCTCCTCCTCCTCTTCCTCCCATACCGCGGCGCATCTGACTGGCGTCCCCCGCCGCCGGGGACGCCCCCCCACCTCCTCCTCCCTCCGCCTCGCCCGGGAGCTCGATTCTGAGGCCCTCATCGCTCTCGCTGCGGGGTTCCCCGCGGACTCCCTCTCCGAGGACGAGATCGTGGCCGCCGTGCTCCCACGCATTGGCGGCGCTGAGCAGGCCAACTACCTTGTCGTCCGCAACCACATTGTAGCGCTCTGGCGTTCTAATCCCCTCTCCCCCGTTGCCGCCAACGCCGCGCTCGCATCCATTCGAGCCGAGCACGCTCCCCTTGTTGCCGCAGCGCATTCCTTCCTGTCTGAGCACGCATACATCAATTTCGGTCTCGCCCCCGCCGTCCTCTCGCTTCCCCCACAGCCTCCTCCCTCTTCTCCTCCCCCATCCATCCTCATTGTTGGCGCAGGCCTTGCCGGTCTGGCTGCCGCACGGCACCTGATTGCGTTTGGATTCAAGGTGGCCGTCATTGAAGGCCGGTTCCGACCCGGTGGCCGTGTGTTTACCAAGACAATGCGTTCTTCTGCTCTAGAGTATCCCAACACTGTTGCTGCTGCTGACCTTGGAGGCAGCGTTCTCACAGGTATCAATGGTAATCCCCTTGGTGTCATTGCTCGGCAGCTTGGATTCCCGCTCCACAAGGTGCGGGATAAATGCCCACTGTATCTTCCAGATGGCCGCCCAGTTGACCCTGACATGGATGCTCGTGTTGAAGCTGCCTTTAACCAGCTTCTGGACAAGGTTTGCCAGTTGAGACAGGTGATTGCAGATGGTGTACCACATGGTGTTGATTTGTCATTGGGCATGGCACTTGAGGCATTCCGGGCAGCGCATGGTGTTGCAGCTGAGCATGAAGAAAGGATGCTTCTGGACTGGCATCTGGCAAACCTGGAGTATGCTAATGCTGCCCCTCTTGCTGATCTCTCCATGGCCTTCTGGGATCAGGATGATCCATATGAAATGGGCGGAGACCACTGCTTTATTCCTGGTGGAAATTCCCAGTTTGTCCGTGCATTTGCTGATGGCATCCCGATATTCTATGGGCAGAACGTGAAAAGGATACGGTATGGGCGTGATGGCGTGATGGTTCACACTGATAAACAGGCATTTTGTGGTGATATGGTGCTGTGTACAGTTCCTCTTGGTGTGCTAAAGAAGGGCGACATCAAGTTTGTGCCTGAGCTGCCAGCTCAGAAGAAAGAGGCCATGCAAAGATTGGGTTTTGGTCTGCTTAACAAGGTTGTGATGCTGTTCCCACGTGATTTCTGGGATGGCAGGATTGATACATTTGGTCACTTGACCGAAGACTCTGGCCAGCGTGGTGAGTTCTTCCTGTTTTACAGCTATTCTTCTGTCTCGGGAGGGCCATTGCTCATTGCTCTTGTTGCTGGGGAATCTGCAGTCAAGTTTGAGCAGGCTTCACCTAAGGAAAATGTTGAGAAGGTACTGGAAACACTTAGGAAAATATTTTCACCCAAGGGGATTGACGTTCCAAATCCATTGCAAGCAATATGCACTCGATGGGGCACAGACAGGTTTACTTATGGATCATACTCATATGTGGCTATTGGGGCTTCTGGTGATGACTATGACATTTTGGCTGAGAGTGTGCATGATAGAGTTTTCTTTGCTGGGGAGGCAACAAATAGGCGGTACCCCGCTACAATGCATGGAGCCCTGCTTAGTGGGTATAGGGAAGCTGCTAACATCTTAAGAGCAGCTAGAAGGAGAGCAAAAAATGTGCACTCTCCTGAGAAAATGGATATTAATGTTGAAGTAAAAGTGGGTGTTAATGGTGAAGTCAAAGACACTGTTAAAGATAGCTGCATTGATTTGGACGACCTATTCCGTTCTCCTGATGCTGCTTTTGGGGGGTTCTCAGTTCTCCATGACCCATCTACTTCTGAACCAGATTCAGTTTCTTTGCTGCGTGTTGGAATTGGTGCTAGAAAGTTAGGCTCTGGTTCACTTTTCCTCTATGGATTAATAATGAGGAAGCATGTAGTTGTGTTGGCTGCAATAGAGGGTGATGAACAGCGGTTGAGTACAATGTACCGAGATTTTGGGACAAAACTGGTGGGATTGGATAGCTTGGGTGATGCTGGGGAAAGCCTTATCTCTCGGATAAAGGCTGCCGCTAGGAAATAATACCTAAGTCAGTATGTTGGAATGATTTACTCTCACCTGTAATAGTTTTCAGCCTGAGTGCTGAGCTTTTATGCTCAGCATAGTAACTGACCTCTGTAATTCATTTCATTTGATTAATTACTTCAGATCTCTTGGCTCTCATCAATGCATAAGTCCTCCCATGTTGTTCTAAACTGCTGATAAAACAGCAGAGAATCATGAAAGATCATATCACCACATCAAACAATTTGGGATTCCTTAACGCTTCTTGTTCGTAACTGGTACATAGTAACATTATTGTCTACACATATTAGTTAGTGGTTCATGTTAGTTTTCTTTATTCTTTAGAGGAGATTTTAAATAAATCATCAGTTTTTTCTTTAATTATTCATCTGTGGTCCAGCTGTATGAAAAAAATATTCTTCTTAGGGTCTGTTTAGAAAGGTATGTTGCTCTAGGGATTTCCCAATTCAGTTCAAGTTTGAACGAAACTATATGGATTCTGACCCCCTATCCATACAAGTCCTTTGTTTGGTCAGTGAGATCATTCATCCTTCTACCTAGCAGTCAATATCTGTGGCCTAACACAACATATTGTGAAATTACATGGTATTGG
This sequence comes from Miscanthus floridulus, assembly GCF_019320115.1. Lineage (NCBI taxonomy): Eukaryota > Viridiplantae > Streptophyta > Magnoliopsida > Poales > Poaceae > Miscanthus > Miscanthus floridulus. The sequence goes on along the minus strand of NC_089586.1, from coordinate 121,645,800 downwards.
CAACACATGTATAGAGCTTGTGAGGAAACACTTCCACTTCTCCAAGTTTTAGGAAATAAATAAATCAACAGGTAACATGATTAATTTCAGCACCATGTTTGTATAAAATTAGCACCATTTTATGATTTTTTTTTGGCCCAACAGTTATGTGTAACCTTCTTTTTATTGAGCAAAGTATATGACTTATGTGACTCTTATACTACCAATCCCCGTGACAAGATCGAGCATCTTTCGGCTCAACATACTTGGTCTTGACCATCTACTTCAATATCAGGGCCTAGACATTATTTATTTTGTTAACGTTAAGTTTCAAGGATTCACACTGTTATAGTTGGCTATCTAAGTGTGCCCTTTGAAGCTTCTTGGGACATATTGAACTTTGAAATATTCCAGATAACATTTGCATTTTCTCTGATTGTTTATTTGTTTCCTAGCACTCGGATATAGTTACATGCTTGTCTTAGGCTGACTAAAACTGAGGAAAATTCTGCATTGTGGCCATCTAGTTTCTGTGTGGTTTATGAAAACTCTGCACTTGTTGATTGTTTGCATGCTGTAAACAGAGCAACTGTAAATCTATATGCTTCTTCTGTAGCATATCCTGAACTCCAAGTAACACTACATCATGTTGCTTCAGCTGAACATTTGCCATCTGACCCAAGGTGGAAACCTCGCAATGTTGGTTGGACCACAAGTCTGCAATTAAATCTTAAAGTTTTCCTAGTTTGCTTGGACCTCATTGGTACTACTATATACTATTTATTCAAATAGAACCTGTCTGTAGCAGTTGTATTCAGACGGTGAGCTCTTGGTGGCATCTTGCAAATGTGTGTGTGATTACTTGCAACTGTTGGGCAACCGACCACAAGTCATTGCACCTGGCGCTGATTGCTAGCTTTGTATGATCTTTCTTAATGGTGTCATTGGATTCCTATACTATTATCCCCGCCCACTTTGATACGGCTTGTCGTTTGTTTTTGGCAATGAGCAAGCACTGCTTATTTTGTGATATCTTCAATTGTATCTATAGCATTCATCCTCAGGGAATTGGATAATAATGACCTGAAATCTGCTGACCCTTCTTTGACTACTGACGTTGAAGACCGTTTTGTTTTTTATAAATCATAATGTGCTTGCTGTCCTATTTTTCACCTCTGATTCAGCAGCATGTAACCTTGACTATGAATGGCCGGCACCAGAGTTTCACGGTTATGATTCCGATCTGAACTTCACCCAAGATAAAATAGCTGCTGAATTCTTCCGTTCGTTGTTCATCTCATTCTTACGTCTCCTGGATATCTTCGATGTGTGAACCTCTGTATCTTTGGAAAATGCAACTGGCCACTGGTGAGTGCCTTTGTCGCAGCTAAGAGACTGAGGGCATGTTTGATGCCCATGGATGAGAGATTGTGGTCCGTAGTTAAAGTTGTTTGGTTCACGGTCCAGAGAAAATATTTCCTCTATCTCTATATATTGAAAATGAGCTGGTCATTACAAAAAAAATGGCCGGATAGATTCATCCAGATTTTATAACCCTGTGTTTGGCACAAAATCAGCAATAGATTGCACGCTGTACTAGTAACCACTAACCACTAGTGGAATTATTGGGCTGGTGGTGCGATCTTGGCCGCATCCCACACGGATATTATGGAGTGGCCATCTACCAACCTGCAGTATGACATCGACGACCGTGTCAAATAAAATGTCTCGCCGAACGGGTCCCGTCCGGTGCTCGTCGTCACTTCGCTTTCCGATCCGTGACCACTGGTGCCGCTGCGGCTCTCAAACCGCGTCTGTCTCGATCCAATGAAGTGGAGATCTGTACTACTGTACAGGCAGTACCATGGCCTTGTGCTGCTGTGCATTCGCTACTTCATGTGCGATGCATTTTGTACATGTCGTATGCCGGGCATGTTCGCCTGTCTGAATTCTGGATGAATCTGGATGGTTTGGAGGAATACTGGATGAATTTATGAGAGAAAAATACTGTTCCGGATAAAAAAAATAAGCGGATCAAGTCGGGTTTAAGGGCACGCGAACGGGGCGAGGAGTCGTCATTGATTGCGTCGAGCTTACTACCATGGTCCATCGTCCATGGAGAAAGAGAACACAATGCAAGCACCAAATGCAGAGGACGATAGATGGACGTCGTCGGTGGCAGGCACTGTGTATCCAGCCAGAGCAGCAGTATGCAGATTTATGGCTGGCTCTACCAGCGGAAGGATCGAATTATACCCATGGTCAGCATGGAGAGCTGGCAATTCTCGCGACCGACATGAATGGTCCAGCGTTGGCATGGCCTACACAGCACACCCCCTCGCCGTTGCATGTCCCGATCTATCCCTTCCAGTGTACTAGCATTGAAAAGGGTGAGGAGCCGGCATTCTGTAAGTAGTGAGATAGAAAAATCTCTCCTCTTCAACAGCATGCACGCATGGTAGTGATGGCTGCTTGGCACATCCAAATCATTCCTCGTCACCAACGTGCTAGTAGCCCACCTTGAATTCGTGCAGTGACAGATGACCTAAAACAGTCTCTGGCGATCTAGTCCGCTGACCAGATGTTCTCATCACAATTCTGCCCTCTCGAGTAACCGATGTCCATTCATTCACTCATTGCCTCACAGTGCTCACACAGTCATACAGGGGTTGATCGCTTGCGAGCTTAGTTTATGCAGATGGCGACGGCAACAGGAGTTGAGGGACAACTAAGCACCGTGGCCTAGCTCTATGGAAGCATCACTGACCCACTCGCTCGCCTCGCTTTTACAGAGCCGCACGACGTCAAATCAAGCAGCCAACAAAATCCATTCGGGGATGGCTGTGGCAGTGAGCCTGCGACTAGTGAGTGCGGCAGTGCGCGGCGAGCCCATCGCCGGAAAATGGGCGCTGCAGCCTCACAGACAGAGGAGTGGGTCGGCTCAATTCACGGCTGGGCGGGGGACATGGTAGGCAGGCCGGCCGTTTCGCCTCGACTGGGTGCCCACCACCGGCGCCCGGAAGGTTCGGCTTCGGTCGCTCGCGCGTGGGCGTGGGCAACTCTGCTAGCTTCGCTTAAAAGCTACTGTAAGAGTACCGTTAGCTGATTTATTATAAGCGAAAAATATTTTTTTTTCTGAAACAGTACGGCCCGTATGAAAAGCAAACAGGGCCAAAGGCGCGCGGCGCGCCACGGCGTCGTGCCGTCGTGCCGGCCCGTGTTACCGCGACGTGCGCGAGCGGTTGAGGCGCCAAAAAAAATGCAATCGCGGGCGATTCTTTCGCGTATTCAACGTCCATCGCTCCGTACGTCCCCTGCGTGGGAGCGCGATTTGCCGCCGCGAGCCGCGGCCGCGCACCTGTGTGCTCCGACCAGATTCGCCTTTCCAGCCGCAGCGAAGTCGTGGCATCCCCTCCCTGGCTCCCCATGATCACTGACCAGTATCCGCCGCAAAAGCGGCGTCGGCACACGGGGAGCCAGCCGCTTTTCCCGTCGGGTGCATGCGGCGAGCGGGTTTTCTTGGTTTTTATTACAACTTGCTAGGACAGGAGCGGTCAGCCGGCATGATTTCGTAATGTACCCGCAGCTGGCAGCTCACAAGCAAGGTACATGAAGAAAATCGGCACTGCCGCATGGTCATACAGATCAGCAGTGTATAGGATCGATCCTGTTCTATCCCATGATTTGATAGCACCGGTTAAAAACCTAGCAATATATAGAACCGACGTCGAACCTATAAATGGAGCCCACGATATTAAAAACAGACAGCCCAACTTGCGATGCTCGGTGACCAACAGGCCAACAGCGCCGGGTGCCGGTGCCCAGTGGCCCCCACCCCTCCTTTCTTTACGAGATGATTCTGCGGCAGGAGAGAGAATGGTGGATGGGAGCGGGTTCTATCCATCGCACCTGGTTCTTCAACGAACCAGCGATGCAATATATCGACCCAGGTCGATAAAAGATAGGACCGGCATAGAACCGCACACTGCGGACACTCATGGGGTCCTGAATTTATGATACCAGAATCTAAGCTCTGGACGCCATGCCATATTATTTTTCATTCAACCCTAAGGTTAGCAACATTTAGTATGAAGTAGTAGCGGTTCAGTAATGTCGATTGTCGAGTATAGCATGTCTGGTGCCCCAATAAGGCCATGACACACAATCTAGCCGGTTAGAGTATGCCACTTAGAGCAAGTATAATAGCAGGCTGTAAGCCGATTAAATGCTGAGGTGGAGGAGAGAGGAGAGGAGAGAGAGGAGAAGCGGGCTGTAAGCTTACAACCGGCTTGGGCACAAGAACAAAAAAATTCTATAAGAGAGACAAGTGAGCCATGTATTAACTGTAAAGAGCTAACTATTATATGAGTGAGCTGAGAGAAGGCTACAAAGAACCTTACAGCCAGCAAGCCGGCTGTATTATTAGCCTTGCTCTTATATCGCTGAGCAAGAGCAAAGACGGAAGGATTATAACTTCACGGATTTCAGCAACCAATGGCTTTCCCTCCTCCAATGTGCATCGCTTCTTTTGATGTGTATAAACTTGCCGCGGCAAACCTCGTCGCCCTAGTACACATGCTGAACCTGAAGGAGTTTTTTTTTACCTGCGATCCCCGGGATTGCACATGACGTGCGGCGGCGACGACAGTGGTTTGGGGATCTAATGTCCAGCATAATTATTAACTAATCAGTCTGTCAATCATCAGTGTTAGTCTAATCTCTACTACTAGTATGCCAGAGTTTAAAATGCAGCGGCAGGGCGCCACGGTGCCAGCACGTTCAGAAAAACAACGCGAGTAATGCGACGTTCTGTAGCATCACGAGACCGGCCGAACCCAACACACGTCAAACGAAATCGGTACACCTCCAAAATCCCGCGGGGCCCGCACGCATTAAATTTCAGTTCCATTCCCAACAGCGCCGCCACCCCCTCGTCCCGTCTCTCCCACCGGCCGCGGGCCCGGTGTACCATGGCCCACCTATCACTCAGTCATCCGAGCACCGTAATCTCCAGCTCTATTAATACTGGCGTGTTAGCGAGAAGCCCACCAGTGTCAGCGTCGTGTCCGTCCCGTCCCGTGTTCATCTGGCTGCTCTTCCCGTTCCGTCCTGTGACGCGTGGGTAAGGAGGAGATCCGGATTCCGGAGGGAAACGCCGAAGGGCCTTCACTCGATTGCGACTTGGTCTTGTGCTGTACTGCCGCTGCTATCTTCTCTCTCTCCCCCATTACTCGTGTAATGGCGAGGAGGCAGTAGCGCTTCTCAGTGGAGCAGCGCAGCCCAGCGCAGGCCATCGCGGAATTGCTCGCTGCTGCGGTCCAGTGGCGTGGCAGCCCGCGTGTCGCGCTCCATGCGGCACTGGTGCGGCTCGTGAGATCCATCCGCAGCAGCAGGCAGCAGGCATGTCGCGGCCGCTGTACAGGGGCGTGTCGGGGATCGGCGGCAAGTTGGCGGCGGCGGACGAGGCGTACTACGACCCCATGGAGCCCAGCGAGAACGGCATTGGCGGCGGCGGCGGCTTCGTCCGGGGCGGCGCGCGGAAGCGGCACCTCGCGGCCGCGGCGGTGAAGATCGGGGTCCTGCTGCTGGCGGCGGCGGCGCTCGTGGGCTCGGTCGCGTGGGCGGGGACGCTCTACGCGGGGCGCGGCGCGGCGGCGCGCGCGGCGGCCTCCGCCGCGCACCGCGGGTACCGCCGGCTGCAGGAGCAGCTGGTCACGGACCTGCTCGACATCGGCGAGCTCGCGGGCGGCGGCGTCCGCGCCAAGGAGGCGGAGGTATGCCCGCCCAAGTACGAGAACTACGTGCCCTGCTACTACAACGTCACGGACGCCGTCGACGTCTCGGATCTGGGGGCCGGCGTCGTCATAAGCTACGACCGCCAGTGCACGCGCGACGGCAGGGTCACTTGCCTCGTCGCGCCACCAAGGAGCTACCGGATTCCCGTGCGATGGCCCAGCGGCAAGGGCTTCATCTGGAAGGACAACGTGCGAATTAGCGGGCAGGAGTTCTCGTCCGGGAGCCTGTTCAAGAGGTGTGTGAACAATATTTACTCCGTCGGTAAAATTCGAGGTGGTGGGTTTGGTCTACTGGTTGTGAATTTGGTGGCTGCTCATTGATAACAGGATGATGGTGGAGGAGGACCAGATCTCGTTCCCGTCGGACGCGCACATGTCCGACGGTGTGGAGGATTATGCCCATCAAATTGCCGAGATGATTGGGTTGCGGAATGAATTCAATTTCAATGGGGCTGGGGTAAGTTATTGCCGTCTGGTCAGTTTAACCTATGCTATTACTAGTAATTACCTATTTGACTTTCATATCTAATGAAGGCATACCCAGAACTAGCTGAAGTATAGAAATGAACCAGTGACATTTCTGTCAACGTGGGTTCATTCTTTGGTACAAAATCTAATTCTTATAGCATCTCCAAGAGCCTTTCTAAATCTCACTCTCTAAATCATCATTTGAAGAGCCATTTGCATAAAAATCGCTTTCTATATCTTTTCACTCTCCAACAGTTTTTTCTATATCTCATGCGCACTCTAGAGAGCCATTCTCGTCTTCTATTTTTGGCTAGCGAAAAATCCGGAATAGAAGATGGCTATATTTGGATGACCATTTAGAAAAGCTGTTGGAGGATAATTTTTCACAAAAATCTCTATTCCTAACATTTAACATTTAGGAAGGATATGGAGAGTCTTTTGGAGATGCTCTTATTATTAAAGGAGTCACCCACTCTTGCTAGTCCTCTTTGTCAACACCCTATGAATTTGCTGGCTTCTGCCAAGATTTTCCGCCCACTTTGATTTTTTTTCAGGATTCAGGACACCTGTACTTTATAGTGGTTCCATAAGTAAGCCTTGTGATTTCCATTGAGCATTTCCTTTGGGCTTGATGGATTTAAAATTTCTACCTCACTATTTACAATAAAACCATGGTGCAATTTTAAGCAGATAATGGTTGTTCAGTTATTCTGGGGAATAATATTCTATTTATTTGGAAACATTATTTCATTCATAAGTTGTTTCCCTGTCTGATTTATCAGTTTAAGATGATCCTTTTATATCATGATTTTTTATTCAGCGAACACTTGTCTGTCGTGGTCTTTCCACTTGGCGGTACTTTAGAAATATTGCATGTTGAGTGGGCTGGCTGGAAAGTGCCTGTCTATTTCTAATTACTTTGACTTGGGAAACTCTACATGCCCAATGTGCTGGAAAGTGTATATCAGAGCTTACTACTGTACTTGCAAAAGTATGTTGGCAGCAGGACCTTAGGATCTCCACTATGATCCTTTATTTAAAACATATATATTTTTTAAAGATCATCATACAACACACATTTGGACATACTATGTAGATCACTTTATGCTCTGATTGGCTAGAGTAGGATTTTGGATAATTGTTATGTTTACAGAAACTCTTCTTGCTGATGGTGTTTCTTGCTATGCCATTTTCAGGTTAGGTCAGTCCTTGACATAGAATGTGGATTTGGTACCTTTGGGGCACATCTTTTTGAGAGAGATCTCTTGACCATGTGCATTGCTAACTATGAACCATCAGGCAGCCAAGTGCAAATTACACTGGAGAGAGGCATTCCTGCAATGATTGGTTCATTTGCAACGAAGCAGCTTCCATATCCCTATCTTTCCTTTGATATGGTGCATTGTGCGAAATGCAATATCGAATGGTACAAAAACGGTATGTGTTAAAGTCTTCTTCTTTCACATGTCCTGGCCCTCATTGACTATTATAATGTTATTTAGCAATATCTTAAGTTAGCACTTCACATGTAAAGATCGGTATAAATGTCTAGCTGAATATTAAATATTTAAGGATATACAGTTGTGGGTAACTTTTGGTTGACTTGTAACCCTTGCCTCTGTGAACTTCGCATACATCTGATTTCTGTAAAGAAGCATCTATGGTAATTTGGTACTTTAGGATGGCTATAAAGTAGTATCTCTTACAGTCTTACTAAATATGTAAACATCGGTTTTCTCTAATTCTGCAGATGGCATTTTCTTGGTTGAAGTGAACAGACTTTTGAGGCCTGATGGATATTTTGTATGGACATCGAATTTGAATACACATAGGGCCTTGCGTGACAAAGAAAACCAAAAGAAATGGACGGCCATCCGTGACTTCGCTGAGGGCCTTTGTTGGGAGATGCTGTCACAACAAGATGAGACAATTGTATGGAAAAAGACAAATAAAAGGGAGTGTTACAATTCAAGGTACTGTACTGCTTACCAACACCTACAAGCTTTATAATAACAAATGTTTAGACTAGTGGTGAACTTACAGAACCATTTTACAGAAAATCTGGGCCTGAGCTATGTGGCCATGATCCAGAATCACCATACTACCAACCACTAAACCCCTGCATATCAGGCACAAGAAGCCAGCGTTGGATCCCCATTGAACATCGTTCCACCTGGCCATCTCAGTCTAGACAAAACTCAACAGAACTGGACATACATGGTAAGTATTTGACTACATAATGCAATTGGAAAAACAAGCAAACAAATCAACGAAATTAAAAATGTGTTAGTGTCTTAATGTTCAAATGTTTGTCTATCTTGCATTAAGGACCTTCTAATTTTACAGGTGTGCATTCAGAAGTCTTTGCTGATGATACTTCAAGCTGGGACTCCATGGTGCGAAACTACTGGTCTTTGCTATCTCCACTTATATTTTCAGACCATCCAAAGAGACCTGGTGATGAAGACCCCCAGCCACCATTTAACATGCTAAGGAATGTTTTAGATATGAATGCTCACTTTGGTGGATTTAATGCTGCTTTACTGAAGGCTGGAAAGTCTGTATGGGTGATGAATGTTGTTCCTACAAATGCCCCAAACTATCTACCACTAATATTTGACCGTGGTTTTATTGGGGTTCAACATGATTGGTAAGCAGTAGTCCATGATCTTTTTCTTCTGTTGATTTGAATTTGTTTCCCCTCCCCCCCCCCCCCCCCCCTTATTTTGTTTCAGGTGCATGCTCTGGTAATGCTAAATCTTGAACTACCTTTCTTGATAAAGTTTTCCAAACTAAACTTCATATGCATAGACAGTCATAACTCACAAATGTTAATACATGCAAATTTTAGGCATATGGAAAGTTGTTGATGTAGATGAATTTTTTTAAATGTAATTTAGAGGAATTATAGCATTATCAATTTCACATAATTTTATTAGAGCACACGGAGATTCATGCATAAGTAAAGTATCAATTTGATAGACAACTTTCGGCAATATCCATCTTTGGATCAACCTTCAGTTAAATGATGGATGGCTGGACGTGTGTTTAGGTGTGACGCATTTCCAACTTACCCAAGAACATATGATATGGTGCACGCTGATGGCTTTCTATCACTTGAGAAGAACCACAGGCATAGATGTTCTACTCTTGACATATTCTTGGAAGTTGATCGCATCCTACGACCAGAGGTAAAGAAAATTTGGTTTATGACACTGATTTGGAATCCATTATTCAGTCGTGAATCATGTCTGTAGTTCATTTAAAGGTTCTTGGATGCATGTGGAGCATAATACATAACACTGCACTGTTTGGGTATTCATGATTCTAATTTCTAAATGGTACAAACCGTAAAATGGTTCATATGGTGCCATTCTAATTAGTGTTGTTTTTTTAAGACAATTAGTGTTGTTTCTTTATTGCACCATATGGAAAGAGCCAGGGACATTAATAGAACTAGTACATATTAACTTGGTTTAGTTTCTTCAAAATTTTGGCCCTTGTATGGCCATATACTTTGGTAGAGTTATCTTTGTGATCATGGCCATATGGGTAATGTAGACTCTACTAGTGCAGAGGTTTGTCATTAGATTTTGCAATGGGAAATAAAGATACCCTATTCCATACTTACATTTATCAACTGTACAAGTATAATGCACAATTGCCATTACCCATGATGTAAGGAATGCAGCAGAATTATCAGACTAGTCTTGCACGGCATACTTCCACACCTGTGGAGCTCTAGGCATGTCTTCAGTCATATATTTTATACAAGTGTTGTCTAATTTTTTCTGCTTGTTTGATTTGATGTAGGGCTGGGTCATAATCCGTGACACCGCCCCTCTTATTGAAGCAGCAAGATCTGTTGTTACTCAGCTCAGATGGGATGCCCGTATTTTAGATCTTGACATAGCTAGTGATGAAAAGCTACTCGTCTGTCAGAAGCCCTTTATCAGAAAATAAGGAGCATAGTAGACACTGACACAAGATATGGACTTATTCTTTCACCCTACACACTATTACAACTGAGTACAAAGCTTGGGTCAAAAACACGGGAAGTATGATTCAGCTAACTGTCATGCATCGCCATGGAACCGCAAGGTGCCATTAGATTGTTCGGTCAAGTGCATGGTGGCGAGAACAGGCTTGGTGGCTAAGCTTTCCAGGCCAAGGTTTTATTGCCACGGTATAGAGGGCAATAAAAGGAGTACTTGAAAGGATGGAATATACCCAAAGACTTAGCCTTAGATAGGAGTGCTTGGAAAACAGCTATTCACGTGCCTGAACCTTGATTACTTCTGCTGAGTTTCAACTCTAGCCTACCCCAACTTGTTTGGGACTTAAAGACTTTGTTGTTGTTGTTGTATACAGAGATGAAGCCATGAAAATTACTTTAGTAATGAAAAACATATATCCAATAAAGGGATGCTGCTGCGGTGTACATAATCGCGGTCAATGTGCCATATAGGTATAATTCATTTTTCCCTTATTACATTTTTCTCTCTCTTTTTTTTGTAACTGTACCAATTTGTTTTTGTAACTTGTATGTAAATTGGTTGGTCTATATACTGGTCATCCCAGACTACAGCCTAGTGAAATCAATATAATTATTATTTGGAGATGAATGATAAGAAAGAGCAAATTATAACTAGTCCACTATATCTTTCTACCATTTCTACAGTTCATAATTTTTGGACATTGTAAGGAAACCCTTCATTATTCAAGAAGAATACATGGTTACTAGAGGAATGTGTCAATATTTCTTTGTGGTAGTTATTACAATCTTGTAGGTAAGTTTTTGCTTTTGATGGCCATTTGGCGTTAGTCGGAGCTACTGAAGTGAGCTGGCATTGCTGTGTGGTCTCAACATCCCGTGCTTTTGTGGAGGATTGAGCGTCCAGTTCATCTTAGCTGTAGTTTGCTATCTGCCACAACCAAGTGGGCTGTCGCATTGTGACGGTGATGTGCCACCTAAAATCCGAAGGAATTGGCTTGTCATTCTTCCGTGGTTCCGTCCTTTTTTTTTCCATTTCTTTTTGCCTGCTTTTAATATGTTTAACTCTGCTAATACTCTGGGCCAGCATAATATAAATTCACTAGAAAACGGTAACAGCGGGTTAGAGAGGTTTCGGTAGAGCACACTTCATGAGGTCCTCAAAGCTACAGCATCTCACCGACTTAATGCATTCTTTTTCTTTTTCAGTTTGCCGCAGTTAAAACTGGTGCTTTGACAAAGCACCAGTTCAGATTGTTGATTAAACAAATATACATGGAAGAACTATCTGTCATCTTAATAGGCCACGGGCTGCATTTCAGGCCATCCGAACATCCGAAGGGTTGGGAACGAAAATTCATTGCAAGTGAGGTGGAACCGTGGAAGGAAAGATTTGTGGCCATGGATCAGCTCTTCATTGTCATTGTTGACGATATAGCAGATCATATCTTGAGATTTATTATGCTTCTTCCTCTTCCTAGTTCGGTAGCTCCTACATGCAAGAGGTGAAGTTGGCGTTTCAAATTGCAAGGAGACATTTTGGGAGCAATTCATTAGGCCATTTTGCAAGCATGTGCAATCTGGGAGCAACAAGCAAGCAGCAGGAACAAAATGTCACAATGGATGGCCTCTTTACTGGGCCGCAGGCCTACTACTACTATTTTAGAAGATGGGCCTTGAGTGATGGGTGTTGCCGGTTGCCGATTGAGCCGTTGGATGGCCAAGGAACGGCGCTCGGTGGACTTTTGGTGCAATACTAAGCTGATGCTGGAACGGCGATGGGCAGGAAAACCCCTCCTCCCAAACCCAAAACCTCGCCGCGATGGGCAGGAAACCCGCCGTCGCTGCAGCGGCGAGCGACCTCGAATCCCTCGCGGCCACCATGCCAGCCGATCTCCTGGCCGCAGCCTACAGCGGCGGCATCCACGGGCATGCCCTCTTCATCGACGCCCTCGTGCAGCTCATCCCGCCGCGCTTTTACCTCCCGTGCGGCGACGAGGATCGCCCGTGGTACCAAGGGCCTCTCCAAGGTCGCCAAGGCGGCCATGAAGGCTCAATCCCGCGCCAACGTGAAGGCCGCCCGCCGCGCACGCCTCGACCCCTCCGCACCGCCCGCTTCCACCCTCGACCTCCTCAAGATGTCAGTCGCGGACCAGGCGGCGGAGGAGGAAGAGGACGATGATGAGGACAGTTCGGTGACCTATGTGGAGTTGCACGAAAGGCTTGGACGCCGCATTGTTGAGCTTCAAGGCAACCGATGCACCAGGCCTAAGAAGGAGAGGGGTGTAACATCTGTGCCCAAGGTTGTCTGGAAGATGAGTTACTATATCTTATTTCAGAGTTTCATTTGCTGGTATGGGTAGTTGGTGGTTGTAATAGGTTTAGGTATGAAAACGGTACGGATATTTTCCGACCGTATTCGAAACCGAATCCGTTTAGAGGGGTTGAGATCTGTCCGTATCCGAGTCCGGATATCCAACATCCGATACCGTATCCGTATCCGAATACTCAAATCGCATATTTACGATGTCGATATCCAATCGTATCCTATCCGACATAGTTGACACTATCCATATTCGAATCCGAATCCGGACAGAAATATGAAAACAAATGTAATATCAGTGATATCCGTCCGTATCCGATCCGTTTTCATCCATAAATAGGTTACAGATTCATGGCTGCTAAAGTGCCTTATTGCCTGAACTGAAGTTTCAGTATTCAGCAGTTCTATGGATGATTTTTGGATTACTTATATAGCTGTGTTGTGTTTTACGAAGTCATGCCTTGCTAGTTCTTTCTGACATGAGATTGATGCACTGGCAATGCTGAATTGTGCTTATGCCCTAACAGTCCATGGTGGTCCCGGAGAGCAGCGGCCTGCCGGCCTCTCCAAGGCCCTTCCTAATCACCCTATTTGTTTTGTTCCCTTTCGGCCGTTTGTTTTCCATCTCCTTAACCGTCGTGGGCTCGTGGGTGCTCCCGATCTGGTGGGCAGGGACACTGTTCCTGCTCACCGTGAAGCAGGTCATGGACGCAGCACAGTCCAGTGATGACAAGTCTAATCTCGCCATGAACGGCGTCGAGGCTGTCCACTGGTACAGATTTTGCTTCTTTCGGCGGTGCTTATAGGCTTCTAATATTCGTTCATGGACCAGATATTGGTGTATATCATATCTGGGGGCTAAAGCAAGGCATTTTTGGAGGTTGGTGTGTATGTGTGGCTGGGGGTCTGGTTGCGCAAGATTGTATTTTGGATGCTTGGATGAAAGATTGCTCATTAGTGGATACATTGAGAAAGAAAAAAAAACACATCTCTTTTATCTGATATTGTTATGTTCAAATTTAGCCTCTGGGACATAGCCACATAGGTATGGTTGGTTCAAATGAAATGCTTCCCTTTTATGCGATTTATTTCCAATACTTTTTAATGTCCTTTGTTTTTATTACTATAGTGTCTGTTCTTTGTTCATTTTTTTTAAATCTAATTCATCTGGTTTCAGACGGTTTTGCATTGAGCATATAGTTTGTATATCAGTTATGTTTACTCTGAATTGCTGGTTAGGCTTGTTGGACGCATGTTGGTTAACGTTGAGCGCATCAGAGATGTTGCGTTCACTCTTCATGATGGCACTGGCAAGATAGATGTGAATCGTTGGTAGGATGCTTCAGATTGTCTTTGATGTTTAACGATTTTTTTGGATTGTTCCGTTAATTTACTGCTATTCTTTTTTTTTTAAGGGAAAATGTGTCTTCTGACACTAAAGAAATGGCTGATGGTGTTGCCGAGTCTTACCTGATGAAGGAGCTGAAACCTTTCTGGGATGTAATAGGGTGTGGGTCTTTAGTAATGGTCTTAGTGCCTGCTTCTGGAGTTTACTTTGTACTTTGTCTTTTTTGGTTGGTTGCCTGGTAGTGGCTGGGTGAGTGTTCACCGTCTGACAGTTGGGATTGGACGCTCTTTGAGCTAACTGTGCTGTGAAACTTTGGTCTTTTGATAATATTTGAAATGCCGGGGCGTTATGCCCTTGAACTCTAAAAAAATGGCTGATGTCAAGTAAGAATTACATATTAACTGTCACATGTCAATAATTCAGTTTTGTCATGCAACAAAATTGATAGAGTTGCTTTGTTTTGGTTTTACAAGTAACGGGAACTATGTCACAGCCAATGGCGTTTTGAAAGATTTCAAGGAAAGCGTCATGTGTTTTCAAGGAAAACGCCATGTAGTTGCTTACTGCCTTACTCTGTCGGTAAGCTCTACCTGCTATATAAATGAAACTGATATGATACAAACAAAATATTAGCATTAAATTGTATGACCTCTTTTATTGAGGAAACCAGTGGTCCTAATACTTTAAGTCAAAATGAGTCATATTTTCTTTATCATGAATTACTATTCTGAATCTTGTCTTTATTCTTTACATTTACCATCACAGGGCGGACATCCAAGAACATGTTGACGCGGGCAACATTTACAACATGATTGTTTCAAATGTTTACTGTGAATGTTTTCCTACCCATGGAGTATCAAAGTCTCACCTATCCATTCCTTCAAATGTTTTGCGGTGTGGATGTTTCACGCTCCAAAGAGGCACATTCCTTCAAATGTTTTGTATTGTGAATGTTTCACGCTCCAAAGAGGCGTAAAACGCGGAAATCTTTCGGTCCGAGCGCTCGGTGCCAGCCACCACTAACGCACGGGCCACAAAGTCTTCGTGCGAGCCCAATAGTCTTTGAGCGGGCCCATTAGCCTTCCTCTCCCTCCCTTGTCTTCATCTCTGGCGGCTGCTCGGGGGAGGCAGGTCGGCCCGGTGGTGGGGACAGGAGAGACGGCGGCAAGGCGGAGGCGGCGGTGACGCCGCCAAAGCGGGCGGCAGCGGAGGTGCCCGAACAGGGGAAACCATGGCCATGGCGTCAGCGTGGGGAGGGGAAGAAGGAGGGCCGCAGAGCTCCGGCGAGACCTTGCCACGCCAGCGGTGGGGGGCTAGGTGGTGGCGGCACGTGGCTAAAAAAAATACTGACGGATTGCTACGATCCGGCCACTCGATGTATAACAACCCCTATGAAAATGTGAAATGAGTCTAATGATGAATTGAATCTAACTAAAAAGACGAACACTGAATTCCTCTTGACATACGGACTACACAGACAAGCTTCTGTCACTCAATAGCGAAGTACCTTCCCTGATACACCCTCCATTCCAAATTATAAGTGTTCAGGTTTGTTTTAGATATATAGTAAAAGGTACTCCCTCCATCCCAAATTGTAAGTCATTCCAAGAATCTTGGAGAGTCAAATTTTTTTAAGTTTGACTAAAATTATAGAGAGAAACACAAAGATTGATAACATCAAATAGGTATAATATGAAAATATAACTAATAAAGAATCTAATGATACTTACTTGGTATGATAAATATTATTATTTTGTTATATAAATTTGGTCAAACTTGAAAAACTTTAACTCTCCAAGATTCTTGGAATGACTTACAATTTGGGATGGAGGGAGTATGTATCTAGATATTGTATATTTCTACGTGTGTATCTATTTAGAATTGAGGGAGTACTACAAAGCAGTGGCCTGAGGATTACATTTTGCACCGATAACTATAATCTACCGACAGAGACACACGCGGTCAATTGTAGATTGTTTTTCTCAAATACATCTCTTGATTGTCTAATGTTATCCCTTGATTGTCTAATGTTAACTGTCTAAATAAAAAAATGATGAGAGTCTTTTTATCTTTAATTTAATTTAGCATTTATCTAAGATGGCAAGATTCAAAGTCAATATTTTTTGAGCCGACATCGGACTCAATCCGTTCGGCTGCTGGTTGATGCTGCTGCTGGATGGCTGCAGCTAGGGATGAAAACGGTACGGATATTTTCCGACCGTATTCGAAACCGAATCCGTTTAGAGGGGTTGAGATTTGTTCGTATACGAGTCTGGATATCCAACATCCGATACCGTATCCGTATTCGAATACTCAAATCGCATATTTATGATGTCGATATCCTATCCGACATAGTTGACACTATCCGTATTCGAATCCGAATCCGGACAGAAATATAAAAACAAATATAATATCAGTGATATCCGTCCGTATCCGATCCGTTTTTCATCCCTAGCTGCAGCTGCTTGGCTGGATGATGCAGCAGCAGCAACAGCACAGCCAAAACAAGTTTGAGATATCCCTGCTCCACCCCTGTCATATACAGACGAGGGCGTGTCTACTTTGCCGCTGCTCTCTGTTAAATCGCGACAACCCTAGGAAGCTGTCCAGCTTGGCATTGGTCGAGCTGGACAAAAACTTCATGCAAATGGGATGCTGCACCTTGGCGAGGGCCAGAATGGACTGCGGCAGGGTCCACATGCCGTCTCCGCAGATCAGCCGGCCCCCGAGTCCCCGACGCGACCGTTTTGGTCTTTTCACTAGAAACGGTAATAGCGGGTTGGAGGCTTCGTCAGGGCACCTTCATGAGGTCCTCAGCCACAACAGCACACGGACTTGTAAAGCATTTCTTTTTTCTCTGTCAGTTAGCTGCAGTTGAAACTAGTGCTATGATAAAGACATCGCTTTCTAGTGTTATATCCACAATGCGCGTTTGGTTGCGAAATCATAATTCCGTTTATTGGCCAGCTGGGATAATTTCAGGAGCAATTGTAGCGACAGTGACATGGCATCTGAGCCCCAAAATGATTGCCCCATTCATTCCTCATGGCTCCGTGCCTCCGTTCGATTCCATTTTACAGCAAGACACCACAGATTGGCCACTCGGTGTTATACCGTCGTTTATGGGATTCTCGTTTTTTTTTCCACGGAGAATCGGATTATAAGGCCTTGTTTAGATGCACACCAAATTCTAAGTTTTTTCACTCTCTCTCCATCACATCAATTTTTAACCGCTTGCATGGAGTATTAAATGTAGGTAAAAAAAATAACTAATTACACAGTTTAGTTGGAAATCACGGGATGAATCTTTTGAGCCTAGTTGGTCTACGATTGGACAATATTTGCCAAATAAGACAAAAGTGGTACTATTCATCGGGTTGCAAAAATTTGCAAAGAGAACAAGGCCTAAGCAGCAAAAATGCAGAAATTGCACTAGCACTCTCAATCACCAGCCAAGTGCGTTTCTTTTACCTCTCGTGATGCGACACAGGCACAGGTACCAGATGCAAAGTTCGTCCACGAGAATCGCCACAAAACGAGCAGCAAGGCGCACAGATTCTCCGGCGCCCAATTATCCATGACCCCAAAAGGTAAAATCAGATTCTCCACGGCAGCCGTGTACTAGCCGGGCCGGGAGTCCGCCGGCGGAGCCCAAACTCCAAGGCCCCACGCCCGCCGCAGGCCGCGACTGACACCCCTGACGGGTACGCCCACATGTCACACACGGGCCGACATACATACGGGCCCACACGTCATACACGCGCCGCGCAGCGATCTTGTACAGTCTCCTCGCCTGCTGCAGGTGGGGCCCACGCCGCGTCATCGCGTTCCGGTCCCGCCCGTCATGCCCGAAGACGACCGGCGCGCCCCGAGGTCCAGACTGGCTGGCGAGCGCTCCTGCATCATCCGATCACGATCGGACGGTTGGCTAGGACCCGAACCCGATAAAGCGACCCCCAACGACGCGGGCCTCACACACACACCGAACCCACCCCCGCACCCACCGTCGCGCCCGCCGCCCGAGTCGCCGAGGCCGCCGCGGCAGCGCCCTCCCGGCGGTGAGCGCAGCCCTGCGAACCGCGGCCACCGCCGCGCCTCGAGGTGCCCAGATCTAGGGCCGAGCGGCCCCCTCTTCTAGGCCTTTACCCGCTGCGGCCCCATGGCGCGGCGGCTGCCGTGTTGGACAGCGCTGCTCCTCCCCTTTCTCCTGGCCGGCGTTGGTACCTCCGCCGCCGCCGCCGCCGCCGCCGCCGCCGCATCACCGCCCCACGATGCGTGCCTTGTGCCTACTATCGTGGAATCCGTCCTTGGGACTCCCGACACGTGCTCGACGCTGGATCGCCGCCTTGGCGACCCGGTCGGCGTCATCGAGGTGAGATATTTTCAGCGTTGTGATAAAATAGCCGAAAATTTGTATGTATGCGAATTTGTTCGTTCCATTACCATACTTAGAGGTCCCATATAATTGTGTTGATGGAGTGGAAACTAAGCAAATGATTTGTGATTCGAATTGTTTGGCACGAAAAGTTGGGATTCCAAAGTTAGAGGAGGAAAAAAAAAATCTTGTCTGCAGTTCATAACTAGTAGGAGTATTATTTTGTTGGTGGTTCTCAGGTTATGTGTAAATAATTGCTTCTGTTCATTGGTTTAGACTTTTAGCAGCTATATATTGCTTATGTTATATCAAAGCAAATAATAAAAAAACATTATTCCTATATATTTTCGATTTTCTCCCACCTGAGCTGCTGAGCATTAGGACTTTCCACCAGTAGCAGTTGTAAAATTTGAATCCGACTGATTTTTATCCTTTCAGGGAGATGAGGTCACTTTGGCAAAGGCAGTTAATCTTCTTCATGCAAACAAGGATGACTATATTGCTGTACTTTTCTATGCCTCGTGGTGCCCATTCTCACAAGAATGCAAACCAAATTTTGAGACACTGGCTTCCTTATTCCCAACTATTCGACATTTTGCATTTGAGGAATCTGCAATAAGGCCAAGGTTTGTCCTTGTATAGTGTAAAGAAAAAGTATTTCTTGTTGCAATACATCTATTTTTGGTGGAATATCAATTTGATGCTGGAACTGCAAACTGCAGCATAATATCGAGATACGGCATTCATGGTTTCCCTACACTCTTTCTGTTGAATTCAACCATGAGAGTACGGTACCATGGACCAAGGACTGTTAAATCACTTGCAGCTTTCTACACTGATGTCTCAGGTGTGTTATTTCTTTTCCTTATTGAACAACAACTGTTCTCTTTTATTGGGATGATTTTAGTAGCATGATTGTTATAAGTCATACTTGTTGCTTTGCACATTCAACAACTAATCCATGTAAGATTGTGAGCCTGGCTTTTCCCAGCTTACTTGGGGTTTTTCTTTTCCAGAAACTTTAACCTTGTTCTTGGTTCTTACTATGCTTAAGTCAGTTACAAATGGTAAATTTATGTGATGAAGGTATCAGTGCTTCGGTGAAGTCAACTGCAGGGGAGGCCATGGTACATCCCTTGGATGATATTGAGCATAAAAAGGATGCCGAAGAAAATTGCCCGTTCTGGTGGGCTCGGTCACCAGAGAAAATACTTCAGCAGGATACTTATCTAGCATTGGCGATTGCATTCGTTATTTTGAGGTTGCTGTATCGTCTTTTCCCAAAGATAGATTCCTTTGCTAGATGGGCATGGAGGAGGCATAATCTGTTTGCAAACTTGATGGGGGCACATGAATATTTCCTCACCTACCTTGAGCAAGCAAGACAGAAATTTCATAGGCTATACCCTTCAAGTTCAAAGCGAGGAAATCTGCAGGAGGGGGCAATGAACGCTACTGCTTGGGCTTCCAAATCATTAGCATCCGTTTCGATTGGAGAACCAAGTGCGATTGGAAGGACAAACTCTACAAGTGAGCTAAGATGAAGTGTAACTTTTTTTGTCCGCAGGGATATATGTACAGTACGGTAGAGCGATCGGGATATGAACACCCAGAATATATTGTAACGGCTGTATTACTCTTTGTATCCTCCTCTTTAGAATAAGTACATCCTTGCTTTCACGCCTTATTTTGAGTTGTTACAGCCCAATTCTTTGGAGGAATAAAGTTTCTGGTGTATTGAGCAGTGTCTTGTGTTCTGAAATATGTACTGTATGTATGATGACTTCTGCGTTTTGGGGGCCTTGGTGGCATCACAATAGGAGTATTGTCACTCTGCTGTCATGCAGAAAGTTGGTGTGCCATGGTAATTAGAAATTCAGTGTGATGTCAATAAGAACTCCCGTTTTGCTATATACTACTGCACAGGTACATATATACGGATACTGAAGTATTATTACATATTTACATGGAGTACTATCATATAAGATTTTTACATATATACAGATACTAAAGTATTTATATGGAGTACCATCCTATAAGATTTGCATTTATACGGAGTACCATCCTATAAGATTTGCATTCTTTATTCAGTTAACGCGCTACGCGAGCAGCCTGCGCGACTCGGCGTACCATCGTGTGTAGCAGCTCTCGAGGTTGGGCCAGTCGGTGTCGGGGCAGGCGGCGAAGTGGTGCAGCCAGAGCGAGAGGACCTCCTCCCGCTGCTCCCAGCTGAGCTTGTCGATCAGCAGCATGTTCGGCAGGCTATCTGCGCTTGGCTTATCAGCTATTTTTCTCTTATACTAAACCGGTTAGCTGTACTTTAGCTTACGGCTTATAAGCCAATCCAACCGAAACGAGCAGGCTGGTCCTCCAGCACGGCCACCATCTCCGGCCGCTCCCGGCACGTCAGCACCGGTGCGTCCGTGCCATTGCTGCCGCGGCACAGCAGCGGCAGCCACGACCGCAGCATGGCCATCCGCTGCTCGGCGACCGCGGCCTTGTCACCCTTCCCTCCCGCGCTCTGCTCGAATTCCCTCGAGTTGGCGTGCTTGAACAAGAACACTGCGCATGAATTAATGTAGGAAGGCCTTGTTTAGTCGTAGGAATTTGGATTTTAGGTGTAGCACGTTCGTTTTTATTTGGTAAATAGTGTTCAAACATGGACTAATTAGGCTTAAAACGTTCGTCTCGCAATTTCCCACCAAACTGTGCAATTAGTTTTTCTTTTCGTCTACATTTAATGCTCCATGCACGGGCCGCAAACATTCGATGTGACAGGTACTGTAGCAACTTTTTAGAAGTTATGGTGAAACTAAACAAGGCCTAAGTGGACATGTAACTGATCTCTAAATTCATGTTTTCTTCTGTGCTTCATTAACCCATTATTAATGCAGGTTGCAGGCACAGCAAAAACGTGCCAGTTCACACCCCGTTCGCTCGATCGTATCGCCGTACTTATCACTCTCTTCGATGGATGGTACTGTACTTATCATGGTGACACCTCGGTCGACCTCGACGAGCCGACGAGGTGTGAAAGGGCAACACTAGGGACAAAGCTCAACCATCCTCGTTCCTACCCTACCCATGTTTGCAGCCCTGCCACAAACGACGTGCGTGAAGATCCAACCACGTCGATTTTCAGCACAAACACTCGTGAAACGGTCACGAATTCACAATACTACTGTGTTTTCTAGCGGTCTTGGCAAGGTTTGGACCAGAGAAAGTTCCGCAGAGCTCTCGGCAAAAAAAAATGAAGAGTTTTTGACGTACCGGCAACGCGAAGCAGCGAGACCTGGAGCGCGGGCTCGGCAACGAGCGCGCGGCTCCCGAGCCTCTCCGCGGCGTCGAACTGCACGACGGCCTCGCGCAGCGCGCCGCACTCCGCCATCTTCTGCCCGAGCCACAGTAGCTCGGCAGCCAGCTTCTCCGCCGCGGGCCTGCCGAACCCCTCGTCGTCCAGCGAGGACGCCGCGGTCGGCCTCCACCACCGCATCCCCGTCCGCACCGCGCGCACGGCCAGCTCCATCCCGGGCCACTCTCCTCCCGCCGCGGACTCCAGCTGCCGCAGCGTGCGCGCGAACGCGCCCGCGAGTGCGGCCCGGTTCACGGCGCCGACGCGGGCGCCCCCCGCGCGCACGTTGTCGTCCAGCAGCCGCTCCGCGAGGCCCCGCAGTAGCTCGTACTTGCGGGAGGCCACGGGGAGCCTGGACGCCACGGACAGCACGTGCGCGAGCGAGCGCCCCACGCAGGTGTCTCCCGCAGAGCACCCTGGCTCCATGCGCGTTAGCGTGGGCAAGACCGCTGGCGGCGGCACAGGCGCGAGCGCGGAGAGGAGCATGAAGAAGAGGGAGATGAAGACCTGCGTGGCGAGAAGGAGGCGGCGGCGGAGCACGGTGAGCGCGCGCGCCGCCGCGACCGGGAGCGGCAGGAGCAGGAACTTGGAGCCCTGCTGCTGCGACGACGACGACGACAGCAGCGGCTAGAAGGCCGAGACGAACCTCGACGCGAGGGACGCCAGCGGGTCCATCGGCGTGCGGAGCTGCTGCATGCGCTGCCGCGTCTCCATTGCTGCGGGAGCGGAGAAGAGAGAGCGCTAGTCCGAGGAGGAAAGCAAGAGAAGTGCAGCTATGCAAGGCGCCCAAGTGTTGCCGCGGCGCAAGAAACGTTCGCGCACGGAGGAAGGAGCCAAGGAGGCGACAAACTGGCGGTCCGTGTCGGCGACGTGTTTTGTTCCTTTGACAAAGAGAGATACGGGAAAACGAAGGGAGCTGCTGTATGTGCTTGCGGATACATGAGGCCGATAGAATAGACAGGTCAAATTTCTTTTTATTTAGCTGATCAACTTTTCAACATATTTGTCACAGCCTCATAGGAAGGAAGCTAAACGTGAATTCAATGGGGGCAGAGAACTTTGCACAAGTGTCACAGATCTCCAACGGCAAGCAGTGGTGTCTGGTGGCAACTGCCCGCAGGGGCAACGGATCAACGCCCCGAAAATTAGACACTGCACTGCACAATCATGCACTCCAGCAGTGCCAACCGCTCACAAGTCACAACCCACAACTCACAAAGTCACATGTGTGTTCTCGACCTTCAGGTCTACAGTGCATGTATTGTATCATATAATACAAGATCGACGCTTTCCATACTGGACGGCACCGGAGAGATCTCACAGTACAAATTAGTTGGATTCCCGTCGCAAGAAGCTGCCAGGCCTATATACTCAATGTGACACGACCTCTGCTGTCGGATTATATCAAAATCCCCTCACAATCGTCGTGAGATACAAATTTTGAATGACCCCAAACGGAGAAGAGTTTAATGGCTCTTGGATAGTTTATCCGGAAGCACAGACACTTCTTCCTTTTACAAGCAGCCGATCAAAATTGCCTTCAACCAGGCGAGTCTTCCAAAAATTTAAAGTCGGAGGTGGTCCTGCTCCCCATATCACTTCAGGAGTTTCTGCAGCCTCCTCTCCGCTGCAAGGGCTGTTTTGTTCTGTGGTTCCAAAGCCAAAGCATGCCTGAAATCTGCAAGTGCAACAGATTAAGCAAGGAGCAAATGAGGCAGGCTCTTCTCATAAGGTTATGTGCATAGTGCATTTTAGTAGACAGTATAACACTGTGATAGTATGGCTTCAAGCAATGCAGGAACTAGTTTGATTCTGACAGCTCATTCATAATAGAATCACAAAACTCTTCATAACAATAAAATAATATAAATCAATAAAGACCCATCCTCCAAGAGTGAGGAGAAAGAAAGTACAGCACACAAAATTCCAAAAAAAAAAGTATGCATGTTCAACCAAAAACACTGCTGGGTGCAACTTGCTGACAATCAGCACAATAAAATGTCAACTTTAGTGTTTTACGATAAGCTGCTAAGAATTAATGCAATGACAGAAAAAACTGCCCCACCTTGAAGTGCTTCTTTGTAATTCAAAGTTACTTCCCTTGCACAACCACGCCGTAGATATGCTTTAACATTCTGAAGCAACAAATGAAATTCACAGTAAGGATTTGATGTTGCCATAACAGCACAATATCAGAATCATCCAGAACTATCCAATAAACCTTAAGAAACTCCTCTCTTAGGGTTGACAATGCTACAGATATGTCACCCATAACGGCATGGGAATATTGCATCTACAAAAATCTCTTACCTTTCTATCCAACAGTAAGGCCCGATCACAGTCTGCTTCGGCCTGCTTAAGACTACATAAGATAAAATATGACAGATTTAGTGTACTAACTTCAGAAAAACTTTGAGCAGAAAAATATGGCTGGTATTATACCGGCCCAGTTCCAGATAAGCTGCTGCTCTGTTGCAGTAATATGTTGCATTTGTGTCACTCAAACTGATGGCCTCTGAGTAAAACTCAATTGCCTTGCTCCACTGTCTTCTTTTGAAAGCACTATTTCCATGTCAAGGGAGCACAGACTGATTTAGTTTGAAATGAACATGAGCTGAAGAAATGAACTCGGTTGCTTTAAGTTGGTGGCAGCAAAAACTCAAATAACTTTCTTGTACCACAACCACTTCATAAGACAGTAACCATCTGCATGTTCATAATTTTGGTTCAGTATGTGTTCATACTTTTTATCTAGTATTTTAATGCTGAGAACAAAGATCAAGGGGCTGCTTGGTTCTGGGCATAGCTCGCCTCGCCTCGCCTCGCTGCATCGGCACAAGCGCCGAGTGAGCCGATTTGGCTCTACCACGAAGCAAGCCAAATCTTGCTCGCACGGTCTTCGAAGCGTCCAGGCAAAAGAACCAAACACCCGCACTGACTCGCTATCCTCGCTCGGCGAGGTGTAACAGTGCTCGGCGACGGAACCAAGCAGGCCCCAAGTTGCCCTACGATACAGATTCAGGCAAGACTAAATATATACAATCACACATGCAAAGAATAGTTTATATCAGTATCATACCCACACTCTACCCGGAAAAAAACTTTCTGAAGTCTAGAATAGGAAACAAGGCCATACCATGTTTCCTATAAAATACTAATTAAGGACCCATAATTTTATAGGACTAGAGAGAATGTGATGACATCTTCTAGTAGAAAGACTGGTATCAAGAAATGGTACTGATCAATTTAAGATAGGGACTGGACAAAGGGTGCTAAAGGTCTTTTCAGGATTAATCTAACTCATGCAACCCATCTCTCGAAAATGCATTCCCTACCATTGTCTGATTCAATTTCTTTGAATCATTGCACACGCTGAAATCTGATTCTACTTGCATTGCATCTTGTTAAGCTTTCCCTTCCTGTTTCAGCTAATAAATTTTATCTGGATGTTGCCTTGCTCTGTCAGTTTGTCCAAAGGCCAAAAAGTATGGTACTGTCATGAGAATACAGAAAGACTGGATTCTAAGAAAGTCATATTGGAGAGATCAACAACAATTTAATCAAGCGCCCCCAATGTATGCCAATAGTCTATTGTACCAAGCAACCGGTATTGGAGTGTTGCCATAAGTACCCGATATGGATGGTTCAAACACTTGGACGGTGGCCCTAGTCTTGCAGGAAGCAGACTTCCGCCACTCACTGCCTTATTCATTAGTTACAACAGCATGAAGTTTCTGGAAAAGGAGCCAGTAAGATGCAACAGGGAGCATCTGTTGTTAAAAGCGTGATTAAGAGAAGGGTTTTGTGAAAGGCTACCTTTAGAAGATTCTTGAGTGCAGCCCGCAATTCATTTCTTATTGCGTACAAAGATTTGATGTTTTCATGTGCAAGATTCACAGCTTGTAGCACACGAGTAGAGATATCAAGGCCAAGCTTAGGTTTAACAGTGTTAACCCACTCCTCGTGGTTTACTTTAAACTCATATCTGAAAATTTTATTGACATGTAAGTCCCAAAGTAGTTTTTGATTCATGTTGAATTATAGAAACTACAAAGCAATAAAATAAAATAAATCCAGATCTGAAATAATAGCAACTGCGCAGCAAACAATAATTTTCCTAGCATTAACCTATTGAACAATATCTATACTTTTATAAAAAAACACAAGAATTTAGCTGCTTGGAAAGTGGCATGTAGCGCAAGCTATGCAAGATGGAAAAAAAAATAATCTTCCTAACAGCATAGAAAAAGTTTGCTGTTAATCATGCTAATCAATCACAGGCAGGGCCGGGTTCCAACTCAGTAAGCCAGACATCCAAGAGTTCACAAAGTACAAGAAGTGCATCATTAATACAGTCCATCAGTCCATGCATAAGGTAAACTTTAACTACCTGATGAAATGGTGCCCCAACCAGCCAGTGATGGTTCACTCATAAAGACCTAGTCAACTCGGCATATCCCAGAAAGTGGTATGATCAGAGCACATTTTGACTAGCTCATAACAAAATTCATCTATGGTATTAATAGATGAAGATTTTAGGTTTTCAAGGTCTTTACTACCTAGTCAGCTATCCTTGTGTACTTATTTTTGACATTCCAACCACCCACCCACTCCATTCCCCCGAGCAAAACTGTCTAAACTGGAGCAAATAATTACTGCAAACAAACCTCTGCAATAACAACATCACTGTGGAGATTGCTTTCAAGGCTGATGTTCCTTCTTGTAACTTTGTAGCTGGTTCGCAAAACTCCTTCAGGCTAGGTACATTGGAACAAATATATTGGCCAAGATTGATGTGTTTAGGTGGTTGATCTGCAAGATATGGGATTAATTTGTGGCAGATCTAGCTCAGTGAAGTAACAAACATATGAATTAAAGAAAAAGACACATCACTATGACTTACATCCACGTAATGCCTGGACAGCATTTTTTATGGCATGCACAGTTTTCTGATTAGAGACCTTTAGCAGCTGAAAGCAATCATCGGCAAAAACAATTTGCCTTGTTTGCTTAAGTACACCTGCAGAAGGGCGGGCCTGGTGCAAGCGGTAGAGTCTTACCGCCTGTGACCGGAAGGTCCCGGGTTCGAGTCACGGTCTCCTCGCATTGCACAGGCGAGGGTAAGGCTTGCCACTAACACCCTTCCCCAGACCCCGCACAGAGCGGGAGCTCTCTGCACTGGGTACGCTTAAGTACACCTGCAGCAGCTGGTAAAAGAATTCCAACACGATGCAGAATACATGGATCTCGTGCAAACCATCCTAACAAGGTACAAAAATCAAGTGAAATAATAAACAATATGTTATAAAATCTAACTACGCTGCCATTTGACACTGGCATCGATAACTGGTTTTCTGAGGACTGAGATAATGGTGTTCTAATATATACAGTGATATTCTGTAAAGAACAAAGACAGGGCTGAATCAGAAGTCTTAATTGGTCTCTCAACATATGAATTACTTTGTTAGATAATATTCACCATTAGTTACTTATGCTCCAGAAAATTTTGTTCATCAGATATTATGTACTATATGTATTGTGACGAGTTACGCGTTCTTACTTTTTTCATACTTAAATTAAAAGTAAATTTAGTATCATTTACAATCCTTGTACACATGGTACAACTACATGCTCGCAAAAAAGGTATTCAACTTGTGTCATAGAAGACATGAAAATTCTTGTCAAAGTAATTAATAAATATAAGAACAAAAAATATTGAGAAAGCCAAGAAAATACCGATTGTGTCTAGACTTTGTGAATTTGCTATGGTCCCAAGAGTAGATATAACACCATAGGAAGGCCTAAAACAAAGTAAACCACAGAAAGAAGCTGGGATTCTTACATCACCAATTGTATCAGTGCCTACAAGAATTTCAGAGGTTAACAGGTCAGGAATAGGAAAAAGAACATGGAGAAGTGGAAGAGCAAGACATAAGAACTGAGCTTAGCACGGATCAAGGATTTGTGTACAAACAAAATGAGTATGGGTTGAACTTTGTATTACAATATAAAGTGCATCGTAAAAGAGAAGTGTGAATATATTACAGTAGTAGACATGGTGGAATGACTTCTCCAACGTATGTCTTGATGATATACCATTAGAAGGGAGGAAAA
Source organism: Miscanthus floridulus (assembly GCF_019320115.1). Taxonomy (NCBI): domain Eukaryota; kingdom Viridiplantae; phylum Streptophyta; class Magnoliopsida; order Poales; family Poaceae; genus Miscanthus; species Miscanthus floridulus. Next base: position 121,618,052 of record NC_089586.1, on the reverse strand, counting down.
TTTTCAGAGAAGACTCAACGACAACAAACTCAAGGGCATAACCAATTCAGGATAATATACTGTACCGACAAAATGTTGTGTCACTGTGACATGCATCCAAACCAGACCAAACTAGCAAGGTTAAAAATTAATTAATTTCCACAAACAGAAAAACTGTTAGTCATCTACAAATCCTAGCGCGATGCCAAACATTTCATTTTGGTTCATTTCCAAAAAGAAAACATACTGGACGAAGACTCAGAAATAAAATTGCAAAAGTGAAATACTAAACCTAACTGTGTAGAAGAAACACATGTATAGTAATATTAGGAAAGGTATAGTAAAAAAACACTATTACACACAGACAGCATTATCTTCGTGATGCAGCAGAAAAATAACAGAAAATGTTCCATTTACATGGGGTTTATAATCAGAACAAGTGGGTAGAAATCTTTCTGAAATACCAATAGCAAAGTCAACAAGTTGTGCAGCAACTGCCACAGCAGAGCCACTGCATGATCCACCAGGGACAAGTGAAGGAGAAACAGGGTTGGCAGGTGTTCCATGGTGCAAATTTTCTCCAGTGACACTGAAAAACATGGTAAATGAATTTACGATAAGCATGTAAATAGTAAAGGGGGTTTTGCCAACAAAAATATTAATTTATTGATGTTTGTGCAAATAGCCATGTCATTGTTAAGGTTTAAGGTCTGGTCACATAATAATATGTAAACTTAGAAGGGAAACACAATTACTCCAGAAGGAACTTTTTGGACACACCATTTCAATGCGAAAATGGTATTGTTGTAATATTTTCCATGTGCAAGCAATGTAGATCATATGGTCGCATGAGAAAAACTGAGTTGCAAAGATATATTTCATATTTACGGTGTCATATTTAACCATTTTGACCTTGCCTATTACATCTACTTATATGCATCATTAAGCTTACATCGTGGAGCTGTGCGTCGATGATGCCAATAATTCACAAGAGTAACTACCATTTCAAATGAAATCACTTCGAAGCAATAAAAGAAACAAACCCAAAGCCGAGTTCATCCATGATTGTCCTTCCAACGCAGGTGGCCCCCTGTTTCCGCAGCATTGTGACAGCCACTGCTGTGTGCCTCGCCGCCTCATGAGTGTTCTTCCAGTCTGGGTTCCCAAACCCGGCTACATAGCCCTCGATCTCGAAGCTAAAACACGCCAAATACATGGATGGTAACTCAGAATCGCACAGAACAGACAAGCAGAGCAGGAAGCTTCCAGGACTCACTTGTCACTAGCGGCGAACGTCAGGCCCGAGAGAAGGTGGCGAGCGGCGGGAGGCGGTGGCTGCGGCGGAGGGTGGAGCTCGAAGCGGTCGCAGAAGGATCCAGAGTCGGGTGGCGTGCCAGACATGCCCCGCAGCCACCGCCGGCGGCGCCGCGCGACCTCCGCGAGGACGATGACGCCCGCGACGGCGATGCCCGCGACAATCCAGACGCGGGGATTGGAAGCGATCGTCCCGCCGCCTCCGGCGCCGCCCGATTGCGACGAGGAGGCCATGTGGGGCCTCGGAGGCGTATGGAAGCTAGGGTTTAAGGAGGGTTTTGGAGAGCGCTCGAGAAGCAGCCGCGGGGGCGGACGGAGTGGGGAAGAAGAAAGAAAAGTACTTGGTAGGAGTACAGGCTTTGGGGCGACGCGATGGGGCTCTGTGATTCCGCTTCAACTGTTTGCTTCTTTTGATTTTTGCGCTTTTCTTGCGGGCGATGTTCATTGCTGTGGGGCCCAGTGCCAGAGACTTGGAGGCTTGGCCCTTGGCCCGTTTTCTGGGGGATGGAGGCAGTATATTTGACTTGTTTGACAAGTCGAGGGAGACGGACAGATGGTCAAAAGAGCGGTTTGTTCCGGGAATCCGGACCGGTGGACTTGTCTTGGGCTGAGTTGGATTTTCAGGCCCAGCAATATACGAACAAAGAACGAATGATGGGCCGATTTGGCTAGTCATGGTGCCCTTAAAAGTCGTTTTGATTAGAAATTCCGATGGAGAGAAAAGGAGACTCCATAGTCCATACTCGATGAAAATGGTCGGGAAATTTTTTGTCCCGTCCAGTTTCGCTTTCTATTTTGTCCAGTCCATTTTTTGTGTTTGCGGGATCAAATGGAAGAGGAGGGTTCCCTCACGTTTTGGCAAGTCATGATGCCTAACAGTGTATGTTAGAGCTCTTTTTACCTATTAATGTTAACATGTTAACATCATGCAAGTGAATATTAGACTAATCTTCGTGCATGTATATTATTGTGTGATTTTATACATACATACTTGAGAATGTTAGATCACGTAATCCTAACTTAATTTTCCGGCTCTCCCTCTATGTTTGTTTGTTTCCATATGTTCGCACATTCAACGGGAGAGGGGGTTTTCCACCCATTTCAGGCCGTTTTCATCCCTCTAAATCAAATTAAAGTGCCGCTGATGCTTGCTGGGCAACAGTTCATCTGCTTGCAATTATCAGATATTCAGATGCAAGACGGAACAGTTGTTGATAATAGTAATACCATAGGGCACAGGCTACCCGATGCTATATATGAGCACCTACTACTCATGTCATGGATCTTCTCCTGTACGAAGAAAAATACTGCATCAGGCGTCCAAGACGTTGCAGTTCCTCCGGTACATTCGTCAGAACAGCAATTTCTCCTGCAATCCACTTGAAAAAAAAATTCTGCCCTCGCCAACTCGTGTCCCATTCTCGTCACCCATTAAAAACTAAACAAGTTGCCAAGCTGGCATTCAAGTATTCGACGATCGCAAGCACAGGGTGCCGTCGGCCAGTGGTAGAGGTAGACAAGGCTTATTACGTTTGTCAGCTGACACACCTCATGATTGTAAGTCGGATTCCTAATGTCAGCACTGATACTCTGACGGATTAACCATCTTTGACATTGTTAAAGGCGCCCTCGGCAGTGAGCCTGTCAGTAGGCCCCTTTTTAATTGTCAGACTTTGGTGTTAGTCTTCCGTGAAATTATGACCAGATTTGCGACACGTATGCTGAACAGAAGAACCGGTTAGAACCGATCTGTGGTTGTTTCGAAGCCTGGAAGCAACGAGTACATCAGTGACTGGTCAAAAATTTCATCTGCATAGTTAACATATATGTTTTTGTTTTCATATTAAGTGCAATGAACTTATCTCTACAAGTGATGAGCGTTGCTATGCAGTCCTTGCTCCATTTTGTTCAGTCACTGGCTCACTGCACCATACAAACATTTGATTCTGGCAAACAGCACAAAACGGCATGGATGTGCAACAGATACATACTGCAAAGTGCAAGGGTTAAACCCCAGCAAATTACAGAAGAAAGGGGCAGCCTTGTTGACAAAGGTTAGGTTCGATTCCATTGTCGCCTGCAGCAAGTGGGCTGGGACACGGAGTAGCAGTTGCAGCGAGAACAGCGACGTAAATCCGTTTAAACAGACAGCACTCACAGCAGCAGTGTGTGTGTGTGGACGCCTGGCAGCGTCGACAGCGAGCGAAACCAGTGGCATTAGCAGTAGGCGGGATCGCTTTCCTGCGAAGTTGGACATAACAGATGGGAAAAACGCAGAGCAACCTGTCCATCGCGAAAGGGGCACACGTCTCTGAACGTTATGGGCCTATCTGCAGCCTAATAAAGCTATAGGACAGCAACGTATTAACAGCCAGGATGGGAGTGTGATATGCATGCGTGCGTGGTTTTTGCAGACGCAATGAACACAGACAGAACTCTGAATCTGTGTCTCTGTGATGTGGTAACTGGTATCCAAATGAAGAACAGCTGAAAATGGTGGTACATCAACTCTCACTTAACTGAAATGGCTATAAAACCCATCCATATTCAGCCTTTGCTAACTGCATAGGAGCTTTTCAGTAATCCTGCAACTTGCACTTACGAAAGTAACCATTTTTTGGGTTGATCGACCACTCAGTCTGTCCAAAATGTTTCTAGAGTAGTGACTACTGACTAGTGAAGTGAGAACAAATACGCATGCCTCGCTCGCTGCAGACGGAGACATGTCTTTTTCAGTTCTTTTTTATACGAAGCTACGTCCTTTTTCAGTTGTCTCTAGTACGGAGCCTTTAGTACACATAGGACACTGAAGCACTTATAATAAATCTCACTCGTCCTCAGTAATGTGATGGACTCGTGCTCACGATTCAACCAGTGATTTCGACAGTGAAGGCTTAAGTCACAACCACTAGGGAAGCTGGAGTTGAACTAATCATGAAGGAAAGCTCCCCTTAACTTCGCCTATTATTGTCGATGCTGAAGCAGTACAGATCGGATGAAATTAGCATTTGGATTTGCATGCATGGTATATATTATAGCATTAGACAGTTGTTGGATATACGATAGTTTAGTGAGATCGTTGATCCCTGATGGATGAGTTTGATATGGTCTTACTTTCTACTATACGTCTTTTGCAATTTACTCACACTAAGAGCAGCATCATAACCTGAAGTATTTTTATGAACAGGTCTTAATCTTATGACCAGTTGCAACCTAATAATGATCCATAGATAAATTAACGCCACTGCGTATCTTTTAATTAAACTGTAAATGTGTAAACGAGGTCCGGAGTGAATGCTGTAAATAAAAGGGTTCTATTGAGCAGGCAGAATTAAACAACAGTTGATCTGTTCCTGCCTTCATCATCAACCTGATTGCATCAACAAACGGTAGCCAGACAGATGGTTTACTGAAATAATATCCTATGGCACAGTTAGAAACCCATGTCCGCAAGGAAACATCTTTTAGTTGGACTTGACGAGCAGACTCCCAATCGCCGACGATCGGCAACGTCAGAGTACATGTGAATGGACAAGATGCATATCATTTTTTTAGCACCCGGTAACACCGGAATTTTTTTCCCATAGACACTGTTCATCTTCCTCCTCTCTTCTCTTCCTCCTTGGCGCAAATCACAAATCACAAGTAACAAATCACAAATCACAAGTAACAATTTGTTTCTACGAAAGGATAGAGACAAATTTGGTGGCGGCGCCGGAGTTGGGGAAGAAGCTCGCCGGACTTGAGGAAGATGCCGGGGGCGGCGGCGACGCGGGGACGGGCGGGCGCAGGCGCGGCGGACGTGCGGTTCCGCGGCCAAAAAAATTCGTGTGCCACCAGGTGATAAAACACCCGGTTGTTGTATAGCATTTCCGTTTCTATAATTGTCTACATGTTAACCGTTCATGCATGGGGCATGCAGTAGCTTCAACCTTCAACAAGGAATGCAGCCTCTACTGAGGACCAGGAAAAAGTTGTCAGATAGCAGGAGAAGCTTTATCCTATTGCTTAACTTGTTGTCCATGGCAAGTGATGCAGTTGCACAGTGAACAAAGGAGGACAAGTCGCGCAAGACAATAGTTGAGGAAAACTGGGGACCAAGAATCCTCCATCTCCTTGTGTTTGTCTCGGTTCGCTGTTCCATCTGGCTCTGTTGCGCCTGACATTGTGCATATCGAGTATATCTTGCGATATTATATGTCGAATATATCTCGTAGTTTATATGATTGTAATTCGATATTGTTGTATGTATTTACCTGGGGAGAAAACTTAACTCAAGTCTCTGTAATCGCTATATATGCCATCCTAGAGGCTCAACTCATGTATTATAATCAAGTCTCTGTAATATTTTTTTTAGAAGGGTGGCAAAAGCTTTACCGCATTTTGTATTAGACGATGAAAGGAAAAAAACTGTACAAGCAACTTACAGATCGGCAGCCTAAAATAGACTGCCAAAATCAAGTCTCTGTAATCTGCTTTATGCTCTCTCTCTATATATATACATTAGAAATCAATGGACAAAAGATTATCAGCCTGTTCGGTTGGCTGGTTCGCGAAAAAGTACTGCTGGCTATTTTATGTGAGAGAAAAATACTGATACGGCTAAAAATTTACGATCATTTACGACAAGCCACCGCCAAACGAACATGCTGTAAATTTACGTATGTATGTGGATAGGGCTTCTCTGTAGTTGCATTGTTCCCTCTGCAGTTGATTCACTAGTAAGTGGACTGTAGAGGAACTGGTTCCACGGTATCTGCTCGTCGGTTTCCACTCCAATCGCAGTATCTGCTGCAATGCGGCGTCGCTACAACTATATGGAAATGTTAGTATTCGACTTCTTCAGTCTAACAGTATGCGATGCTCTCGCTACGTGTGGGCAGATGCTTGAGTATATTTGGTACTTTATTGGGTTGTAAAAATCCGATATTGTTGGTCCTGTTCGTTTCGCTGAGATTTGGCTTATACTGATTTATTATAAGAGAAAAACACCGTTGATTCGCTGAAAAGTACTGCTGAAGTAGTTATGCATATCTAGGGCGAGGTGAAAAATTCACTTATATTCCAACACAGATGAGTTAAATAAAATATATACTAGTCGCCAAATTATATCTAACACATGATTTCTCCTTTTGCACTAGACATCAGAAAAAATCAATGGACAAAAGGTCCCTCTGAAGTCGAGTCAGGGACTAACAAGTGGGCTGTAGAGGAACTGGATCCAGGGTATACAGATTCTACCCTGAGATGGGCATAAGTAGCTGGGAGACACGACAAGGACCAGAGGTCCATAGCTTTAAAAAGAAAGGTTGGTGCATTTGTCTAACCATCGACGATGGCATATTAGTACCCTTTTGGTGCACACACGGCACACGCACTCGTTGTGGTTTAACCTCAAAGTGAGCATGGTCCGAGGCATTTGTCTGCTTCTGACGATGACGAGACTGCTAGCTTTCAAGAGTGTCGAGGTGGGCAAAGATCGTCATCAGCAAAAGGATGTTCCGGATGGAAGCTAATATAAATCGTTCGAAGTTCTTGGCCGCTGTCTGCACCAACTCCCCGCGCATATGTCAAAGAGGGTGTCATCACTTGCTTGTTCCAGTTTACATGGTGAAAGACGAAGTTAAACTACCCTTTATTTCTACTGATATGACACAGATGTGCGTCGTTGCAACTTGCAAGCCTCATCCGTGTCTGCACGTACTGTTCAGCTACCCATCCGTGGCTTCTACACGGCTTGATAGAGTAGTGATGAGGCTACTAATGTTCTGAAACTCTGGACTTGTATCTCTGAAATTTGGCAATGATGCCATGATCTTAAACTCTGAAGCCCTGTTTCTGAAATTTGGCAATGCCATGAGTTTAAATTCTGAACTTCCATTTAATTTCTGAAAGTAGACCGTTACGTTATCTGAAACTCTGAACCTTCATTTTTGAATTTTTGGCAATGCCATGATCTGATCCTTTGGACAAATAATTTCTCAGTATGTACTATCCATGTAACTCACTGTCTCTCGCAATCAGGCCCTAACTGCTCCGAACTTAGATCCTAGCTGCCATACAGCAAGGCCCGATACGACATCGACACATGAATGAACACTATAAGAACTGTCTGCTAGAGTTTTCCTTGTTTCTTAAGCAAAACATGGTTGAATTCATCTAGTATACATCAGTCAATCCAGCGTCAGCGAATATCTCAGCAGATCGCGGATTAAAAGAAGTGGCCTATGGGAGAACGAGTTGGTGGGAATTTGAGGCCCTCTTTTGTGTTGTACCTTTGGATGACTCATGCAGGGACCTAAGAATCTTTAGCTTCTATTTGAGCTTAATTAAAGGCACACATCTATGCATGGCTGCTATCATTTTTGTTAACCCTGATGACCACTTCTTCTTCTTCTTCTTTTTAACTCGGCTACATTTATGCTGACGGTAGTTATTTTCTACGTGCAGAAAGAAAATTCTTTGTCTATATTCAGGGTAGTAGGTGCTTGTCTTGTCTTGCCTTGCCCATCCTCCACGCATGGCATGCAACTGTAGTAATAAGATTTTTTTAGCATGTAGCCCTTTACAACGTGTTCGGCTGGTATAGTTTCCAGCTGCTTTTGGCTGATTCTACGGTAACATAAATCAGCCAGAATCAGCCACATCCAGATCAGCCACCAGCAACTCAACATCAGCACATTCAAATTCAAACTAACATTTACTGCCATTCAAACATGCTGCAGAGTTCATTTCCATTTCAAACTTGGCGGGAATGCAACACTCCCACCATACCAAATATCATTTCATACTTGCCTTAAACTAACAATTAATTACAGCCATAAGACATGACAGCCCATTACAACCTACAGTTTGTTACAGTGACTTAAAGTACCACGTTGGCTGCCATTTAATGTCCTTAAACCACAAAACACACACAGTTGCATACAACCTCTCAAATACCACAACATTACAACACATTGAGTACTCTACTAATGGCACAACTACAACATGGCATAAATGGAGACTTTACAAAATCTGTAGCCTTTGCCAAAGCCACATATGCTACTGCACAAAGAAGTAGCAGGTCTCAGCAAAAAAGCGCTCCTAATTCTGCACACTTCAACATGCAGTCCTTCGACTCCACATACACCTTGCCGCAGGTGGTTCCCCTGTCGTTCAACATAGTACTCCCATACAGTTACAGATCACATGTGATTATCTACATGTTGACAAATGTACAATGCAGCAGGCACAACGAACATACCTTTTGGTGAAGGAGAACAAAGAACCTCATTGTTACCTGCAGCCACACAGATTGTCATAAACTAAATTACAGCACCACTCATTTTCTACATCTATCGATACTTGTACCACACAGCAACCTCAGTGTACATACCTATGCACTACATAGCCCATAGTCCCATAGTGATCCAATCTCGCACTTGTGACATATCTTCACTTTCAACTGATGCCGCTCGTGCTGACAGGTTGTAATCTACACCACTATGAAGATTCCTCGCCGCAGCCCTCCGTCCGTTTTCGCCCTCCACAAAATTATGTAGAGCAAAACATGCAATTACCACCTTCACTTGCTTAGGTCTCACATAATTTGGGACTTCGGACAGAATGTGCCACCGAGCTTTCAGCCGCCCAAACACCTGTTCCACTACATTGCAAAGCCTTGAATGCTGGTAGTTGAATTTCTCCATATATCCCTCAGCCTCTTGAGCTCTGAAGTCATCCAGATGGTATCTTGCATTCCGATATGGCCCCAAATATCCTGCTCGCACGGTGTATCCAGAGTCCACCAGGTAGTATCGTCCTGCAATTCATCAAGTCATTTCACCCATTACTCACAAAGGTACTCTTACAAACTAAGAACGTAGTCAACGATAATGCAATATTACCTGCTGGGGGATGCGGGTATTCTGGTCGCCCCATATAATACGTCAGAACCGACATGTCATGTGAAGACCCCGCTGATCCCGCACCAACATATGTGAAAAGCCCATCCATGTCCACTATCCCTAACACATTCATGGTAACTTCTCCTTTTCTATTCATGAAGTCCAACCGTGACTTGCGACTAACTTGCACTTTGATGTGTGTTCCATCCAAAGCCCCTATACACCCATCAAAGTAGGGTCTGAATTCGTCGAACCTAGGATGGATTTTTCTATACTCCGGATCCTTTACTGCAACAACCGTCTGGGCAAAGTAGTACATGGCGTCGCAACCTCACCCATCTTCTGACTAACTTTGCCCATACCCCTTCCTAATCTTAGGGTTGTCTGTCTAGTTGCATGCTTCGTCGCACACACCCATAGGAACATAGCTAGTGACTCATACGACTCCATGTCTTGTGAACTACCTAGCCCATGATACTGCACTAACTCATTGTACAACTTCAAGAAAGAGTGAGGATACATCCGAAAGTTGTCGAAGCACATACGTTCGTTATGCAAATTTGCTTCCACCCATTGTTGCCCGGTCATGTCTTCAAATGGGCACTGAGGATTAGGCACAGGACTTTGCCTGAAACAAGCCACAGCAGCAAGCGCAGCTCCAAGACCCGCCAACTTGACTATGTTTGCCTTCAGTTTCTTCTTCGGGCCATCACTGGAAGTTGTGCTCTCGCTGGACTATTCGTTGGAATGTTCAGTGCTGCTCATTCTACAAAACAGCAACTGAATCATTGATGCCAAATCCAAGGCTCCGAAGAGGTGGGACGAATCATTGAAAAACAATGAAAAAAGATTACTGGTGTAAGGAAAATGGAGCCTAGGCCCATTTACTTTGGATTTTGGTGTTTGATGACCAACACAACCAAATTGGACTAATGAATTTGCGAGTGTTTGTTTTGTAGTCCAACAGGGTGCAAGACGTGACTTGGACGAAGGCGACGTGATGATCCGATGATCAACACCTTAAGCAAGACCTTAGGAGCACAAGAAAAGACCCAAGATATCAAGCAAAGTCCAAGCATGAAGATAGGAACCAAGCCGTACGCAAGATCACGAAGAAATGAGCTCGTAGAGGCGACCGGACACTGGACCGAATGCTGGAAGCGCGACCGGACGCTGGACCGGTGGCTCGACAGACAGGCGACCGGACGCAAGGACCGGACGCTGGCGGCAACCGACCGAACGTAGGAACGCAGCGTCCGATCAAGTACAGAAAGGTTCCAGAGCGGCATATCTGCGACCGGACGCTGGCCAGCGTCCGATCAGCACATTGCTGGCTCAACGGTCGGGACGACCGGACGCGTCAAGTCAGTACGATTCAGTGTCCGGTCAGTAGCAGTTTCGTGGGAATTCGACCCCAACGGCTACTTTCTCAGTGGAGCTTATAAATACAACCCCCAACCGGCCATTTGAGTGTGTGGAACTAAGGAAACATACCAAGGGTGTTGATACACCATTTTAGTGATCTCCACATGCATAGTGCTTAATATTTTATTAGGTGATTAGCATAAGTGCTTTGCGAAGTGCTTAGGTTGATTAGACCACCGCTTATGCGCTTGCTCTAGGTTTATGCCTAGTGTTTAGTGAGGTTTGCATACCTCTTGCCACCCCGTGCTTGCGAGCACAAGTGTTGTACATCGGAGGGGCTTGAAGTCTTGCGAGATCACACCAACCGCGTTTGTGGTGTGGCCGCCACCGTGTACCGGAGGGAACAAGGCCCGCGGCGTTTCGGCCGTAAGCTTGATAGTGAAGACGGCGGGGAGCATCCGGGAGAGGCTTGTCGGAAGGCACGTCGGAGACCCACTTGTGCGTGGGGAAGGCCCGAGGCTATCCACGGAGTTACCCGACCGGGAGCTTGGCCCTTGTGAGGGATTCCTTGCGAGGGGCTCCAACGAGGACTAGGGGGAAGCTTGCGCGCTTCTCGATACCTTAGTAAAAATACTAGAGTCGTCGACGGGAGTTTGTATATCTTTACCTTGCTCTTTAGCTTCCGCATCTACATTGTTTACTTTACTACGTTTGCGGTAGAGATAGCAACACACTAGCAAAACCATAGTTGCACATCTAGACAGTTTATCTATTGCATAGGTTTTGCTAGGGTTAGAAAAAGAGGCCATAGTTTTGAGTTAGAATTTTAAGTTGCCTAATTCACCCCCCCCTCTTAGGCGTCACGGTCCCTTCAATTGGTATCAGAGCCGGTTGGCTCATATTTAGACCTTTGGCTTAACCGCAGTTGAGCTGACGCTATTGTAGAGTGGTTGGGATGGATACCGCTAGGCCTCCACAATTTGATGGCACTAACTTCCTCTACTATAAGGCTAGAATGGCTTGCCACCTTGAGGCGGTTGATTTAGGTGTATGGAGAGTCACTCGTGACGGGATGAAACCCATTAAGAATCCCAAAAAGGCCACAAAGAGTGACGAAAAAGAAATGCGTTTTAATGCTAGAGCTAAGAATTGCTTGTTTGAATCATTTAGCATGGATGTGTTTAACCAAGTGTTCACCTTAAATACGGCACATGAAATTTGGTTAAAACTCCAAGAGCTCCATGACGGCACAAGTAATGTCCATGAGCAAAAACATTGTCTAGCTAAGCAAAAATTATGATTCCTTTGCTATGAATGATGATGAGCTTATTCGTGATATGTATTCTCGATTGAATCTAATTATCAATGAGCTCCATTCAATAGGATTATTAAAGCTAGATGATGCAGACATCATGAGGAAGATCATCTCCGTTCTACCACAAAAGAAATATGCAAGCATCATCACCATTCTTCACAACATGGAGAACTTAAGCACCATGACCCCGGGGATTGTCATTGGCAAGCTAGTGGCATTTGAAATGTCACGTAAGATGGGTCAAGGAGAAGCATCTTCATCAAGCAAAGGCAGAGCTCTCGCTTGTAGCGAGAAGAAAAAGATGAAGGGCAAGAAAGTTGAGTCAAGCTCAAGCTCAAGCTCCTCAAGTGAAGAAGAAGATGAGGATGATGATGATGATGAACAAGAATCAAGTGATGATGATCAATCTTCCTCGTCCACCTCCGACCTTGATGAAGAATCAATCAAACTTATCAAAAAGGTGGAGAAGATGATCGTAAGGCTCAATGTCAAGGGTGTGCCCATCCAAATTCAAGACCTCGTTTTCACTAATCAAAGAAACGAGCAAAGAAAGAGAGGATGCTATGGATGTGGTGAGTTGGGGCACTTTGTGGAAGTTTGTCCAAACAAGCCCACACCCAAGGCAAAGAAGAAGGCGTGCAAGAACAAAGCCCTCACATCAATAAGGTCATGGGATGATTCTTCAAGTGAAGAAGATCGTCACAAGAGGTGAGGGCGCAAGCACTCATTATCAAGCTCTTCTCGTGTGTGCCTTATGGCATGAGATAATGAAAGCTCATCCTCTAGTGAAAGCAATAGTGATGATGATTTGCCTTCTTACAATACAATTGTGCAACAAAATCTTAAATATGCTAAAGTTTGCACTAGTCAACAAAAGAAGCTCAAAAATTTAAAAGAAGAGCTAGGTAGTTCACAAGAAGCATACAAGAATTTGCTTGAACAATATGAAAACTTTGCAAATCTCAATGTTGAACTATCTACTAAAATTGAGCAACTTGAGGCTAGTGCAACAACAAATGAATGCACAATCAATGATAAGCAACTTGAAAAGAAAAATGAAAAATTAAAAGAAAAAGTTAGCTAGCTCACAAGAAGCATATAATAGTTTGCTTGCTAAAATGGAAACCATGTGCAAACATTGTGATAAGCTAACTAATAAAGTTGCTAATCTTGAAGCCGTTAATTCAACCCTCACCAAGGCATCTAAAAAGAAAAGTTCTATCTCTAACATGTCTAAAAAGGATGCTTCTACTTCTTGTAATGATTTATGTTTAGACTCACCTTTGTGCAACCAAGTTTGTGTTGAGAAAGTTGTTGTAGATACATGCACACAAGAGGTTGCAAAGGAGAATAAGCAACTCAAGCAAGAAGTAGCTCGCCTCACCAAGGACTTGACTCAAGTGAAAGGCAAGGCGAAGCAAACCCAACTTCATCAAGATAACACCATTAAGGGAGTGAAGAAGCTTGATGAAGGACAAACCGTGGTTTGTTACGTGTGCCACAAGGAAGGTCACAAGTCCTATGAGTGCAAGGTGAAGAATGGGGGAGGAGCAAAGAAGAAGGAGAAAAAGCAAACAAGCAAGCTCTCCAACACCTACACCAACAAGGTGGACAAGAAGGCCTCCACACCTTATCTCTTGAAGAAGAAGAAAAATGACAAGGTGGTGGCCATCAAGGTGAACAAGCAAGCCAACAATGAGGTCAAACGCTTTTGGGTGCCAAAGGAAATTATTTCCAACATGAAGAGCACCAAGAAGGTTTGGATCCCGAAAGGGAAGTGAGAAGTCTGTCAGACTTTCGGGGAATTTGGAGACTTGGCAAAGTATGGGTGTATTTCATGGGGTGCATCTTGATGGACAAAGTCATTGCCAAGTAGGTTAGTGAATACTATGGACCCAAATTCCCCTTCCCATGTTAGGTAACTAGATGTCATTACTTTCAATCAGTTTTCATTTCAATTGTTTGTTTTTCAATTGATATACTCTTAAAGCATCTAGTTATTTTTCATGCCTATGTTTGCATTTACATGCTTAAATATTTTGTCATGCATTCAATAGGTATATCATATGGTAGGCTTGCTCGGTTTCATTATCAACCCTTGGAGCAAACCTACATGGTTTAAAATTGTTTAGGAGCACGACACATAGCTTGTCTTATAATTAATTATCTAATATGTGCCAAAGTCCAAATTATAGATAATCTCTCCCAAATATCATCTTTCAAGTGGTATTTTGATACTTAAATCAATGTGCACAAATTTTACAAGTATTCAACACTTGTGTGCACAAATTTAGGGGGAGCTTAATCTACAACTTGGATGCCTTGAGACTAACACTTGCTCAAATAGTATCAATTTTTTTTTTCAAACCTATCACATGTGTAGTAGTCTCATTGTAAGGAAATTGGAGTCCCCGAAGTTAAGCATCATTCTTCAATTGGCATCATCATGTTGATTTCATTTCATATTTATATGCTTTCTCCATGCATTATATAGATTAAACTCTCTTGTAAAATAAATTGCTAATTATGCATATGCCTTGCTTTCTACCATTTGTATGCATATATTGAAGGGGAGCTTAGTCTATATAATGTGAGAGTCAAATTTTGTGATCCATTTCACTCTTTATACAAAGGACCACGAAATTTGACCCTCCCTTGTGCTACTAATGTCTTCCTTTTCGGTGTTTGATGCCAAAGGGGGAGAATTTGAAGGACCAAAGGCAAGCATCAAGTTGATGTATACAAGTGGTAATGGTCCGAGAAAGGGAGAAAAGTGGATTATGGATTAGTCTAAGTAATGGGAGAATTTTTTTTAGAAAACTAGGCCTTAATCCATAATATCATATGGGGACATTTGTAAGGGCAAGATGGTCTTCAATTGGTATCTAAGTAGTATCTTCTAGCATCATATAACCTTACCCTTTGTATTACATCCTAGCAAGTAGGTAGTTTTTAAATTTTCAAAATTTTATTATTTGCTTGCTTTGGTCGTGTTGTCATCAATCACCAAAAATGAGGAGATTGTAAGGAAAATGGACCCTAGGCCCATTTACTTTGGATTTTGGTGTTTGATGACCAACACAACCAAATTGGACTAATGAATTTGCGAGTGTTTGTTTTGTAGTCCAACAGGGTGCAAGACGTGACTTGGACAAAGGCGACGTGATGATCCGATGATCAACACCTTAAGCAAGACCTTAGGAGCACAAGAAAAGACCCAAGATATCAAGCAAAGTCCAAGTATGAAGATAGGAACCAAGCCGTACGCAAGATCGTGAAGAAACGAGCTTGTAGAGGTGACCGGACGCTGGACCGGACGCTGGAAGCACGATCGGACGCTGGACCGGTGGCTCGGCAGACAGGCGACCGGACGCAAGGACCGGACGCTGGCGGCAACCGACCGGACGTAGGAACGCAGCGTCCGATCGAGTACAGAAAGGTTCCAGAGCGGCATATCTGTGACCGGACGCTGGCCAGCGTCCGATCAACACATTGCTGGCTCAACGGTCGGGATGACCGGACGCGTCCGGTCAGGACGATTCAGCATCCGGTCAGTAGCAGTTTCGCGGGAATTCGACCCCAACGGCTACTTTCTCAGTGGGGCTTATAAATACAACCCCCAACTGGCCATTTGAGTGTGTGGAACTAAGGAAACATACCAAAGGTGTTGATACACCATTTTAGTGATCTCCACATGCATAGTGCTTAATGTTTTATTAGGTGATTAGCATAAGTGCTTTATGAAGTGCTTAGGTTGATTAGACCACTGCTTATGTGCTTGCTCTAGGTTTATGCCTAGTGTTTAGTGAGGTTTGCATACCTCTTGCCACCCCATGCTTGCGAGCACAAGTGTTGTACATCAGAGGAGCTTGAAGTCTTGCGAGATCACACCAACCGCGTTTGTGGTGTGGCCACCACCGTGTACCAGAGGGAACAAGGCCCGCGGCGTTTCGGCCGGAAGCTTGATAGTGAAGACGGCGGGGAGCATCTAGGAGAGGCTTGTCGGAAGGCACGTCGGAGACCCACTTGCGCGTGGGGAAGGCCCGAGGCTATCCACGGAGTTACCCGACCGGGAGCTTGGCCCTTGTGAGGGATTTCTTGCGAGGGGCTCCAACGAGGACTAGGGGGAAGCTTGCGCACTTCTCGATACCTCGGTAAAAATACTGGAGTCGTCGATGGGAGTTTGCATATCTCTACCTTGCTCTTTAGCTTCCGCATATACATTGTTTACTTTACTACATTTGCGGTAGAGATAGCAATACACTAGCAAAACCATAGTTGCACATCTAGATAGTTTATCTATTGCATAGGTTTTGCTAGGGTTAGAAAAAGAGGCCATAGTTTTGAGTTAGAATTTTAAGTTGCCTAATTCACCCCCCCCCTCTTAGGCGTCACGGTCCCTTCAACTGGAAGAAAATCAGCAAGTGAATCATGAAAGAGAGCATATGGAGACATACAAAATGGAGCTGGAAAGGATCAAATCAGCATTAGAAGCTGAAAAGGAAAGAATATCAGAGGAGATGGAGGATTTGAGGAAGCAACGACAGAAATTTGAAGAAGAGTGGGAACAACTAGATGAAAAAAGAGCCCTCCTAGTACAAGGCATGCAAGAACTGCTCATTTCTATTTAAGCTCTAAAGACTCAAGCTTTGTACCATACAACCACGGCTAGCACCTAATATCAGCTTTGTATCATCAAATGCTAAGGAGCTATTTGGCTGTTAGCCGGACATGTGGTGGGATGCCTCATGGCTGCAATGACATTGGGCTTCCCTGAAACAGCACAAATCCTCATATGTGAAACACTGAACAGGACAATCACCTAATAATATGTCAAACAGCACAAATCCTCAAACAGCACAAATCCTCATATGTCAAACAACGACGGCTAGTGCCTAATAATAGACTGAGCCCGAGACAAAGAGCAGGTGACAAATTAATTGAAAGCAAGACTTGATTACAGATTTACAGTTCAATACCTGACAGCTTGCAACTCACTGGATAGTCAAATTTAGGCTTGCCACCCTTATAAGGCTTCTTCACCTGTTGTCAAGTACAATAATGTCAAGCTTCCATGGAGGAATATCAATGTTGATAAATATGGAATAGATGAAGAAAAAAACATACAGATCAAGAAAATAGCATGACCCTTGAGAAGGAAGAAATGTACAATCCTCTGCTGTTGCCTTGTTACGCAAATATGAGTAAATAAATAAGATAAAAGGAGGAAACCGGGCAGAAGTTTATTATGATGCAATACACAAAGAACAAAGAGTTCATGCCAAACGCTCATGGTACATGAAATGAATTCGAACCAGCAAACACACATCAATTGAAACATTTGAACACTCATGCAAACAAATTAAATGAAGGATGCCTAAACATCAGCGTTGCTGCAGTTCCATTTGTCTACTTGTTTTCCCAGTTAAAGGTGATCCAAGACAGTCGGCCATCACGTGTTTTCATGGTTAGGAACATCCTACGGTTGAGTTTCTTCCTGCATAGGTACATGGCTCTCAGGAACTCCTCGGTCCCCTCTAGAAAACCATCTTGTTCTAAAATCTGACGCACTTGGTCCATCTCCTGTTCCTCCTGGCTGAGTTGTTGACCACCCGATGTCATCTCTTTCATGGTGTCTGATATGTCTCTCACATAGTCCTCCAAGCTAGCACTCTTCTTTTTCTACGGGTTGTCCACCACATGGTCCCGGGTGCACCTTTTGGACGACTGACCAATACTGGATCCAGCTACGAACTCCTGTGACATAGCTACAGGAGTGGCTTCGGTCATCCGTGGCGGTGTCCTCTCACGGTGCCCATCGGCACTGAGCATTGTGCCCCTATCTCTGGTTTGGTGCCCGTACAGAGTGGTTAGTTCATCAAGGAACTCTGATGGAGCCCTAGGATCCACACCTTCCTCAGTACGGTCCTGCAGGTGAACAAGATAGTTATTCGAACAGTACATGTCATTGCATGAGTAGACCCAAAGAATAGATGAAAGGAGTTACCTCTTTCGCTTCTTGGAACAAGCTGGGATCAGCTGTGATAGCTCCAGTTTGGGGGTCACGGCCGAGGCCTGTATGGGTGATACGGTCGCGCCAGGCGAAGTAGTGTCGCCGCATGGCCGATAGCTTGTTCTGCAGCTTCTTATTGGCCAACTGAAGGCCATTTTGTGAGGCGAATCCGTGGTACACATTTCTCCATCCCAGTTTAGTTAAGCCAAACTGGTTGAAGTTCATTTTGTTCTTCTCAGCAATGCAAAGGTCCATGAGAATTTTTGTCTCCTCATAGCTCCAATGGGCTCGGTCGCTGGACGTCTCTCCATGAGTCCTCGACATCTGTACCCAGGTGCGTTACTATGGTGCTGTACTTATGCTAGATGTATGTGGGGCTACAGTAAAGAAATGGGCATGATGCACGAACCATATAGGCAACATAAGTAAGGATATGTGTAGGTTTTTGTTGAGTCTAGTGACCTAATTTTTGGATACAAAGATCTCTCTTGAATAATATTCTGTTGTTTATACAATTCATTTAACAGGGAATGGGATTTATAGCTGGGCTGCTGCTTCTTTATATGAGTGAGGAGGATGCATTCTGGTTTTAAGTAGCATTGCTAAAGGGAGCTGTCCATGCACCAATGGAAGGCTTGTATCAGGTAGTCGTTATTATGTTGCGATTACATTTGGATTTCTAGTTGTTATAATTTGAGGGCTTCATAATGCTTGTTTGAGAAATTAGGTATGGAGCTCATGCCAAAATTGGGACAACACTTTGTTGAAGAAATGATGAACCCAAGCATGTATGCCAGCCAATGGTTTATCACAGTTTTCACATATTCCTTCCCATTTTATCTAACTCTTAGAGTTTGGGATGTGTTTCGTTATGAGGTTAGAATCTTATCCTGCCATATGTGTATTTCGTGTTCAGATTGCATCTTGGTTTATTTGACTTTTGTCTAGGCAGTATGGCTTCATAAATAGTATACTCTCTTATATCTGTACAACTCCTTTCATTAGGAAACCCCACTGGTTTACATAAAGAGTTTTGACTTAAGATATACTACCTCTGTGCACGAAACATACATGCAAGATGTATGTGGGGATACAGTAAAGAAATGGGCATGGTGCACAAAACATACAGGCAAGATAAGTAAGGAATAAACTAGAGTACACTTGCCTTTTCAAGCAACTTCGTACGTTTGGAACGCCGGTAGTAATGCCTGGCTTCAGGTGGCGAGCACGACGAAGAGGAGGACTGTGCCAGTGTGGACACCGTTGCACAGGAGCCGTTTAAAACTTGAAGAAACCGCTGAGAGGGGATCCGTGGAGGCCGAAGGCGATGGCGACGAGCTGCAAGGCAGAGCCGTTGGCGCCGATGGAGAACACCCGGATCTGCCCACGAGGTGGTCAGAACCGGACAGGGGGAAGAAGGCGGGCTCAAATCCGACGGCGGAGTGGGGCGGGGGTGTGCCGTTGGCGGTCACGGCGGCTAGCGTCGGGACGAGAAGACGGGGCCAGAGCGACCCCAAACCCTAGGCGCGGCGTGATGGGGATGATATTGAGCGAGGGGGATGCCAGCGTTGGATCTGTCGGCGGCGTGGGGCGGGGGTGCGCCGCTGACGGCCACCGCGGCTGGCGTCGCGAGGAGAAGACGGGGCGAGAGCGGCGCAGAAACCCTAGGCGTGGTGCGATGGGGAATGGAATGAGGGAGGGCGCGCGCGGGTGTGGTCCTCCGCTTGTGGGTCTGCCGAACGGCTGCGGGAGCTGGCTGATTTCGATTTCCTGTAGCAGTAGGTGCAGCCCAGCCGACATCAGCCAACCGTGGAGCAGCCGAACGGGTTGTTAACTAATGCTAGATATGGCCAGATACATTTAGTTTTTGTATCTGACCAAGTTGTTTGCATAAGAATAATACAAGTGACGCTAGGCCATTTATCTATATATTAGGTCCATATATAAGCTGCACTCTTTATGTAATATAAGCTTAGATATATAAATAAAACGGCTGAGCTGCGAGCCTGCAACAAAAGTCTGGTCAGACTTATATTAAGATGAATGACTAATGACGTACGGCTTAGTCTGTCAAAACATGCATGATTTCCGATGTGGAAAACATCAAGTAGGAAAAAACATGTATGGATATACTCATAACGGTTATTCGGATGTATATAGGCAGAGAATTGTATGGATGCAAGCATATTCGTTGGTATACTGCTGACTTGACATGGAAATGTCAATAAGTATATATAGGCACGAATAAATAGATTAGCAATCACCCCATGACGACAGACCCTAGAGACAAGTGGATCGGATGTCATTTTGATAAGGAGAGCTTGAAAAAGGCGCCAGAGCACGAGCAAATTAAACAACCTACTAGCTCGAGACTAGGACGCTGCGTTTATAATTCAATGAGAACAAAACAATCATCACAATCAAATTCAAAGGGTTGTTATACGTGTTAGCCCACAGGATCACCGGCTCAAATGAGTTAGCAACTCACCAATCTTATCGAGCACCCGCTAATGTTGCCGAGCACTCACTAGCTAAGCCGACCACGAACAAGCGTTGTCTGACCACACACTATGGCCAGAGGTTGAAGAAGAGGAAGAACAGAGCATACACACATAGTACAAGCACCAGCGTTGGCCGGAGCCCCGTATAGGAGATGGCAAAACTGAACCCTCTTTGTTGAGTTGCAGTGGCAAACTATATATATAACTCTATCAATCTAGTCCTAGTACAGCTGTCCTGCTGCAACAGTGACCAGATAACACATCAGGACTGACTTCTGCACCTGTCCCTGCATGTGGCTATAGTCCGGCAGGGGAGCTCTTCGGCACCTGCCTCTACAGCGGCTACAGTACCACAGCAAGGAGCCTTTTCGGCGTCGCCTTCCCTTGTGTGTTCACACAAGAAAGCAGTAGATTATCTAACAATTCTTCCTCTAATCCTACTGTGCCTACTGTTATCTCTTGTACTCCCTCCATGCTGATCATCTCCTTCAGCTCCGTGAGTCGAAGACGTCCGAGCGGCTTGGTGAGGACGTCCGCGAGTTACCAACCTATTTCGACGAACTCAATGACGATCTGCCCTCCATTGACACAGTCTCTCAAAAAGTGGAACTTCACGTCGATGTGTTTGCTCCGATCATGTAGAACCGGATTCTTCGCGAGAGCGATGGAGGGCTACCATCAGTGCTGGTGGGAGAGCTTCCGCACCAGTCAGCTCGCCCAACAGTCGACACAGCCACACAACTTGGCACGCCGCTGTGGCCGCCGCTACGTACTCTGCCTTGCACGTAGATAGCGCCACCACCTTCTGTTTCAGCGACAACCATAAAATTGGGGTCTACCCAAGGAAGACGAGCACTCCAGAGGTGCTCTGTCGTCCGTCGATGTCCCCCACCATGTCTGCATCGCTGAACACAGTGAGCTGCAGCCTACTCCCACTGGTCCTAGGAAAGATGATCCCCTGATCCACCGTCCTTGATGTAGCGCAGTAGCCGCTTCACCGTAGCCTAGTGATCCTCTCTGGGATCCTCCATGAAGCGACGGACGTAGCCCACGACGAACGCAATGTCCGGCCTCGTGTGGACTAGGTAGCGTAGACTGCCGACGATGCTCCGGTAGAGTGTAGCATCCACCTTCGTCGCGGTGCTGGCCATCGTCAGCTTCAGTCACTTCTCCATCGGAGTTACGCATGGCTTGCACTTAGCCATGCCGCTCCGCTCCAACAGCTTGGAGGCATACATGCTCTGATCGAGCGTGGGTTCCTCCTTCCCCTGTGTCACCTCGATGCCGAGGTAGTAGGAGAGTGCGTCGAGATCGCTCACTCGAAAATGAGCTGCCATCTCATGCTTGAAGCTATTGATGTCCTCCGTGCACGCGCTGGTGACGATCAAGTCATCCACATACACGTCGATGATGAGCTCCTCCTTCCCCCGTCGCCGCGTGTAGAGCACGTGCTTGGTTGCGCACCGCTGGAACCCAAGCTCGCCCAACGTGACGTCAAGCTTGGCGTTCCATGCTCGTGGAGCCTGCTGCAGCCCATAGAGCACCTTGCGCAGTCGGAGCACCCTGTGCTCCTCTCCCTTGACGGTGAAACCTGGAGTGGAGGTTGCCTGACAAAGACCGTCTCCGCCAGCTCACCATTGAGGAAGGCCGATTTAATGTCCAAGTGATGGACGCGCCAATCCTTTGCTACTGCCAAGGCTAGTAGCAAACGGACAGACTCCATGTGCGCTACTGGCACAAAGACTTCCTCGAAGTCTATGCCCTCGCGCTGAATAAAGCCTCAGGCGACGAGGCATGCCTTGTGCTTGACAATGGCGTCGAGCTCATCCCGCTTGACTTTGTACACTGACTTCAGGCTGATCGGATGGCATTCTGGAGGTGGATCGACGAGCTACCATGTCTTATTTTCCTCGATCGCCTTCATCTCCTCTAGCATCGCCTGTCGCTAGTTTTCATTGTGCTCGGCCAATGCGAACGTGGGTGGTTCCTCTGCGCTGATGAGCAATAGCTCTTGGTCATTGAGCACCCGACCAGCCAGTCCTGTGGGCCCTATGCCATCGACAATGTCGTCCAGCCTGCAGAACCGCACCTCCTCACCTTCGTGGAAGGCATCCAAGAACTCAGTGATGTCACTTGGAGGTGAGGCAAACTCGATCAGTGTTGATGGAGTTCCCTGTTCCACCGGAGTGCTCGACACAGCACCTAGAGTGCTCGGCACCCTGGTTGCAGTACTCGACACTACTTCTAGACAGCTCGTCACTACTCCTGCAGTGCTCGGCACCACTGTAGGAGTGCCCAGCCTCAGTCTTGGAGTGGTCGGCACCACTGCAAGACCTCTTGGCTCCGCTATGGGAGTGCTCAACACTTGTCCTTGAGTGGTCGCCACCACTGCAGAACCTCCCGGCACCACTCCTGGCATGCTCGACATCCCTCTAGGAGTGCTCGACACTCCTCCCTGAGTGCTTGGCATCCCTCCCAAAGTGCTCGGCACCGCCCCAGGAGTGCTCGGCTCTATCACTGGAGTGCTTGGCACTCCTCCTAGAGTGCTCGACACCTCTTCCCCAGCGTCTCCACCACCATGGATGACCAAGTGCTCGATGACGAAAGTGCTGGTGAAGCCACTGACTTCCCCCGTGCTCAGACTGTTCTAGTCCCAAGCCACCTTCTCGTCGAACATGACATCGCATGAGACAAGCACCTTGTCTTCGCATGGGTCATAGAGCCGGTACGCCTTGGTACCCTCTGCGTAGCCTAGGAACACCATCGGTGTGCTCCTATCCTCCAGCTTGGTGAGGATCAGCTTTGTCTTCCTAACATGGCCGATGCAGCCAAATGTCCAGAGGAAGGACACACTCGGCTTTCGCCCATACCAAGCTTCGAACGACGTCTTGCCCGTCAAGGCCTTGTGAAAGGATCAAGATGTCTAAGAGGGGGTGAATTGGGCTAATTCTAAAATTCTTTCAAATAATTAAACCCTACGGTTAGCCCACTTCACCCCTTATACCTAGAAAGTGCTTCTATTGTTCTACCGCACAAAAGTTTAGCAACCTATGTTCCAATCCCTCTCTAGCATGGTAATTCTATGAATGTAAAGACAATATTTGAATTGCTCAAAGTAAATGCTTAAAGGATAGAGAGAAGCAGGAATGCGACGATATTTTACTGAGGTATCAGAGAGTCGCCACTCCCCACTAGTCCTCGTTGGAGCACCCGCACAAGGGTGTATCTCCCCCTTGATCTGCACAAGGATCAAGTGCTCTCTACGGGTTGATTCTTTGACACTCCATTGCGGTGAATCATCCACAACCGCTCACAACTTGAGTTGGGTCATCCACAAGCTCTGCTGGATGATCACCAAGCTCCCAATCACCACCAAACCATCTAGGTGATGGCGATCACCAAGAGTAACAAGCACAAACTCTCACTTGACCATGACAAGCCTAATGAGAAGGGTGCATGCACACTTTGCTACTCTTGGTTTCACTAATGAGGCCTCTCTCTTGGATTCTCAAATCTCAATCACCTCACTAGGACCTTGCTCTTCTTGGCACTCTCAAGGGTGTTTCTCAGCTATTGGAATGAGCAAAAGTGATCCCTTGAGTGAATAGAGGAAGTATTTATAACCTCTCATTCAAAACGAACCATTTTGTGCCACAGCGGGTGACTTAACGCTCCGGTCAAGTTGACCAGACGCTCCGGTCAGTTCACCCACCTCTATGCAGTTTAAGATGTGACTGGACACTGACCAGCGTCCGGTCAGCACTGACCGGACGCGTCTGGTCATGAAAACTGCCCTCTGGAACCTTACTGATGTTGACCGGACTCTCACACCCAGCGTCCGGTCACTTTGCTGCTCAGCGTCCAGACAGTAGCCGGAATCTGACCAGCGTCCGGTCAGCACTGACCAGACACATCCGATCAGGATTCTCCCTCTCTAGGACCTTACTAGAGTTGACCGGACTCTGGCACCCAACGTCCGATCACATTTCACTCAGCGTCCGATCGCATCTAGACGACTTCACCTTGATCAGATGAACTGACCGGACTCCGCGCCAGCGTCCGATCACACCGAAACCAGCGTCTGGTTAGCATTTGACCCTCCATTCACTTCTAACTCATAATCATATGTGAATGAAGTTCGCTTCAATTGATCTAAGGGCTACTTAGGAGCTACCTAGTGCTAGATTTGACAAGTGTGCACCACACCTAACCCACTAGACTCACCTAGGTCAAGCTACCTATCCACACCCCCCTTAATAGTATGACCAAAGGAAAAACAAAGTCCTAAACTACTCTAAGTATCTCTTCAACACCAAATGACACTTAGAACTAGTCCATCCTTAACCTTGTCATCCATCCTTTGAAAACCGAAATGATTTCCATCGTAGGGACATGACCACCATGATTGCCCAATCAATTGTCATTACTATGACCTAACTTAATTGCATCTATAAAATACACGTTAGTCACAGTAATCTCATATTGTCATTAATCACCGAAACCCAACTAGGGGCCTAGATGCTTTCAATCTCCCCATTTTTGGTGATTGATGATAGTACCACCTCGAGTATGTGAAAGAGATGAGGTTTTCAACATGCTTGGTTCATATAAGCTTTTGACAATAAAAACAAAGGAGTAAGGCAAGCTTATATGACCTAAGCCAACATGATGTACTCAATAGATATGAAATAAGCATGAGTACAAAAAATAAAACTCATTTGCATTGGAGTAAAATGCGGAAGCAAAGCAAATGAGCATAACCAAGTGATATGACATATAAATAATTCAAAGTAGAGAACACACATGTCACATATCACATAAATATCATGATCACGTAGATATCACTATCACATAAATATAGTTCGATGCATAAAAGTAAACACATGAATGCATAATAGTGTATCACACATAAAAAGCCAAATATAATAGATAAACTCCCCCTAAATATGTCGCTCCCCCTAAGTCTAACATACTCGATCCCTCTCCCCCTTTGGCGTCAAACACCAAAACCTAAGGGTCGGTCGGCGGGGCTACAGCGGACGAGTCGGGCGATGATGTGCGAGGAGCGAGCTAGAACTATGTGCCATCATCATATGATCTTGAGCTCTGAGCTGTATGACCCTCTGTAGCTAGAAGCAAAGCTAAAGTGGTTTGGGTCGAATCAGGGACTGGTGCGGCCTATGACTCTGCAGGTATGACTATAGCAGGCGGCTCTGATGATGCAATTGAAGAAGGGAGTGTCTCTATAGTCCCAATAATAGGAGCAACTATGGAAGGACCAGGGACATGTAGACATGGCAGAGTAGGCTGCCCTATCAACTCACTGAAGGTAGCACTAAGGCTCCTAGAGATTGAGGTATCTGGCACAAGCAGCAAGGAAGTCTGAGCCGGTTTGAAACCCATCTGAAGAGGTGTGAACTATGGGATTAGCACTAGCGAGGAAAACCACTAGGACACCTGCTCTATAGGTGAAGGAAACTATGTCGCTGGTTGTCCCTGACTCTGAAGCCCACTAGGCTGTAAAGCTAGAGTCATAGAAGTGGTGGTAGGCTGGCCGATCTGAGGTGAAGGCTATGGCGGTGGAGCCCCAATAGCAGTAACTACATGCTACATAAATCCAAGTAACTGCTACTGCATGAGAAGCTATTGCTGATGCATGGCCTGCTGCTGCTGCTGGATCGCCTGTTGCTGTCGCTGGAACTCGTCATGTCTAGCCTAAAACTGTGCAAATGTAGCTGCGGTCTCCTAGGCCTGGTGAGCCTGATCTTGCCTCATCCGCTCAAGAATAGCAAGTAGAGCGGGATTTGTCTGTGATATAGGTGGAGCTGAGCTAGAGCTACCGGCCTCATGGTCATGACATCAAGGAGGCATCTGAGGGATATCCTGATAGTCGTCATCTGAACTATCACTAGGGTTGCTCTCGACCATCCCCTCCTGCTAAGCATCTTACCGCTCCTCCTCTGTAGCTGCAATGCCCCTGATAGTCTCATTCTGCTGGGCTGTAGTCTTTGACACCTCTAGACAATGGTGCGGCTGGCTAGGTGTCCTCACTACACTGTGGCGGAGCATCTGAGTCATGTTGTATGTAAGGAACTCTGTAGTAGCACCACTATACTCTACCAGCATCTCAAGAGGCCTCACTATAACTGCCCTATGAATCAAGAAAGTAATCCAATGAGCATATGGCAGCTGTCTATGTCCTCTAAATCCCTCTGCAAGGGTGTCCTCCATCTCTGATAGAATAAGATCTCAAATATCAAACACAGTCTGCTGCATCAGAGAGTTTAGGAGCCATAACTGAATGCGAGTCAAGCCCTCATGATATCCCATCCTTAGGAGCAGGGTCCTCCTCATGATAGCATCAAGTAGTCTGGCTATAGGAGTAAGATCCCTGGGTGTCATGCTCGACCCCTCGCCGAACGGCTCTATGATGCAATGGCAGACCAAATCAGTAGGAGGCATAAGACCGCCATGAGGGTGTCTAGGAGGCGCTATCTGACCATAGCAAACCTCATGTAGCCAGATGGGTTGCTCCTGAAACCTGAGAATATCCCCGACCCTAAAGCTCATCAGTCTATAATCTCTGCCTCTGAATGCGAAGTGAACAAATCTGTGCTGTGGGTCAATCCAAAGTGTAGCATAGAACTCATGGACCCAAGATGGAACATATCTGCCTATTCGTCCGAGTAAGTCTGTCAGCCCTGGCAGGTAAGATAGGTAAGGGCGAATCTGCTCTCCAGCTGCTGCTACAATGGCCTCAATAGAACAAACCCTCTGAGACTTGAATGCTGCCCCACTGTTAAGATATGCATTATAAAAATCCTCCTGTAGTGGTGTGTAGAAGCCCTCTGATGCACGCTCATCCCTCCTAGGCGGGAACCACTCCTCAGACTACACAAATCTGAGCTGCTGCACCTGCTTGGCCATGGCGGCCCTCAAATCTAGATGAGTCACTAGAGGTAGACCCTATGGTCTAGGAGGCGGACGAGAACCCCTCTGTTGTGTCTCTGGCCTCGGTGTCACCTGAGTACGGGTACGACTAGAGCAGCGAAGCTATGGCTGAGATGCCAGCTCTATCTCCTTGGCCTGCTCGGCCTGCTCTCCCTCCTAAGTCTGCTCTACTGGCTATAGCTCCCCCTGAGGCTGAGGCTCCTCCAAAGCAACACGGCATCCCTCAAGCATGACAGTCCTAGATGGACTACCATGACGACGCTCAACCTACTCAATAGACGCCCTCTGTGCTGGTAAAAGCTGATATGCAATCTATACTCCACTCCTAGCACCTCCTCTCTCTACATAGTCCGTGGCAACTACAACTGCTGCTGCTCTCTCTGTGTCAGCATCTGCATACTTCCTCTTCTTTGTCACCAGCTTCTTCTTCGCCTTGCCTTTCACATCAGTAGGCAAGCGAAGTGAAGGCCTCAGATCCTCATCACCTGGACCACCTCTGGCGTTCTTAACATGGGCCATCTGGAACAATCTACTACCTCTGACAAGAAACAACTATCAATTGTCACTTCCAAGGCTTGGCCTTGATCCGTACTCGTGAGCTTGGCCCCGAGTTTACTATCAACTGCCAAAGTGACATCAGAAACACCGACTCGCTGCACGTTAGAATAGATCAGATATATGAATAATTTCAATATACATCTAGAGATACAAAACCCTAAGAAGCAAGCAATAGATACAAAATTGGAAATGAGGGCTTGCTACCTGATGAACCAGCAAATCGACGAGAAGAGGAACGAATCAGAGAACAACCGGATCAGCTAGGGTTGGCAATGCGCAGTGGATTAGTGACACTATTGGGGCTGGTTGCTGCAAGGGAGGTGATGTTCCAAGTGGCTAGGGCATGTGAAGTAGAGACACTGGCATGGTGGTTGCTGGCACGATGGTGGCACTGGAGCAGGGCTCGGGCATGGCGGCATGGGAGCGAGGCGTGTGCGCGGGCACGGCGCAGGCGCGGCAGTGCAGCACAGCGATGTGCGGGCGCAAGGAGGTGCGGCTGTGCGGCAGCGGCTAGGGCATGAGCGCAGCGCGACGAGCAATGGAGCCATGGCTAGGGATTCGGCGATGTCGGCACAGGTTGGTACAGGTTGGGTCACGGCGCGGCGCTGAGTTTATATGGGGCCCCCCGACGGAATAGATAAGGAAACAGGACAGAGTTGGAACCCCGCACAATTTCTACTGACCGGACGCTCTGGTGGCAACGATCGGACGCTGCCACCTAGAGTCCGGTCTTGGAGTCATGACCGAATGCGTCTGATCACAACTGACCGGACGCAGCTAGAGTCCAGTCAATCCTATCTTCGTCTTCTTCGCGGAACCAGACGCAGGATCACCTTCTGACCAGACGTAGGGAGAACACTATTCTAGCATCCGGTCACTCCTTCGCAGCAACAGTTCACCACCTATGAACTAATCGAACGCAGGGGAGCAGAGTCCGGTTCAGCATCTGGTCACTCCTTTTCAACAATTCTTCAAAGTTCCTTCGTGCTGCCTGTTCCCAATCAAGTCCCAACTTCAATAAGACCCAAGTAAACACCAATTGGGACTGACGTGAGTGACCTCTCTCAAACCCTCAAAATTTTCAAAATATTTTGCCTTAGGCTATAATTATTTTTTAAAAAAATAGGCAATGAAAGAGTGATTTGAAGAGAAACAACAAAACAACATTCATGCATATGCAATGCTTGAAAGTAATTCTAGTTGCTTGTCAAGTTTGATCCAAGGTTAAGCTTCTTCACACGCTTTTCGGCGGTTATCTTAACCATGTTAGACAAGCCCTAAGTGCATTACCACAAAGTAAACTTGTTGTATATTACAATGCAATGCAAGGGACAACACAAGCTCATTTTCTAGTGAAGTTGCTAAAGTCAAGCACATTGAGCACATTCCTCAACCGACAAAATATTGCCTCATCTAGCAGTTTAGTGAAGATATCCACCAATTGATCCTCGGTCCTTACACCTTCTAGTGAAATATCATTCTTAGCAACATGATCTCTAAGAAAGTGATGACAGATATCTATGTGCTTGGTGCGAGAGTGTTGAACCAGATTATTAGCAAGTTTTACCGCACTCTCATTGTCACACAAAAGTGGTACCTTTTCTAGAACTACACCATAGTCTAGCAAAGTTTGTTTCATGTAAAGTATTTGTGCACAACAAGCACCCGCGGCAATGTATTCCGCTTCGGCGGTAGACAAAGCCACACAATTTTGCTTCTTGGAGGACCAAGACACAAGTGATCTACCATGCAAATAGCACCCTCCGGATGTGCTTTTTCTATCAACTTTGCAACCGGCATAATCCGAATCGGAATAGCCAACTAATTCAAATCTAGCTCCTTTGGGATACCAAAGGCCAATGCTTGGTGTGTGCTTAAGGTACCTAAGGATTCTTTTAACAACAATCAAATGAGTTTCCTTAGAATTAGCTTGAAATCTAGCACACATACACACACTAAACATGATGTCAGGCCTAGATGCGGTTAAATATAACAAGCTACCAATCATAAAGCGGTAGAGAGTTTGATCAACCGTGTTACCTCCCTCATCTAGGTCAAGATGTCCATTAGTTGGCATTGGTGTCTTGATTTACTTACATTCATCCATTTTAAATCTCTTGAGAAGACCATTAGTATATTTCTCTTGAGAGATGAAAATCTCTTCTCTCATTTGCTTCACTTGAAAACCAAGAAAGAATGTAAGCTCTTTAATTATTGACAACTCGAACTCCTTCAACATCAATTCACCAAACTCTTTGTAAGAATCTTCATTTGATGATTCAAAGATGATATCAACATACACTTGACAAATGAAGATATATCCATCAAGCTTCTTAGTGAATAGTGAGTGTCGACCTTCCTAATGGTGAAGCCTTTCTCAATGAGGAAATCCCGAAGACGCTCATACCAAGCTCTTGGGGCTTGCTTAGCCCATATAGTGCCTTGGACAACCTATAAACATGATTAGGATATCTAGGGTTTTCGAACCCGAGAGGTTGATCAACATAGACTAGTTCATTAATAAAGCCATTCAAAATGCACTTTTCACATCCATTTGATATAGTTTCATTTCATGATGTGATGCATATGCAAGGAGGATACGAATGGCTTCTAGTCTTGCAACCGGTGCAAAGGTCTCTCCAAAATCCAACCCTTCAACTTGAGAGAACCCCTTTGCAACTAGTCTTGCCATGTTCCTCACAACAATGCTTTGATCATCTTGCTTGTTGTGGAACACCCACTTTGTTCCAATGACTCTTGCACCTTGTGGTCGCTCTTCAAGAGTCCAAACTTATTACGGGTGAAGTTGTTCAACTCTTCATGCATGGAATTTATCCAATCCGGATCTTGAAGAGCTTCTTCTACCTTAGTAGGCTCAAAGCAAGAGACAAAAAAGTGATGTTCAATAAATGAAGCAAGCTTTTGAGAGCGAATCATTACTCCCTTTGATGGACTCCCTATGATGAGATCTTGTGGATGAGCTTGTAGTAGAGGTAAATTTCTTCTATCAACCATTTGAGGGGGAGGTTGTGGAGCATCAACATCATGTGCTTGTGTCACCATTTGCTCATGGGAGATATGAGTGTCTTCATTTTCTACTCTCCCATATTTATCACCTTCTTGTGGCACATTTGATAAAGAAGGTGAATTAATCACTTGCACATTATCTTCATCATCATTAGGCTTGATGTCTCCAACTGGAATGTTCTTCATAGCCTCCCTTAATGGTTCATCACCTACATCATCAAGATTCTCATATGCTCCTTGGGAGCCGTTAGATTCATCAAATTCCACATCATATGTTTCTTCAACCAAGCCGGTGGCATGATTAAATACTCTATATGCTTTGGACTTTGATGAGTAACCAACAAAAAAACCAATATCATAATGTCTTTGAAACTTCCCTAGGTGTTGCCACTTCTTGTAGATGTAGCATTTACAACCAAACACCCTAAAGAAGAAGACGTCCGACTTCTTCCCATTGAGCAACTCATAAGGTGTCTTGCCAAGAAACTTTTAAAGGAATAGACGGTTGGATGCATAGCATGCGGTGTTGATAGCTTCCACCCATAGAGCTTCGGGAGTCTTGTACTCATCATGCATTGTTCTTGCTAGTGTGATCAATATCTGGTTCTTTCTCTCAACTACACCATTTTGTTGAGGAGTATATGCTGCGGAGACCTCATGCTTGATCCCAACTTCATCACAATAGGCTTCAATGTTTATGTTGTCAAATTCTTTCCCATTGTCGCTTCTAATCTTCTTGAGCTTCTATTTACACTAGAATTTGGAAGAAGAGTTGCAGGGATTTGGAAGCTCCCAAAAATCATGTCATCAAGGAATCAACTATGAGGAGATCAGAGCTAGTTGATTCAGACGCACCAGAATCGGCTTTCTTCAGATAGCACCGGCAGATGACGACAGAGGCTACGATCGGCGTTGGGGCAAGACATGCTAGACTCTACAAAAAAGGGAAAGATTAGAGTCCAAGTTATCTTAAATTAGGAATGTTTTCATTATACCAAAGATTGTATTGAGTCGTACTCGAGTAAGGTTCGTTTTAGGCTCTGGGTATAAATACCAAACCCCGGCTATTGTAAATCATCAACCAATCAAATACAAAGTCAATTACTTTTTTCGGCTCCGGCCACCCCTTAGGAGTAGGAGTAGAGTAGATCTCAGCGAGTTCTTTAGCAAGTACAGCTGCATCGACCCGGTCGACCTCCACTGCTTGTCTGTAAGTACCATCATGGTTTATACCTCTGTTCGTATGGCTGCATCGATCCGGTCGACCCCCACTGCGACTCTAGTATAAGCTAGTTATCGACTCTTGTCTAATTTAAGTATGGCCTATGTGATTCTACCTCACACCCCACTGCTTGAATTAGATCAAGGTCAAGTTATCGGCTCTACCTTAGCATGGCAGTCTTTGGTAGATTCATTAAGTTATCGATATTGCTTATTGCTTTCATTGTTTATCTAATTATAGCAATATCATTCTGCCCGATTGAGATTGATCTAGATCGGCCTTACATCTTGTTTAACTCATCGTTTGCTAATTTAAAACTGATCTAATCTACATCTTAAGCGATGAGTTATGTTTTTATCGGCTATTTTGCATCAATCTTAATCATGCATAGCGTGCGATTAAGGCATGTTCGATCTTGAGTAGATCTATTAGCTAATGAAAACCGTTCCATGGCCCGTCATCATGGCCTGTGGGATTCTGCCTCTCACCCCACTGTTGGCACCGTGGAGCAGGGATCATTAGTTGGTAGACCTGTTCCTGAGAAGGCATGACCTTAACTGTGCGCTATGCCTGAATCGGCTATTTAGCCAATATCGAATGCTTTCACGAACAGTTCGCATTACGAGATCATTGAAGTAGAGATAAGTTGAAAGATATGTCAGCCCCATGATCTTGTTATTGTATTACGGCCTACATGATTCTGCCTCATGCCTCACTGATATTAGTAATGAGTTAGGGTCATCGAGTCTATTGTTGTTTCTACGGCCTGCATGATTCTACCTCATGCCCCACTAGTCATGACGATAGATGAGATCTAACATATTCATTAGATTTATCTTTATTAAATGGTTAAGTGACATTGAATTGTTTCTTTATATAAAAAGGAGTTCGGTTACTTATAATCATTGGCTTAGTACAAACCGATCACCGTTGATACCTTATTGCCATTGATTAATATTTGCTTAAATAACATTTATCTTGAATGATAACCGATTCTTCTTATATAACCCCATGAGCTTTAACCGATTCATTCTTGTAAATATGCTGGGATCGACTATTTAGTCGATCTCCTCTCATATCGGCTCTTAGAGCCGCACATTCGGGACTGTCTGGCAACACCGGCACGTTCCACCCTTAATTACTGATGAGCTTTCTCTCCTTGTCAATTGCAGGGTCAAATTGACTGGCACGTCTCGGGAGGATTGTGTAGGATCGGCCACCCTTGCACTAAAGCTAGGCAGATCTGCTCCATCGAGCGGACCCTTCTGGCTTGCTGCATGTGTCCTCGGCACAGAGATGAAAATTTTGTGTCGACAGCTTCACTTCAAACTCATTTTGTGCTCTCTTAGCAAACTTCTTGAAGCAAGATGCAACTTTGGATTTATCATGAAGGAAGAACACCCATGTGTATCTTGAGTAGTCATCAACAATCACAAGAAATAAAGATTTCCTCTTAAACTCTTGTATGTTGTTGGTCCAAATAAGTCCATGTGAAGGAGCTCTAGCACTCTTGTGGTTGACATGAAAGCTTTTATAGGATGAGTGTTTGCAACTTGTTTGCCAGCTTGACATGCACTACAAAGCTTGTCCTTCTCAAACTTCATATCCTTCAACCCTCTCACCAAATCATTCTTCATTAGCTTCTTGAGTGATCTCATCCCAATATGAGCAAGTCTTCTATGCCATAGCCACTCAAGTGTTGTTTTGGTGAATAGGCAAGTCTTCAAATTAGCATCTTCGGAGGTGAAGTCCACTAGATATAGGTTGTTGTATCTAAATCCCTTGAATATCACTTGATCATCATCTTTCTTGGATACAACTACTTCCTTCTTGGTAAATAGGCATTGAAAGCCAAGATCACACAATTGTCCAACGGATAGCAAGTTGAAGCTCAATGAAGCAGCATATAGCACATTTGAGATTTAATGATAATTTGATATTGCCACTTTGTCCAATCCTTTAACCTCGCCCTTTAAATTATCTCCAAATGTGATTCTTTCTTGTCCATCTACTTCTTCATCTAGTGAGGTGAACATACAAGGATCACTGGTCATATGTTGTGTGCAACAACAATCAATTACCCAATGACTTCCACCGGTCTTGTAGTTCACCTACACACAAGAGATCAAGCTTTAGGAACCCAAACTTGTTGAGGGCCCAAATTTTCTTAGACATATTCTTGTTGAGAGGTCCTAAGAGCATAACTTTCATCTTTCTACTAGATTCCTTTCTAAGCATGTAATGAGCATTGAAAGCAAAGGGTCTAGCATGCTTGGGCAAGGGTTGTGGTGGTGGAGTTTGACACTCATGGGCAAAGTGACCTTCTTGTCCACACTCAAAACACCTCTTTGGCTTTGGCTTTGACTTGTGTTGTTGTTGTTGTTGAGCTTAAGCCTTCTTCTCTAGGTTTGCTAAATACCTAATGCCACTTCTATCCATCTTCATGATGGTGTTCATTAGTATCTCACTTTGAAGATGCTTACCTCTTATGAATTTGCTCAATCCATCTTGAGATGCTCTTTCTCCAACTTGAGCTACTTGTTCTCTTCCTTGAGTGCATCATTATTTTTCTCTTCCTTGAGTTTCTTGTTCTCTTCTTTGAGCTTCTCATTCTCAAGAATCAAATCACTATCATGATCAAGAATTTCTAGCACTATAGTGTTGGTGGTTCTGAGCTCTTCAAGATCTTTCTTGAGCTTTTCATTATCATGCTTGAGCTTGATATACTCATCATAGTTGTTGGTTTCCACCACTTGCTTGCCTTTGCTACTAGATCCTTGCTCAATGCTCTCAATAATTAAATCATCACATGATGTAGCTATATCAATCTTAACAACATCGTTAGTAGCTTCATGTGGCTCATTGGATAAAAATTCTTGAGCAATAACAAGATTATCATGATTTATTTTGAGAGTTGTATATTCTTCTTTTAGCATATTGTGGCTAGTGATGAGCTCTTTATGCATCCCCTCAAGTTTATCATGTTTATCAAGCTCTTTCTTAGAAGATTTGAGCTCCTTGAGTTTGGATGACATAGCTTCATTTGCTTCTCTAAGCTCAACACTAGCCTTTTCGCCTATATCACATTTAGCTAAAAGAGAATCATTCTTAGCTTCTAGCTTGTCATTCTTAGCTCTAGTATTTCTAATGATCTTAGGATATTGATTTAGCAATTTAACAAGATCATCATATGAAGGTGATTCATATTCATCATCATCACTATCACTATCACTATCATAATTATTAGCATGATCATCACCACTACTATCATCATCATTTGATACCTTTCATTCACCCTTGGCCATAAGGCATAGGTGTGTAGAGGATGATGGCGGTGGTGTCGGTGAAGATGATGAAGAGTCAATCACAATTGCGGCCACCTTCTCATTTTCACTATCATCATCGGATGAGCAACTTGATGAATCAATGTCCGTGAGCCAATCACCAACGATGTAGCCTTCCCATTTTTCTTCTTCTTGTGGAAGTCCTTCTTCTTGCCATCCGTCTTCTTATATGACTTGTTTTTCTTCTTCTCGTCTTCATCTTTATTACTTGAGTCATCTTTCTTGCCCTTGTACTTATTCTTGTACTTGTCTTTTTTGGGCTTGGTGCATTGATGTGCTAGATGACCAAGTTCTCCATAATTGTAGCAATCCATCTCAGAGATTGGCTTTCTTCTTATGCTAGTGAAGAACTTCTTTTTCTTTCTATCAAACTTGATGCCACTCTTGTTGAGCTTCTTTAGCATCTTGGCGGTTCTTCTCACCATGAGAGCAAGACTTGCATCATCAACTTCATCATCACTTGAGCTCTCATACTCAATTCTTGCTTTGCCCTTCTCTTGGCTAGCCTTGAATGCTAAGTCCTTATCTTTCTTCTTGGTAGAGGATGAGCCATCTTGTGGTATGATGTGCATGTATATCTCATGAGCATTGATCTTTCCCAAGATTTGAGTTGTTGAAGTAGTGGAAAGATCACCTTGATGAAGCACGGTCACAATATGTCCATATTTATCAATGGGGAGGATACTCAGGATTTTTCTTATGACATTAGAGGGTTGCATTTGAGCAAGTCCAAGCCCATTGACTTCCTCTACAAGAACATTCAAGCGTGAGTACATTTCATTAGCACTCTCTTTAGGAAGCATCTCAAAAGAATTAAGCTTTTTCATAACGAAATGATAGCGTTCCTCACGCTCGCTCTTAGTTCCCTCATGGAGCACACAAATATCCAACCATAGTGCATGAGCGTTCTTGTGGTTCCTCACCCGGTTAAACATATCTTTGCAAAGGCCTCTAAAGATGGTGTTTCTAGTCTTTGCATTCTATTTCTCATAGTTTACTTCATTGGCTTGAAGGTGCATGGGATCCCAAAGTTTTGGGAATCCTTGTGAGGTGGCTCTAAGTATTCCAACATCTAGAGCTTCTAAATACGCTTCCATGCAGAATTTCCAATAAGGAAAATCACCCCCCTTAAAGATAGGAGGAGGTCCATCCCCATGAGACATCTTTCTCTAGGCGGTTAAGCCTAAATACGTGAGCACGAGGCTCTGATACCAATTGAAAGGATCAAGATGCCCAAGAGGGGGGGTGAATTCGGTTAATTCTAAAATTCTTTGCAATAATTAAACCCTACGGTTAGCCCACTTCACCCCTTGTGCCTAAAAAGTGTTTCTATTATTCTACCACACAAAAGTTTAGCAACCTATATTCCAATCCTACTCTAGCATGGCAATTCTATGAATGTAAAGACAAGAATTGAATTGCTCAAAGTAAATGTTTAAAGTAAAGAGAGAAGGAGGAACGCGACGATGTTTTGTCGAGGTATCAGAGAGTTGTCACTCCCCACTAGTCCTCGTTGGAGCACCCGCACAAAGGTGTAGCTCCCTCTTGATCCGCGCAAGGATCAAGTGCTCTCTATGGGTTGATTCTTCAATACTCCATCGTGGTGAATCACCCACAACCGCTCACAACTTGAGTTGGGTCATCCACAAGCTCCGCCGGATGATCACCAAGCTCCCAATCACCACCAAGCCGTCTAGGTGATGGCGATCACCAAGAGTAACAAGCACAAACTCTCACTTGACAACAACAAGCCTAATGAGAAGGGTGGATGCACACTTTGCTACTCTTGCTTTCACTAATGAGGCCTCTCTCTTGGATTCTCAAATCTCAATCACCTCACTAGGACCTTGCTCTTCTTGGCACTCTCAAGGGTGTTTCTCAGCTATTGGAATGAGCAAAAGTGATCCCTTGAGTGAATAGAGGAAGTATTTATAACCCCTCATTCAAAACGAACCGTTATGTGCCACTATGGGGTGACTAGACGCTTCGGTCAGTTCACTCGCCTCTGTGCAGTTTAAGTTATGGCCGGACACTGATCAGCGTCCGGTCAGCACTGACCGGATGTGTCCGATTATGAAAACTGCCCTCTAGAACCTTACTAATGTTGACCAGACTCTGGCACCCAGCGTCTGGTCACTTTGTTGCTCAGCATCTAGTCAGTAGCCGGAACCTAACCAGCGTCCAGTCAGCACTGACCGGACACGTCTGATCAGGATTCTCCCTCTCTAGGACCTTACTGGAGTTGACCGGACTCTAGCACCCAGCATCCGATCACATTTCACTCAGCATTCGATCGCATCCAAATGACTTCACCTTGATCAAATGAACTGACCGGACTTGGCGCCAGCATCCGGTCACACCGGAACTAGCATCCAGTCAGTATTTGACCCTCCATTCACTTCCAACTCGCAATCATATGTGAATGAAGTTCACTCCAATTGATCTAAGGGCTACTTAGGAGCTACCTAGTGCTAGATTTGACAAGTGTGCACCACACCTAACCCACTAGACTCACCTAGGTCAAGCTACCTGTCCATACCCCCCTTAATAGTACGGCCAAAGGAAAAACAAAGTCCTAAACTACTCTAAGTGTCTCTTCAACACCAAACGACACTTAGAACTAGTCCATCCTTAACCTTGTCATCCATCCTTTGAAAACTAAAATGATTTCCATCGTAGGGGCATGACCACCATGATTGCCCAATCAATTGTCATTACCATGACCTAACTTAATTGCATCTGCAAAACACACGTTGGTCACAGTAATCTCGTATTGTCATTAATCACCAAAACCCAACTAGGGGCATAGATGCTTTCACCTTGGTCAGAGCACGGTTGAGGATGAACACCGCCGTGATCACCGCCTCACCCTAGAACCTTGCGGGCATGCCTTTGGCCTTCATCATAGATCAAGCCATGCCGACCACCGTCTGGTTCCTCCTCTCCACCATGCCATTCTGCTGTGGCAAGTATGGCATGGTGTGGTGTCACACCACACCCTGATCCACGTAGTACGTAGTGAACTCCACCAAAGTGAATTCACCACCGCGATCAGTCCTCAGCACACGGAGCTTCTTGCTGCTCTCGGCCTTCACGCGCATCTTGGACTTCTTGATTGCCACCACCACTTTATCCTTGCTTGTCAGGAGTTGCAGCCACATGTAGCGACTACAATCATCCACGAGCAGGAGAAAGTACCACTGACCACCGTTTGTAGCTAGCGTGATCGTCCCATAGAAGTCATCGTGGACAAGCTCGAGAGCGTCCTTCATGCGATACTTGGCCACCTTTGTGAATGGTAGCCTCCTTTGCTTCCTGGCCAGGCAGCTATCACATAGCTCGCCTGCGTGCTTGATGTGGGGTAGCCCTTGGACCATCTTCTCTAGCCGACCAAGCGCATCAAAGTTGAGATGTCCGAACTGGGCATGCCACAACCATGGATCCTCGGTGTGCCTTGCCGCCAGGCACACCGGCTGCTCTACCTTCAGGTTGAGAAGGTACAACTAGTTCTGGGACCTCTTCACAATGGTGAGAAGTCGCTGCTCTTGGTCCCTGATCCTAAGGACTATGTCCTTCATCGGTACCTCGCTACCGCGCTCATCTAGCTGACCAATGCTGATGATGCTAGAACACAGCTGCGGAATGTAATATACATCTATTAGCGCGTGGTGCTCCCCATTCTAGCACCTGAAGATGATGGTGCCTTGCCCTTGGAATGCCACCCTTGAGCCGTCTCCAAACTTCACCGTACCGGTAATATCATCATCGAGCTTGGAGAAGGCTGCCTTGGAGCCTGTCATGTGGTTGCTGGCACCAGAGTCTAGATACCACCGCTGCTCCTGGTCAACGCCCACACATCCGAGGTGGACTTGGGCGTGCAGTTTATCGAGGTTGATAGCCTTCAGGGCCTTCCTAGGTCCTTCCACCATCATCGCCTATTCCTTCTCCTCTGCCTCGATGTCGTGCAGTGCACAGAACGTTGCCATCAGGATAGTGGTCTCATCATCATCATCAACTTGCGCCAGATGAGCCTTAGCCTTCTTCTCCTGCTTGTGATTTGGGCACTCCAGTGCCCAATGGCCCATCTTCCCGCAATGTCGGTAGGCGTTGGGGTCAACCTGCTTCTTCTTCTCTAAAGAAGCCTTGCCATGGCACTTGCCATCGCCACCGTGGCTGGAGGAGGCTACCCTAGAGTTCCTTCGAGCAGCCCACTCCTTCTCTATCAGCAGTAGTTTGCCGCTATCCTTCATTGCTGTTGCCTACTCTAGGCGCTCGTCCACCACCCGCAGATGGCCTATCACATCCTCAATGGTGAGGGTGGACAAGTCCAGCATCGTCTCTATGGAGAGAGCGATATGGATGTACTTTGCTGGCATGGTGTGGAGGTACTTGGAGACCGCCTCCTCTTCATCGATGGTGATGTCGTGGCTCTTCAGCTTGCTGATGAGCATCTATAGGTGGAGGGAGAAGTCCTCCACCATTTCACCATCCTTGAACTTGAGGTTGGCGTACTCCTGCTTCAGAAGCTAGGTCGTCGCCTTCTTTGCGCGGTCAGAACCAACGCGCATCGCTGCAATAGCCTCACATGCCTCCTTAGCAGAGCTCTTTACCCCCAATGGCTCCCTATACTCCACCGATACAGTAGCAAGGATAGCCTCCAACGCTGATATGTCATCTTCCTCATTGTCGGTGCCCTTATCAACAACATTCCAGAGCCGTCGGGCTCTGAGCTTGACCTTCATGGGCACCGACCACTCTCTATAGTTGGTGCGAGTCAGCATCAGCCAACTGGTGTCGCTGACCTCCCGCACCATGCGAACAACGACCTCTGGTCGTGCTTGGGCAGCCACAATAGTGCCACTGATGTCGCCCATTTCCAAACCATTCGTCATTGCCAGCGGTTAGTCTAGCAATGGCGCTTGTATGGCTCTGATACCACTTGTTAGCCCATAGGATCACCGGCTCAGGTGAGTTGACCACTCACTAGTCTTGCCGAGCACCCGCTAGTGTTGCTGAGCACTCACTAGCTAAGCCAACCATGAACAAGCATTGTCCGACCACACACACTATGGCTAGAGGTTGAAGAAGAGGGAGAATAGAGCATACACACATGGTACAAGCACCAGCGTTGGCCGAAGCCCTATATAGGAGATGGCAAAACTGAACTCTCTTTATTGAGCTGCAGTGGCAAACTATATATACAACTCTATCCATCTAGTCCTAGTACAGCTGTTCTACTACAACAGTAACTAGATAACACAGCAGGACTGACTTCTCCGCCTATCCCTTCATGTGGCTACAGTCCGACAGGTGAGCCCTTTGGCGTCTACCTCTACAGCAGCTATAGTACCATAGTAGGGAACCTTTTCGGTGCCGCCTTCCCTTGCTGTGTGTTCACACAAGGAAGTAGTAGATGTGGCAGAACCGCCCAAAATAACACGCTTACAGAGGTGCTCGTCTTCCACCAGACACTAAGGACCCAAAAAGCAAGCTACAGTGGGCGGTATCCGTCAGGCACACCATAAGGGAGAACTCGAAAGATCCACATTTTCCCAAGGATCCAATAATGAGAACGAGTTACAATACTTGTCCATTTCATACATCAGAGTTTCTTAAAAGTACCTTATTACAATACCAAATGTCAGAGTGCGAAATGATAAACAGCAAAATTAAAAATAAACATCTAGCAATAAGAACGAGGATCCGTCTGAGCCCATCAGAAGAATCCTCCACACAACGGTGCTTCTCAAGCATCACCTGCAATAGGGGTAAATAAACCCTGAGTGCACAATGTACTTGCAAGACTTATCTGACTAGTGGGAATAATTTCTTGACTCCAAGGAATATGATGAGCTTTATGGTTTGCTGGTTTTCTTTTAGCAGAAAGCGATACTAATAGTGAGTCCTTATTTATGTTATTATTATCAGTCGTATTAAGTTATTATTTATCCAGTCTATATAAGCACTCGTTCTACTTTCGAGCAAGAGTTGAGCAATCAGTTCCATTTTATCACCTTTCACCTTTCGGTTCTTACTATGGTGCTAGACACGAAATAAGCCGTACCGGATCGCCCGGCGATTCACGAATCAATGCCCCCAGCTGGGTACCCCGAAAACACATGCCCCGCTTGTACCCCAGGCATAAGCAGGACTAACCCATCACCCTCCTATCCTAGGTGTCTAGGTCCTCGTCCAAACTTGGACTCCAAGCCCCCACTCCTGAGTCCCAGACTCAGTGCGGTGCAAGGACCTCCACCATCCTCGCCTCCAATCAGTCGGTCCAGAAAGAGCCGGATCCCTGACAAGAGAGCAACGAGTCTTCCATGTGCCTATACCCAAGTATGTGCTCAAGATAATGAATCTGTGACTTGTCCACGATGCCTTATGCAATGACCTGTCTTTAATTGACACAGACAGGGAAAAAGTGTAACCGAGCTATGCCCTATTGGCCGCAGGACACAACCCCTTACACCCACCAGTACCCAAACCATATCCATGTTCGGTCGCTATTTTTCCTTTCCATCATTTATCATGAGTGATCATAATTATCATCTATTTGCGAGTAACGGTAGGTTACTCACGCTACCGAATTTCTGAGCATAGCACTACTCGACCTATACTAGTAGGACTCATGGGTAGATATATTTATGCATGTAGTTTCCATAAAATGCCTGTAACTTAAATGCGCATCACATATATATATTCAGTGATCATTAAAATAGGGGTTACGCACCCGGGCTTACCTTGGGTAGGCGACGGGTCAGTAAGGTCAGCACCTAATGGCTCTGGGGCTCCCTCCTGCATGAGGATCTCCTCCTCGTACTCCTTAATGACTTTGTCGTACTCCTGTTCGACGACGGACACGAATTCTACCAGCTCATGATCTACATGCATGAAATGATGATGTAATACCTAGTAATCTAGCAACAACAGCTATTAAAATATAGTACCTCTGTCTAACTACTATGCTAGTGCTACCGACCATGGTACTAAGTTATCTATTTCTACCAATAACAAGTATGAAGTATGACATTCTTTATTATAGAAACTACAGATATCCTTACTCCTAATGTTGAGTTATGCTATATACGATAAAGCAAGGATAATAGCTACTCTACTTATCAACCAACTCTAGGGCTACAAAATTTATAGCAAGTACATAATAATCTAGTGAGCCTACTATAAAATTTTCATAGCCATATCTATCACCAATCTACCACGAAAATTCCTACAATTATTAATCCACATAATATTAAGTTTTCTAGTTTGAATTTATGAACCTACCATCGTCCTAGCAAATTGTAATCTAACTGTACTAACAAGTAGATGGTATTTTTGGAAACCTAACAAAATTGGTCTCCCTATTTTTGGGCAACTACACAATTTACTACAATTTATCAAAGTTTAGCTAGAAATTATATTGAATAACGTTTGTAATTCACTGGATAAAGGAAACATGAATTTCTATCGTGCGGCCCGCGAGCGACGGCTCGGCCCACCCTGATGTCCGGCACGCAGACGCAGCAACCGGCGCGGCCCACCTCAGCGGCGCGCGACGTGGCCCATCTCAGGCGGCCCACAGTGGAGCCGCACGTGGCTGGCTCATTAGCGAAAAAGCCCCCGTTCTCTACCTTATTCGCACAACCCACTAGAATACTATTTCACCGAGTCACAGAGTTTGCATCTAGGACCCTACTTCTATTCGAATTCACGTTTTACGAAGTCCCTGGCTAGACTAATAGGGTCGTGGCCTCGTAGGCCAAACGCTGGTGAGCACCGACCTCTCCGGCACACACCAGCACCCCCATGAGCATCTACGTACCATGCGCGACCGATTGAGGTAACAAATGCAGGCGTGCCACGGCGGGGTCTGGCCACGGTAGCTCGACGCTAATGAAACCATCTACCCGAACACCTCTACTGCTACTCGGTGACCATCAGCAGCCTAAAAGTAACCACCTTGAAGCCCTAATTGAATAGCTATTGTGCCCAACTAAGCTAACCACACTAGAGGCATCAAAGCCAGTTCACCGGTGACCGCCCCCGTGCTCCGGCAAGCC
Organism: Miscanthus floridulus; assembly: GCF_019320115.1. Classification (NCBI taxonomy): domain Eukaryota; kingdom Viridiplantae; phylum Streptophyta; class Magnoliopsida; order Poales; family Poaceae; genus Miscanthus; species Miscanthus floridulus. The sequence continues at coordinate 121,574,514 of NC_089586.1, read as the reverse complement.
TTGTCCCTAATTGAGTCAACCAGCTACTCTAGAAGCAAGAGGACCTCACCAGCGATGTAATGGACGGGGTAGGCAAAGTCGCGAGGAACGACAATGGCCTGGCCATGCACGCGAGGTAGTTCTGATTCACACTGACCGCGGAGAAGACGTTCTCGATGACCTACTGCACCGTCGATGGGACCACTGCACAGGCGAGATAGATGAGTCAAGGAGAGGCAACAGTCGTGCTCGATTGAAACAAAAGAGCAAGGAGCAATTCCCTGGGCCGAGAACTCGCCTCACCGGCCTTGGCGGACCGCCGAGGGGAAAACTCTCCCCATTACCTCACCAAAGGACGGTACCCGTCGAACTAACTCCAATCAAAAGCTAGCGACTTTATCTATTTGGGCGCACGGTGAATTGGAAAGGGATGGACGGTACACGACCAATTTGAGGGCGACGACACTCAGCTTAGAGATGACAACGACGGCGTCGAAAGCTTAAATCGGTGCCTGACAACATACTATCGCCCCAGGCAAGTTAGGCCTGACGCTGTCCTCCCATTCGTCCTCCAAACGTGGGCAATGCGAAAGGGGACAGGCTCTTGGAGTTAGGCCTTGGCGCGGCGTGGCCGACCGGTGACTTTCCAGACGATGCAATGGTCAGGCGTGGCGTGTACACGCACGCAACCGTGAAGACAAGGGCTGGTGGGGCCAACCCATGCGTGCGTAGTCGCAATGTCAACGAGAACAGTGGCTGCGCAGGCGGTGAGCGTGAGCGTGCTCGGGCGAGTGGCGACACCGGTTTGGACGGCCGAACACAATGACAGACGCGACAACGAGCAGTGGTGTAGGCAGACGTGATGGAGGGCAGAGCATCTAGGGCCATCGGGCCCCAGTGCGTGCGCATGTGCGCGTGTCGCGAGCTAGGCGCGCACAGCGGTGATGACCCAGCGGCAGAGATGGCCGCACGGCTAGCGTGTTGCGACGACGGCGGACAGAGACGACTGGGCACGTGCGGCATGCGCGAGCTACGCTAGAGCATGATGGCATGAAGCCGTGGCCAGCAGCGCAGGGAGCCACGTGCGCAGACGTGGCTGCACCGGCGCGATGGTGGCGACGCAGCCGATGCGGCAGCGCGCGCTGGCAGGCCAGAGCAGAGGCGCCAGGCCACGCAGGGGCGGTGACCGCGGCCAGCGCTGGCTTCGTTCAAAAATATGTGACTTGCACGCTTTTTAAAGCTGTTGAAAAATCCTACCCGATGGTCCAAACGCCAAACCACTTCTTCTATAGTCAAGAGGGTACGTAGAGCTATCGACCTAAGCCACGACATCTCGCCACTTCTTAAGCTGATCGCTCTACAAAAATTGCCGAACATGGCTTCGTCGACCCATTTACAGACTTACGCGGAATGGCTAAACCTCGAACGGTTTCGCGTCGAATTCCAATTCCGACCTACTTGATATACTAGCTAGCAAACCTCGTCCTCGACCGCACATATTTCATCGTCGCCTAAGAAGTTCGGGCTACCCACTTTACTACGTTCCGCCGATGCGTTCCGTAGCATTTCCGTCCGATAAAAATTCATTTAGAATCCTAAGTGATAATACGAGACCCGAAATATAACCTTCGTTTCATGTTTCAACTGAACGTTTCAAGCTCTGAATATTGATTTATACTCTATATTACATGCATTTACACACAAGTTGATGCTCATGCAGGGTTTTTAGCAAAAACTGTACAACGTAACACCGAGGGTGTTACATTAGATTATCTAACAATATGTGCCTCTTCTTCTCTCTCAAGTCTCAATTCACAGATCAGCAGATCTCCTGCTGTTAGTTAAAAAGAAATTGTTGCCAAAGGATGCTAGACCGGTTGGTCAAGTACTCTGGCTGGCATCCTCATGGCCTGAGTTCAATCCTTCATGGGCGAATTTGTAGCGTCGGAGGTAAAAAAAAATATGTCCCACGTTTCCCAAAGCACAGGTTAATAAGGCACCGGCCCACTTACAGAGTAACGGACCCCTATGTGAGGGCGGGGCATGAGGTTTGGGAGTTTTTCTCGACCTGTGTGAGAGGTCTCTACCTTAAACCGGAAATCTCGGAAGCTATTTAACCACTGCGGGTCGAGTTTTGTACTTTAAAAGAAATTGTAATACGTGCCTGCGAGCATACCAGTAAAGTACTGGGTTTAGTTAGGCCAAATCTTTGGGAAAATTTCTCTCATTATAAACCCGAATAGTTAATTAAAATTTTCAGCGTAATCCGACGACGACGCTATATAGCTTTACTAGGATCCAATGATATGATATATATGTTGAAGAACGGCGCTGTCACGATCCAGCTCAAGGACCCTGAGAACGACGTGGAAACGCCAATCAACCCACTCCGCGTGTTTTGTTTAATGATGGGCCACGGGGAGGATCGGAGGGAGCAGGCAGGAGGAACAAGTCAAGAAGGCGACGACGACGACCACCAAGACAACGACGAGGCGGCCGGGCGCGCAAGGCGCAAGGCGCAAGCTTTTCCCTCCCCCCTCCCATGATGCTAACGTAACGTCCCCTCACGTACGTTGCGTGCATGGGGACGCATATCGCCCCGGCCCCACGCCACCACGTCGCCAAAAGCACGTGGAATTCATCGCAGCAAGTCTATTATGTGGAGACCTTCAAAAAGTTGCAGGGGAAAAAGGAACTAATTAATCTCCATGCATGGAGTTGGAACTTGGAAGCAAGCTAGGTTTAGGTGGCCGGACAAGGATTTAGACATTGTCTTGCACTGCTGTGGACGTACATGTGGCCCGCGGAGCAGGAGGTATACTAGAACGTACAGCATAGTGCAGCAGTAGTAGATAACAGCCACTTCTTTTTTTCTTTTTTTCAGATATAAAGGCTGTGCCTTTAGGCTTTAGGTGCTGCATGTCCTCAAATCCCAGTTGCAGAGTATTTTTCGCCTGATCTCCGTGCATTTGTTTGGAGCGAATCTATCGCAAGATCTGGTCCTCACACGCTGTCTGGATAGCTTGGTTGCAGTTCAGAGACCTCATTTGTCAATCTCCAGCAAGTGGATATATGTGCTGCTAGTGCTAGATATATAGGTTGCTACATTTTCTTCTTTTTTTAACTATATGTGATATATTTACTCCGTCAATAAACTGCAAGTGTGTTGATTAATTTATCTTATATTTCTACTCCCTCAAAGGAGCTGCAAGATATACATGCATCACAGTGAAAAATTGTGGCACTTACATATCAGTTGAAGAAATAGGAAAAAAAAATCGCGAACACAAGGATCATTATCCCTAAAGCCTAAACCAAAAATCTTGATGTCGGGTTTGACTTTTGTTCACCCAAATGTATCCACACTCATCATTAGCTCAAGCTGAGTAGTAGCCTTGTACCGTTGCATCTGCACTCTTTCTTTCCTCTGCTCTAAACATGGTTCCAAATATAATCTTCTAGAACGATGTTCCCGTCCAGTCCCGGTTAATAATAGAACTAGCTAACTACGAAGCGCCGCGATCAGAGAATAGTACCCCACCTAACCGAGGCATTTACTTTTGGGGTTCAGGAACAAGAGTCAACTTTCTGCATACGCAATTCCAGCTGTATGTAACAGACTCTTTCATTTTGGTATATACTTCCACAATATTTTTCTTAGGTTATATATTATCTGGCGAGATACAATGTAACCATGCATGCATAGGCGGCTTCATCACCTGCAGGTCCCATTACATGAGAAAAGAACCGGAGACTACTTGTACGGTGACATCCAGGAATAATATACATGCTGGCATGGCAAGTGGTATATCTCGTGTGATACTGTACTTTTGGTGTGCTAACAAGTACCAAGTAGTTCCAAAAAACAACATGTACAAACCTTTGAAGCAGATATATGTTACTAGTTTTCAGAACGAAAACCAACCTAATACTTGGATAATCTAAGACTCCCTATATATGTACATACAAAGAGTTGTTTGAAGTTGCCAGATGCATTTTTATCTGGAATAGCAAAGCACTTCCTGGAACCTGTGTGCTCATTTTGTTTGGATTAGTAACAGCCCCACCAAAATGTCTGCCAGGAGACTCAGGTATATCTCAAGACATAGACATGCTGAGCTGAACTAATTAATGGCAATCTAGCTTAGAAGTGATATTGCTGTAAATAATCACACACACAATAAGGAACACAACATATATGATACTAATAATGATAAAAGAAAACAGAGGTGATCCTATCTCAGCGTGTCTCTGAGATTGCTTGGCCAAGTAGCACTGTGTCTAGCAGCCTAGCAAAGCACATCCAAGACAACCAAACAAGTCAACAATAAGGATCAGGGACCCCTATATTTTAGCGTGGGCACTGGACCCTAAGACCCCTGCCCTTTTATGATGGATGTGCATGCCAGCATACTCAAATGATCAAGGGGCATATTAGTCATTTGTACTCATATAAACTATGTATAACCTGGGTTCAGGAAACAGGGATTTCCAAGTCTTTATATAGCGGAAGCTGTGTTCTGGTGACCAGCCACCCAAGGGACAGGAAGCTTCAAGGGCCAAGGGAGGCTGCAGGCAGGTTGTCTCCCTCCTTCCCACCTGCACCACCCTACCCCTGCCCCATCTCATCTTCCAATGGGAAGGTCTCCTTGCTGTGATGAGAATGGTCTCAAGAAGGGCCCCTGGACCCCTGAAGAAGACCAGAAGCTCATGGAGTACATCCAGAAGCACGGCCATGGGAGCTGGAGAGCACTGCCTAGGCTTGCCGGTATGTGACAGGAACAAACCTCCATTATTTCTCTCTGTAATGTAAAAGAGGTCGATCGCTTCCATGTGAAAATGTAGCTCATCGATCTAATTGTTCTTGCAGGGCTCAACAGGTGTGGCAAGAGCTGCAGGCTGAGATGGACCAACTACTTGAGGCCAGACATCAAGAGAGGGAAGTTCACCCAGGAGGAAGAGCAGACCATCCTCCAGCTCCACTCCGTCCTTGGCAACAAGTACTGCACTGCACCTCTTACATATGCCTGCCACCCACCACCCACTAGTTTCTTAGTCAAAAACCTCTTGCATGTCTGGCATCAAGCCGGCCATCAACTAGTCTGTTTCAATCTAATCTTCAAGAACTCATATTTGACTTGTACGTAGTGCTATACTGCTATGCTAATCCAGTGTAAACTGTTGTCATGATCAAACCAGATGGTCAGCTATTGCGAAGCAACTCCCTGGGCGCACTGACAACGAGATCAAGAATTTCTGGAACACCCACCTGAAGAAGAAGTTGATCCAGATGGGCTTCGACCCGATGACGCACCGGCCGAGAACCGACTTCTTTGCTGCTCTACCTCAACTCATTGCTCTGGCCAACCTCCGCCAGCTCGTGGAGCAGCGACCATGGGACGACCACGCTGCCAGGATACAGGTTGAGGCGGTCCAGGCTGCAAAGCTCCAGTGCCTCCAGAACCTGCTCCAGTCTGCAGCATCCATTGCCACCAGTCCCAGCTCCAGCAGCATCAACACCAACACCATCCCCAGTGACCTGGAGCAAATCGGCCTCCTGAGTCCTCCACAGATGTCTTCCTTGTCTACGTTGCCTTCTCCAAGTTTCCTGGAGAGTATCAGTGGCCAAGACATAGTAGCTGGTCAACTGCCTGACATCCAAATTCCTAGCACTTTCTTTGAACAACCCACCAGCAACGATGCCAACCAGCACTCAGACTTCACTCCAAAGAGTAGCGTTGAGGGGGAGAATGGAACCCCTAAAACGCTGTTGTCGGAAAATTTCCTTCCGCCGCTCACCGACTTCCCCATTTCCAACCTCGGTGATGCTTGCGGTGCCTCAAGCTGTGACGGTAGCAGCATTCCGTTCCCAAGTTGGCCTGAGTTGTTTGATGAACAGTTCATATGCGAGTTTGTATGAATTCTAGCCTGGAGTGTGTGTGTTTGTGTTACTCTATAGTTTTTTTTTTTTCAGTTTTAGTTTTCTTCCCTTCTCACATCTGTTTTTGTGCCATATTCTGGTGTGGGTCTCAGTTCAGAGGTGTAGTTTCGGTATGCTGTTTTTTTTCTTTTCGTTTTGAGTGCAAACGTGTGCTCCTATGCATACACTATATACCAAACACTTGTAAATATACGACACTATAAATTTTGAAGGTTTGGATTCTTCATACCGTTTTTGCAACACCCTAGTTGTTCCCTGGAACCCCACTCAAGTTTTCAGTAAATCCTAAGCAATATATGTCAATGTGGTGTCATGTCATATGATTGTTAGGTATGAAATAGTATATAATTGCATGAGGAATGGTGATCATCTAAATGTTCAACTCATGTTAGTTGAAGAATTGTGCACCTGCATATTTTAAAAGTTAGGACAAAGGAATTTAGATGACAGAAAACTCAGAAATCATATTCCAGAACTACAACGGACTCAAGTCATCAAGACTTTGCCATTTACCAGCAAGCAACAGACTAAGAGACCAGTCCTCTCTTCTGAAGAAAAGCTTGTGTTATATTCAAGTTCTGAATGTTTTCTTGAAGAAATGCTATGAAGTAATCCACAATAGAAGAAAAGTTCTAAATGCTACTACTGTGAGAAGGAAACTTGTCTTCCCAGGCAGTTACAGGGAGTTGACTGAAACCTGTTGTGTCCAAAGAGCGAAAGCAAGTCGCACCGATAGGAAGGATCCAAACAGCTAAAACATATGCTGTTGTCACTGATAATATTTAATTACAATAATCATGCATCAATCAGGGAGCTTTTCTGAAGCAGTAACAGTGGTTTTCCTTAGCCACTTGTCCTTATGTCCTTGTCAGTTTACAGGTTAGTTTCTTTTAAAATGGTATTCTTTCTTATGAGCAGGTAAGAGCTGATGCCTTTTCCTCCAAGATATTGACGGCTAGCATTAACAAACTCATTTCAAATCTCTAGCAATAACAGCACAGCTTTACCTGACACTGCCAAGTGTCAATTTACAAAAAAAAAATTCTACACTAGATCAATGCTTAAGCTTTTTGGGCATAAAGTTGAGAATAGATTGTGGTTCAATTTTCATACAGCTAAGGATATTTGGAACGAGGAAGCAAACCAAGGCACTAACTAATTTATGACGCCATAGGGTTATACACTACATTAAGCTTTCCATGTCACTGAAGAAAACCAATATGGAGGCACAGAGTGATTGGAACTTGGAAAGAAAAATGTATATAAGACAAACTCGTCCAGGTCAGCCCGTACTGTGATTTAATATTTCAAATAGCCCAGCTGTTAGTGTCCATCGTACAATATTCAGTATTTCAAATACTCCAGCATGCATCCCAGTGCATACTTGGCGTTGAGGGTACAGGGTGCAATGCGCTCCTAAAGAGATAACTTATGTAAACAGTAACCTCCTTTCCTGATGCAAATTGCCAACAAGTGATAACATAGTTTAGGTATAACCAGTAGAAAATAATTATGGAATGTGAAAAGAGTTCGTGGTAGTAATCTTATTCTGGTCCTGCATCATGCGAACATTTTCTTGTTGCACCTTTAGTTAGGAATTTGGTATTTTTCCCATTCAATAAAAGAAAAGGAATATGATATTTGTCATCTATCCATTTGGAATCAACGTAAAGAAACATACAAATACAACAGGATTACAGGAAGATGGGTAAAAAAAAACTAATGTCAGAGAGCTTTGCGTACGCTCTGTAACTTGAAACTGCACATACTGGCTTTGACACCAGAGTCTAAATTGCTTTCAGCAGTGTTGTTCTATTGTTCTGACATTCAACCGCCTGTAAACCTGTCTTTTTTTATCACTGCCACATTGCTAAAAACTAGTTTGTATAAATAATTAAATACAGCTAAAGTTTTCTGACGGTTTTTATTATTTTCAGAAAATACAAAACCACCTTTGAAACCAACTACAGTATTGATAGTTTAGTTGCCAAAGATTTCTCGTTTCAGAGTTGCATGGCCGAAAACAAACTCGGGCAATAGTTGGATGGCCAAAAATGGACTTCTCCCTAACAGGACATAGAAGTCGTTGACAAGGGTTTTTTCATATATGTCTATCATTAACTGTAGCTGGTTTCTAATAGGGCATTACAAGGACAATTTAATCAGACTCCACTTATCAGACTCTATTTCTCATCTACCCAAGGAATTCAATACTAGCACATCGCTACTGAAATGTCATGGCATGGAACTTTTCATAAAATACTTGTATGGAGCCATGGAGGCATCTTAAATAATCAAGGTCCAAGACTCCAGTCACAGTACTAGTGCTGACTATACACCAGTACAAATAGTAACAAGGATCAAAGCCATCCCCTCTATCATCTACCATCTTAGGGCCTGTTCGGCAGGACTGAAAAATACTGTTCCGGCTGATTGTTGTGAGAGAAAAATACTGTTATGACAGGACATGAACAGTGATTTCGTGAGGTGGCTGGCCAGCCAGCCGAACACTGCCTTAAGCTAATAAGGATATTGAAAACGAGCGAAGTTACAGCTTTTGGCTAAAGTTCATGGGCCTAATCATAAAACTTATGATAGATCCAGACTGGTAGCTCTATCCAGCAACATCTGCAGCGCATTGTGGAGTACAGTATAGGAGAGAGGCCCATAAGTCCAACAAGCTTTGGGGGCAGTTGTACCCAGATACACAACAAGACTGGCTGGTTAGTATCAGAAATCTAGGTCGCCGGCACAAGAGAAGAAAAGAACACCATTTTCAATTGTTCGATAAGATGATGAAATTGGATAAAAAAATTACTGCAATTCCAACAAAGATTATATTTATAAGCTTAGTTATCTGGTTGAATGATTCAAATTTTCAGTCATATTCTTCATCTGGGCTAACGATTTTTTTCATGAGATGGAGAGAATGGGTCCGAATAAAGTGAGCAATATCGACATTGTTTGGTAGATCAATATTTACACAGATGCTTGTAAGCTACTCCCTCCGTTGCAAATTGTAAAAGTCGTTTTGGCTTTGCTAGATTCATAGTTTTTAATATGTACACCTTACAATTTGGCCGGAGGGAGTACATAACAAGTAAGAGAATTCTCTCACACTTGTTAAAAGTGAATGAATTAAGCAAATTTGGGCCTTCGAGCAGACTGAACTGCCAACAAATTACCTCCTTCAAAGGTGAAGCTATCAATTTAGAGCAAACTATACATGGCGGTAAGCATAGACACAATTATTTGGTTATTGTTCTATAGACACTTTTTTCTATAAAAGGAGTGTTTATGGACCAGTGCCATAATTCATAACTATTGCTGGTCACTACCATTTGAGAAACCCCTCACTTCAGACATTGCTCATTTCCAATCTCTGGTGCCTTAAGCTTCATTGATGACACTGAAGAACTAGTACTGTTCCACTAATGGTCTTATATGGTCAGTCTCACCAATGAATGTTCTGAAGATACTAGGAGATTGACAAAGGTTATTCTTGTCCAGCAATAGAATTACATACCAAGTTACCAACAGTATAATGAACCAATAGGACACAAAAACTATATTCGAAACTACTTTTTGTATTCATTCAACTAGAGGTATGAAAGCCCTCATAGGACATCAATTTGATTTGATTCAGGATGGCAAGAAAGCATGTACTTTCAGGTGCAAATGACTGGGCATTCTCAATTACTGGATAGCATGCATGTCTAAAGTGCAGTTTCACATGTGAAGCAGATAAGAAAATGCATGGATAACGCAGAGCATAAACTCAAATAGATCAAAATTTACAGAAGAGACTAACGACTGAAATTCATATTCGGATAGCAATGCTTAGCAAAATGTAAACATGGAATACATAACAATGAAATAAGGGTTGAAATCACAAAGGAACCTTCCTGCAACACTCGCATGAAATGACATTTGCAGATTACCCTCTTTTGTGGCTTTCTACTACTCTTTGTTCTCCCTTAGAGATGGTGGTGGTCTGACCACAATGCTCTGCTTCCATTTCCTATCAAGCTTCCTAGACAATCTCTTGTTGATTCCTTGTTCAATTTCCCGCTCTCTTTTCACAGTCAGCATACGGGCAATCTGAAGATAAAAATGTGAGTAAACTGAGAATTCTAAATACATGGTTAACTGAAAAGGAAGAGTATGAAGTGCAAAATCAGCATTAACTTGACAAATTCCTTTCTCATTGCTAGTTCATTGATCAGGCCACGTTAGAGGAAAAAGGTTTTGATCAATCTGCAGCGAATTGTTTGTTCTAGGCATGCATGTGTCTAGTCCAGTGAAAAGAAGGCGATAAGTATGATTCCTAATCATCTTATTGTAAGGCATTTGTTTCTATGCCATGCAGGTCTTTCTCATATACTGTGAACAATCTCCGTATCATTCTGTGGCTTACAAGATTCTTTTATCTGCATTCAGATGTCCACAGAAACAAAAATTCTATCCATTTGCAGTGCAGACTGTAATATAAACATATAAAGATTAAGCTTTGGAATATGCTTGTAATCAACTAATAAGAAATAACAGGCACAGAACCTGTCCCAGCAGCGTTAAGAGAACCAGTAAGATTTTAACTTATAATTTAAGTTCCACCCATAAAATGGCAAGTAACTGCAAGTATGGACGTTCCACTTGATATCATATATTAACTGATCCAGTCAGGAATCCCTTTTCTTTGTAATGACTGAGTCAGAACTCAAACTATCTTAAACTCTTTAAGACTGAGTAATGCAGATTGTAAAAGTGAGCATATGGATCAGACCCCGTCAATCATCCATCGTTTGACAAAAGAAACTATCGATTTGTTTCTCATATTAACTATATCATAAGGTTGACACATTTCCACCAATCTATGCTAATTTCCCAGATGAAGTTAACAATTCTGTCAATAAAACTCATACAGTAATGAATGGAATAGAGGGAACATGTACCCTCTTGCGCATGCGGCCGAACTCGCTGTTCTTGAACTCCTGGCGCGCCGAGCGCTTAAGGCGGAGCAGGAAAAGCTCCCCCTTGAGGTCTACCACCTCCTCCTCCAGCTGTTCCGTTGTCATGGCCCGGATCTCCTCCAGCTCCTGCTCCCTCTTCGCCATCGCGACCGCCGCCGCCGCGCGACGCTCCACTGGCTGCGACGCCGCCGCCAGTCCAGCGAACCGCATCGCCGTCACGCCACCTAAGCGGAGGGACAGGAGTGCCGTGCGAGGAGCCGGAGCCGCGATGCCGCGGGGAGTGGAGGTGAGGGGTGACGCCGCGGCAAGAGACACCGTCGCCATTGTTGTTCTGCAGCGCTCGCGTTTTCGCTACCGCAGTTTGGGCTCGAGGATAAGGGGATGCTGTGGTGGTTTATCCGGGTTTTTTTTGTCTTGGTGGGCTGCTCGCACCAATCTTGAAGCGTGGTCTCAAGGCTAGTGTTTTATTTCCTTGATTGAAGGAAACTTGACGTTTTTAAACTAAAATTTTGGCCACACTCTACATTTTAAGAGAGTGGAAGCCCTAGTTCAGTTTTAAATAATTATTAAAACCTAGATACTAATTTTTGACTCTAAGTAAACATGAGATATACACTAAGCAAATATCAACGCAAAGTCTCAAGCGCTTCCGGTCGCGCTACGCGACTAGCGCGCGACCTGCGCGCGAGAGGCTCGGCCCTAGGGTGGACGAGCGAGCGGGGCGGCCTTCGTGGGCGTCCGAGCCGTCAGGTGCTCTATATGTATAGGATGTATACGATATATATATATATGTTCATTCATACTAGTAGTGCTGAGATTGGTCCAACTACAGGAGTGGAGGCAGCGTATCAGTGCACTGCTGTCCGCTAACGAGAGCCGCGACCAGCGACGTGTTCATCAATTCACGAATGTCTCCCTACATCCTGCATATTAGTTGCCTCATTTACAACGTATAAGTTGTTACAAAAAGATAGTCATTGCATACATAAGTTGACACAAAAGAATTTATCCCTGATTTCAGTTTCCAGTCAAGTTTTTTTCAATATTTTTTAGTTTTAGTTTTCACATATTTTTTCAGATTTTTTAGTTTCATTTTTCATTCAAGTTTTTTTTTTATTTTTTGTTGGTTTCATATTTCAGTCATTTTTTTAGGTTCGAATGTCTTCCTAAATCTTGTATATTAGTTGCCGCACCTACAATGTATAAGTTGTTATAAAAGGATAGTCATTGCACATATAAGTTGCCACAAAAGAATTTGCCTCCTTTCAGTCAAGTTTTTTTTTAGTTTTTTTACTTCAGTTTTCAGTTATGTTTTTAATGTTTTTTTAGTTTCAATTCTCAGTGAATGCATGACTAAATCCTACATATTAGTCTCTCCATTTTTAGCTAGTCATGTTTCCTGGCTTATATAGTGGGTTTTATAATAAATTGCATCTCTAGTTGACAGCTTATGCAATGCTTGTTCTAATAATTTGCCCCAATGTTGCAGCCTATCTTATTTTGTATCACTACCCTCATTTTTAATAAATGCTCCCAGTTGGCAGCAAGTCATGTATCCTGACTTTTTGTAATGTGTTTTATAATAACTTGTCTCCCTAATTGACAGCTTATGTGATGTTTATTTTAATAATTTGTTCCTCTAAGTTATAGCTTGTCTTGTTTTGGTCCGTTACTCTCTTTAGGGGTTAGTACCTTTATGTAAATAATATAAAAATTTTATTATATTCACATGGTAGCAATCGATGTGCATACTATGTAATAATTTTAGTATATTTTTGGAGTAGCAACTTTAGTATTATATGATAGTAACTTCTTTGATAAATCTCATAGCACATATTTACACATAAATTGCTATTAAAATAAAATTTATTAAAACATATGCAACTGAGGTATATTTTTGTTCACCTTATCACGTAGAACACATCAGATGCAGATGGAGTTAAAAATCAATACAACATTCTAAAGTTATAGCAATTGAAATGAAATGCTTTGCTTTTTTATTTTGCGTCGGACGACGCCAGCGTAATAGCAGGACGAAGTGGGGTCTCGAGCGTGCTTGATTTCACGTGTGTTTGGGCAGCGGCGTGTGTCTGAAGAAAATGGATACAACGTACCGTCGCTCGCATGGCTGGGGCTGAGGGGTCGCGCTCTACGCGCCAAACGCGACGGGTCGCTGTTTATCTGCCTCCAAAGATGAAGTCAACGGATGTGATGATGCATATGTGATGACGGTGATCAAGTTTCAAACTTGGAAAAAAAGAAGAGAAAAATAAAATAAGTTCAAGGCAAAGATATATTTAATAGGTCTATTTTGTTTTGATGGTTAAGATATTATAGAGAGTGTAACCATATTTAGGATAAATAGTCGTACTATCAAGAGGGGGAGAATCTCGATTAAAGCGGTTATCAAGTGCCACTAGGTAAATTCATTCGTGTATTCGTATTAGAACCTAGTGTGCTAACTTAACTCCCTTGAAAATGATTTAAAAATATGCTAACACACGTGCACAATGATGATACACAAGGTGGTTAGCACTTAAGAGCAAGGGTGAAAAAGTTAGAAATTGAAAAGGAGGAAGGAGGAGGGGACCGGACCATGTGTGGGTTTGGGCTGGACCCCGAAACGGGTGAGTCCGGTCCTGTCTTCAGTTAGGCCGATATAAGATTGAGATGACACACTATAGGGGGTGAATAGTTCTTTCTAAAATTAATCGCGTCGGCTAATCGAAACAAATACGGAATTAAAACTATCGGTCTAGCTAAGACTACACCCCTCTATCTAAGTTCACAAGCATCTTATAAAGATCCTAATTAGGCAACTGAGGTGTCGGGCTAGTTAGAGCTCACCTAACCAATTCTAAGAGTAAGGTCACATAAACCTATGCCACTAGTACTTCAAGCATGGAGGAGCTTCTACACAACTAGTAAACAAAAGCACAAAGCTTCTAAGCTCACTAGCAATGCTCAATAACAAGGTAACTAATGCCAAATTATAGATCGCAAATTACTTAGCTACATAAACTAAGCAATGTGACTAACAAAGTTACTAAAACCAAATTAGCCACGTAAGGAGCACTTCTATGCTACACAAGCAAGAAGGTAACTAGCAAGCTATTAAAGCTAAACTAGTCACAAGAGCAACTACACAAGCACAATGTAAATAAAAGTAATATAAGCTTGTGTTGCGCGGAACCTACCCCAAAAATGAGGGTAGCTCAATGACATGCTCAACTAGAGTTGCTCTTCGTGATCCTCACGGGGTGAGCATAATCCCCCTCACAAATCCTCTTCCGGAGCACCGTACAATCTTCTCGCGTGCTTCAACGGAGTCACAAGCCACCAAGCCATCTAGGAGGTGGCAACCTTCAAGAGTAACAAGCACCACCGGCTTGCAACTCGATCACCTAGTGCCACTCGATGCAACCTCACAATACAACGCACTAGAATCACACTTACTCGTAATTAGATCACACTCTTACAAGCACAAGTGAGTTAGAGGGCATCCAACAACATCTACACATGCCACCAAGGCTTAAGGGTGTTTAGCTACCAGCCCTAAACCGGCCAAGGGGGTATTTATAAGCCTCCACACAAAATAGAGCTGTTGCTCTAAAGATTTCCTTCTCTGTGAGGGCACCGGACACGACGGTGCCATCATCGGACAAGGAGTGACGGTGCCCCTCTAACGGTCATCCAACGGCTAGTTTCACTAGCTGTTAGGGCTCCGGACAGGCGGCGGTGGCACGGGATAGGGGGTGGCGGTGCCACCCCAGCCAACACCCTGAAAACACCCCCTCTCTAGATAAAAGGGGCGATGCACCGGACATGGCATGGCGGTGCCCCCTTCCTTTTCTTGCTCTAAAAAACACGGTGGTGGCACCAAACAACACCCGACGGTGCACCATCGTGCACAGGGCGGTGTACACCGTCACGTCCGGTGATCACCCTGACTCTAGCTGCACTCTACCAAGTCTAGGTGGGCACTACCCTAGGGGTGGCGGTGCCATCGGACAAGGCATGGTGTTGCCAGCCCTCAACACACTGCTCTCAGCCTCAGCTAGCCGGCAGGGGTGGCAGTGCACCGAACAGGGGGTGGCGGTGCCCCTAGGGCACCACTCTGAGCCTAGTTTCGTCTCCTTTTTTTCACTAACGTCTTCACCTTTGCAAATATGCTAACACCACCAAGTGATCATCACCTTGTGCACGTGTGTTAGCTTTTCACAAACATTTTTTTCAAAGGATTAGCACTCAATTCACCACGCCACTCGATCCTAACACATATGCAAAGTTAGATCGCTCAAGTGACATTAGATGACCGATATGCAAGCAAGTTTGCCCCTCTTAATAGTATGGCCATCTATCCTAAACCTGATCAACAACTTCTCTACACGCCTATGACCAGTGAAATAAAATGCCCTAGGTTATATCTTTGCCTCATTCATTCCATTCCATCTCCTCTAATGTCGATGCAACACATGCACCAATATAATCAACAATGATATGGTCCACTTCATATCATTACGTGATCGTATTGGTTCATCGATCTTGACTTCACTTGCTCTTCACTGTTGCTTTGGTCCATCAGCGTCAAGTCATCACTCAACTTGCCCTTCACACTTGCAATCGATCTATCGAGCCAAGTCTTGTCTTGATCTTCTCCACCTTGATCATATGACTCCATGTCATGTCTCACATGCAATGAGCTCCTTCATCACAAGTGTAAGCTTTTGCAACATCTCCGAGCCACTTTCACCTCTATGGCATATGTTGCTCACACAAATGTACATGTGGACTAATCGCTTGTGTATCTCACTCAAACATATATTAGTCCACCTAAGGTTGTCACTCAATTACCAAAACCAAACAAGGACCTTTCAATCTTCTCTTTTTTTAGTAATTGATGATAACTCTACAAAGATATGGAAACTAAGCTCATTTCAAGCTAGCACTTCACACAAGTGTAAATTGCTAACTTAATTTGGATTTTATGCTACTTATCCAACATTTCAGCTCTATGTCAAGATTTGGATACGCACCATAAAACCCTACTTAGGTAGTAATAACTCCTCCTACATATGTGCTCAAATGGTTTGGTTTCAAGTTTGCACAAATGCATAAATATGAAATTTGTGGGAGTGTTACCACTACTAAGTGATGCTAAGGTGTATAGAATAACCTTTGAAGCATGATACCAATCGAAGATACACTTTTAACATCATCCTTAGCATCATGAGTAGCTAGACAACAAAAACACTAGAAACCCCAGTGAGATCAACATTATAAGCAAGGTTCTAGTACCACGTATAGAAATACAAGTCTAGCTATCATCCTATGCATGCTAGTTATCATATCATCAATCAAATTCTACAACTAGCATACACCACACAAGCATGCATTTCAAATTTAAATACTTATGCAAGTGCAAGCAAGCACATGAATATGCACATCTCAAATGCAATCAAGCAAAGTTCATGAGCTTGCTTCTCCCTACTTGTGTGCTTCTCTTGTCTAAGATTTTGACCCTTTCACATTCTTCAATGTTGCTCTAGTCCATTGTCCATGTTGATCCTTTCACATTATTCAATGTTACTCCCTCTTTGTCCATTGTTCATGTCCTAAAACCCCAATTGTAATATCTTTTGTCTCAATCTCTCCTAAAGCTTTTCATATCTTTGTATAATCTCTCCCCCTTTGTTATCAATTTCATAAAAGGTGTGATTCTTATTGATGCAAAGGCTTGCATTGGGGTAGATGGTAGAGGCTTGAATCTTGTATTTTTTATGGACACCATTTGTATAGCTCTTTAGACACCATGTGCAGGATATTATGACCTTGATACGAATTGTAGTGGGGCTCCTCCCCCTATGTCCAAGCATGGGTCATTCTCTTGATAATCTTGAGCTCTTCTAGATGAGGAAAGCATTCTTCATTTGATGATCACTTAAAGTTGAGGATCACCTATGGAACCACCATCTTATATGAATGATACCATGTATAGAGATGTGATACCACGTGTATGATTGATTTGTCAATAAAAACCATTTCTTGAACATTTGCTATCTTTTATGAGTACCACTTATAGGATATCACTTGTAAGTTGATCTAGACACCACTTGTGAATTCTTGATGAAATACTTGAGTCTAGATGCCACTTGAAATAATCCAAACTAGATATCCATTTGCATTGTTGTCTTATGCTTGTACTCTTGTTACTTATCATGAGCTTCTAAGATGACTTGAACTAAATTGATTTACCTAAGCTTCTAAGTCCGGTTTGAACCAATGACAAGCTTCTTCACACCTCTTGCAAGGGTTATCTTGCTAATGTTATAATTGTCAATTGTTAGCAATCCAAAATAGATCAAGTACTTAGGTTCACTAGCTCATGAACAAACTCATACTCATACCACTAGATCAATTAAACATTCAAGCAATAGTGGTAGGCTATGAATTTTAAACTTTCATTTGTCATGCATGATCCTATAGAGCATGTACTATATGCACTAATCGTATACTAGTAAGAGATGAAATGATCATGCACATTACAATGATACCATTGCTATGTTGGTTCATCGATCTTAACTTCACTTGCTCTTCACCTGTTGCTTCAGTCCACTTGGCGCCAAGTCATCACTCAACTTGCCCTTCACACTTGCAACCTGGTCTATCGAGCCAAGTCTTGTCTTGATCTTCTCCACCTTGATCACATGACTCCATGTCATGTCTCATATGCAATGAGCTCCTTCATCACAAGTGTGAGCCATTGCAACATCTCCGAGCCACTTCACCTCTACGGCATATGTTGCTCACACATAAGTACCTGTGGACTAATCGTCTGTGTATCTCACTCAAACACATATTAGTCCACCTAAGGTTGTCACTCAATTACCAAAACCAAACAAGGACCTTTTAGCCAAGCATAGCAAGGGTCGCTCCAGACCCTGGCTCTCGGTGTGGCCAGACGCTGTGCGCCGAGTCTGGTCCTAGCGTGAGGGCAGGCAGGCAGCAGGCGCATGGCTTTGGACCCAGGGGTGATGCTACTCTAGACCATCTCGGTCGAGTTTGGATTGATGCGCGGTGCATAGCAGAGAGCAGCTTGGTGAGGCATTGGCTTCAGACTCAACCGCACGGCTGGTTCAGGCCCAGCACGCGGGATCCTGTTGTGGAGCGAGCAGGTAGACACGCGGCGCATCAGTGTTTGTGGGCGTTGGGACTAGACCCTAGGAGTCGGTTCGAAGGTAGGGTCCGGACCGCGTTGAAAGCTCTAGTTTGGTTTTGGTGAATTAATGAAACCCTAAGTGCTAACCTATTGCTCTAGTGATCATGAGATAGGTAGCACATTCCAAGTGATGAAGCAATTGGTGAAGATCATGTTGATGGTGGTGATGACCATGGTGATCAAGTGCTCGGCTTAGAAAAGAAGAAAGAGAAAAACAAAAAGTTCAAGGCAAAGGTAAAACTTGATAGGAGCTTTTTGGTTTAGTGATTGAGGCACTTAGCGAGTATGATCACATTTAGGATAGATAGTCATACTATTAAGAGGGGTGAAACTCATCATGAAATGTGATTATCAAAGTGCCACTCGATGTTCTAACTCATTGCATATGCATTTAGATTCTAGTGAGTGCTAACACCCTTGAAAATGTTTATGAAAATATGTTAACACAATTGCACAAGATGATACACTTGGTGGTTAGCACATTTGATCAAGGGTGGCGAAGTTGGAGAAGTAAAGGTGTTGTTTTGCACTAACCGGAACGCTGGTCACATTATGACCAGACTCTGCACTGGGTGCGTCCGGTCATTTTTAGTGAAGTCAGGCGCGCTTGTGTTCTATTGGATCATGACCGAATGATGAACAGTGGTTGTGATTGGATGCATAGGGCCTACGTTCGGTCACAAGTGACATATGCTAACTGTCGGGCGCGAAACTTGGTGCGTCAGAGGAGAAGGGATCGAAACACTGGCCTGCATCCGGTTGAGGTGCATCTAATGCGCCCAATCATGGTTTGGGTGCTCTAGAACCTCTCTAGAAGCGACCTGACTGTGCAGTGGCTGGAGTGGAGCGGCGCATTCAGTCTACGCCTGGTTGCTTAGGCAGCGCGCGGGCTGACTGTTCACCGGTGCGTCCAGTCTTGTTGATTGATGCAGTCCGGTCGCTACTTAACCGTGCTGGGAAGGCTAGTGATCGTTGGGATCACACAGCTATGGTTGAATCACGAGGACTTGTGGATGGCATCACATGATTGGACGTTGGCTGGGCTATGTCCGATCAATCGAATCTACATGTTCGGTCAGTGTGAGTTGGGCTACCATCACCTAGATGGCTTGGTGCAGCGAGGATCATCGAGTGGAGGAAGATGCTTGTCTCCTACTCCAATCATGGTGATTGTGAGGGGTTCTTGACCTTCCCTGGTGAAGAGCCAAAAGGTACTCTAGTGAATTGCTTGTGGGTTGTGTAATCCTTATCTTGTGTTGGTTGTGCGGCACCCGATTGTGGGTTAGGCGTGCCATGCCTATAAGAGCATGAACCTCCAAGTGAGTGAATCGCCACAATGAAGACTAGCTTGCCGGCAAGCAAGTGAACCTCAGTGAAAAATCATTGTGTCATCTTGTCTCAAGGATTTCTTGGTATGCATTGTGATTGACTGATTTTATCTTGTGATTGGCTCATTCATCGATACGGCGGTATAACTAACTATCCATCTCGTGTATTTATATTCTTAGTGTAGCTAAGCTCTTTAGTGTAGTTAGTTTTGAAAGCTAGCTTGTGTCGTGTCTAGTAGTTAGTGAGGCTCTTTGGTTAGTCTTTGAGAGCTCACTAACTTTGTGTAGTGACTTATCCCTTGTGTGCCTAGAGACTATAGAGACTAGAATTATGATAGGTGGCTTGCATTTTTAGTAGACTAGCGCAACATTCGTTTCGCCTCATATTTGTCTAACCACTTTGTTTAGTGTTGTTGTAGAAATTTTTATAGGCTATTCACCCTCCCTCTAGCCATTAGGACCTTTCAAATGGTATCAGAGCCATGGTCACCTTGATTTGAGGCTTAACAACCTTCGGTATCAAAATGACTCAAATCAACAACACCAAGAAGCCACCCCAATTTAATGACATAAATTATCCTTATTGAAAGGCAAAGATGATAACATACATCAAGTCAATCAATAAAAAGGTTTGGAAAGTGGTGAAGACCAAGATTGAGGTTGCCAATGTAGAAGCTCTCACCTGCCGCCGAAGAAGTATTGCTCCAAAACAATGACATTGCTCTTAGTGCCATTCATGATGCATTGGATGAGAGAACATCTGAGCAAATTAAGAACATTAAGATGGCTCATGTGGCATGGAAGAAGTTTGAGGAATCATTTGAGGGCACACAAGCGGTGAAGGGTGCCAAGGCATATATTCTCAAGGAGAAGTTTGCAAGCTTCAAGATGAAGGATGATAAGAGTGTGCCGAAGATGTTTCATAGACTTCAAGTGCTTGTCAATAATCTCAAAGCACTTGAAGAAGAGGTGAAGGACAAGGACTTCTCTCACAAGTTCTTGAGATGCTTGCCATCAAGATTTGGCATGTTGGTCACTTTGCTAGTGAGAAGTGGTTTGGACACAATGACACCAAATCAAGTATTAGGTGATGTGATGACCGATGATATATTTAGAAATAATGATGAGAAGGAAGAAAAGCAGAGAAGAAGGATGAGAAGAAGAAGTATGTGGCATTCAAAGCCGCATCATCCAATGACAAGGCAAAGCAAGAATCATTAAGTGAAGATGAAGACTTGAGCTTTGATGAGATGGATGATGAGAAGATGGCTCCCTTTGTGAAGAGATTTGGCAAGTTCATGGTGAATAAGGGCTACCGTGCTAGAAGGAAGAAGTCTTCATCCAAGAATAAGAAAGAGTCAAGAAGGTGCTTCAAGTGTGAAAGCAAGGATCATCTTGTTGCTCAATACCTATACAATAGCGGCAATGATGATGATGACAAGAAGAGCAAGAAGAAGGACAAGAAGGAAAGAAGGACAAGATGACCTACAAGAAGAAGAAGGGTGGTTCATATGTGGTCACTTGGGATAGTGATGCTTCTCAAGTGATGATGATGATAGTGATGATGACAAGATCACCAAAAAGAAGGCTCTTGCGAAGCATTACTATCAATGAGAAGCCTTCTCTCTTCGATACTGCCATCATGCTTCATGGCTAAGGCCACTAAGGTACAAACTTGTGATGATGGATGTGATGAGGAACATGATAATGAAAGCAAAAGTGACAATGATGATGAACTAACTAAGTATGAACTACTTGACATATTAGATGATGCTAAGAAACATTTTGACATTAAGAGAAGGGAATGCAAAGACTTATGTAAGGAACTAAAAGTCCTTATGCAAGCCTTTAATGAGCTCAATGCATCTCATGAGAGGCTAGATAAAGCCCATGAGATGCTTGGCAATGCTCACAAGAAGCTTGAAAAAGCTCATTCCTTTCTACTTGTTGAGCAAAATGTGAAAGAGCATGTTGTAAGCATGTGATGTAGGCTTAACTTGTGATATAATTGATGAATCATTCTATAAGCCTATCATTGTTGCTCCCACTAATCCTTCTTGTAGCACTCCTACTTCTATCCTCATCTAGTAGTGATGGTTTCACTTGTGATGCCTCACTAATGGTTGAGAATGAGACCCTCAAGTGGGAGGTCAATGAGCTCACTCCGGCCTTAGGCAAAGCCTATGGTGGTGAGGACCGCTTGCTTATATGTTTGGGTAGCCAAAGAGCTTCTCTCTACAAATAGGGATTGGGCTATACCCCCAAGAAAGGCAAGGTGGCCTTTGCTCCTCACCAGACTAGTTTTGTGAAGAACAATGGTCGGTTTTACACTAGTTGCAAGCAAGTTGGTCATAAAGAGCATGATTGCAAGAACAATAACAAAAATGCTAATGTATCCTCAGTTAAGCTTGATTATTTCTATGTACTTACCAAGGGTACTAATGGTGTGAAGGCTAAGTGTAGATAGCTCTAACTTGATCTTCAAAGGCTTTGTAGGGGACCGTGATGCCTAAGAGGAGGGGGTGAATTAGGTAACTTAAAAAAACTACTTCTAAATTATGGCCTCTTTTACTAACCTTAGCAAAACCTATGCAAAAGATAAACTATCTTAATGTGCGTCTATGGTTTTGCCAGTGTGTTGCTATCTCTACCACAAAAGGAGTAATACAATCAATGTAAATGCGGAAGCTAAAGAGCAAGGTAGAGATATGAAAACTTTCGTCGATGACTCTGGTATTTTTACCGAGATATTGTGAAGCACACAAGCTTCCCCCTAGTCCTCGTTGGAGACCCTCGCAAGGAATCCCTCGCAAGGGCCAAGCTCCCAGTCGGGTAACTCTGTGAATAGCCTCGGGTCTTCCCCATATGCAAGTGGGTCTCCGACGTGCCTTCCGACAAGCCTCTCCCGGATGCTCCCCGTCGTTTTCACTATCAAGCTTCCAGCCAAAACGCCATGGGCCTTGTTCCCTCCGGTACATGGTGGCGGTCACACCACAACCGCGGTTGGTGTGATCTCGCAAGACTACAAGTCCCTCTGATGTACAACAATGGTGCACATAAGCATTGAGTAGTAAGAGGTATGCAAACCTCACTAAACACTAGGCCTAAACCTAGAGCAAGCGCATAAGCGGTGGTCTAATCAACCTAAGCACTCCGCAAAGCACCTATGCTAATCACCTAATGAATCACTAAGCACTATGCAATTGAGATCACTAAAATGGTATATCAACACCCTTGATGTGTTTCCTCAGCTCCACACCCATCAAATGGTCGGTTGGGGGTCTATTTATAAGCCCCACTGAGAAAGTAGCCATTGAGGACGAAATCTCGCTTTTCTGCTACTGACCGGACGTTGATCATGTCCTGACCAGATGCGTCTAGTCATCCCGACCGTTAGAGCCGCAATCAACTGATCGGACACTGCCAGTGTCCAGTCACATGCCACTGGACGCATCTGGTCGTAATTTCGCCGCTCTAGAACCTTTCTGTACTCGATTGGACGCTGTTGTTTTGCGTTTGATCGATTTGCCACCAGCGTCCAGTCAATGCTGAATGTGTTGTTGGGATGATGAATAGTGCCATTGGTGCATCTAGTCATTTTACTTGGTCAGCGTTAGGTTGCTGCTGCTGACGCCTGTTGTAGTTGAGTCACTGATCGGAGCGTCTGATCGATCACCTTCCAGCATCCGGTCCAGCGTTCGGTCACCTCTGTGAGCTCGTAACTTCACGATCTTGCGTCTGGCTTGGTTTCTATCTTCATGCTTGGACTTTGCTTGATATCTTGAGTCTTCTCTTATGCTTCTAGGGTCTTGCTTAAGGTGTTGATCATCGGATCATCACGTCGCCTTCGTCCAAGTCATGTCTTGCACCCTATTGAACTATAAAACAATCACTTGCAAATTCATTAGCCCAATTTAGTTGTGTTGGTCATCAAATACCAAAATCCAAAGTAAATAGGCCTAGGGTACATTTTTCTTACAATCTCTCCCTTTTTGGTGATTGATGACAATACGACCAAAGCAAGCAAATAATAAAAATTTGAAATTTGAAAACTACCTACTTGCTAGGATGCAATGCAAGGGGCAAGGTTATATGATGCTAAAAGATACTACTTGTAAGACTAAAAGATACTATATAAAACTTATCTTTCCCTTGTAAATGTCCCCATGTGGTATTATGGATTTAAGCCTTGCTTCCTACAAATTCTCCCCATTGCATAGACTAATCCATAATCCACTATCATCCCTTTCTCGGACCATTACCACTTGTAAATTATTATGATCTAGCTTTTGGTCCTACAAATTAATGCTAGCTTTTGGTCCTCTAAATTCTCCCCCTTTGGAATTAAACACAAAAAAGGAAGATATTAGTAGCACAAGGGAGGGTCAAACTTTGTGATCCTTTATATGTAGAGTGGAATAGGTCACAAAATTTGACTCTCATATTATATAGACTAAGCTCCCCCTAAATATATGCATACATACGGTAGAAGACAAAGCATATGCATAATTGGTAAATTTTTGCTCAAGGGAATTTAATCTATATAATGCATGGAGAAAGCATATAAATATCAAAATGAAATCAACATGATGATATTGGTTTAGAAATACTACATGTAGAAACCAATTTGATTTCTACCACTTGCAATAGGTGGTGGATATTTGAAGTACAATGCTTAACTCCGGGGACTCCATTTTCCTTGCAATGAGACTACTACACACATGATAAGCTTGAAAAGGTGTTAGTCTCAGAGCATCCAACTTGTAGAGTAACCTCCCCCTAAATTTATGCACACAAGTATGGAATACTTATAGGAAACTTGCACATTGATTTTTAGAATAAAAAATACCACTTGAAAGATGACATCACATGAATGTGAGAGTCATTTTAGAAGGCGATATTCGGGAGAAATTATCTACAATTTAGACTTTGGCACATATTAGATGAACAATCGAAAGACAAGCTATGTGCCGTGCTCTTGAATACTTTTAAAACATGTAGGTTTGCTCCAAGGGTTAAGAATGAAATCGAGCAAGCCTACCATAAGATATACCTAGTGTATGCATGGCAAAAAAATTTAAGCATGCAAATGCAAACCTAGGTATGAAAAGTAACTAGATGCTTAAGGATGCCACTAGTAGGAAATTAAATCTAGTAATACTTGAAGAAAATTGAATCTAGTTACCTAACATGGGAAGGGGAATTTGGGTCCATTGTATTCACTAACCCACTTAGCAATGATCTTGTCCATCATGATACACCCCATGAAATACACCCTACTTTGCCAAGTCTTCAAATTCCCCAAAGTCCATCGGACTTCTCACTTCCCTTTCGGGATTCAAACCTTCTTTGTGCTCTTCATGTTGGAAATGATTTCCTTTGGCACCCAAAAGCCTTTGACCCCATTGTTGGCTTGCTTATTCACCTTGATGGCCACCACCTTGTCATTTTTCTTCTTCTTTAACAAGTATGGTGTGGAGGCCTTCTTGTCCACCTTGTTGGTGTAGGTGTTGGAGAGCTTGCTTGTTTGCTTTTTCTCTTTCTTCTTTGCTCCTCCCCCATTCTTCACCTTGCACTCATAGGACTTGTGACATTCCTTGTGGCACACGTAGCAGACCACAGTTTGTCCTTCATCAAGCTTCTTCACTCCCTTGATGGTGTTATCTTAATGAAGTTGGGCTTGCTTTGCCTTGCCTTTCACTTGAGTCAAGTCCTTGGTGAGGCGAGCTACTTCTTGCTTGAGTTGCTCATTCTCCTTTGCAACCTCTTGTGTGTATGTATCTACAACAACCTTCTCAACACAAACTTGGCTGCACACAGATAAGTCTAAACATAAATTATTACAAGAAGTAGAGACATCCTTTTTAGACATGTTAAAGATAGAACTTTTCTTTTTAGATGCCTTGGTGGGGGCTGTACTAACGGCTTCAAGATTAGCAACTTTATTATTTAGCTCATCACAATATTTACAAATGGTTTCCATTTTAGCAAGCAAACTTTTATAAGCATCTTGTGAGCTAGTTAACTTTTCTTTTAATTTTTCATTTTTCTTTACAAGTTGCTCATCATTGATTGTGCATGCATTTGTTGTTGCACTAGCCTCAAGTTGCTCAATTTTAGTAGATAGTTCAATATTGAGATTAACAAATGTCTCATATTGTTCAAGCAAAGTTTTATATACATCTTGTGAACTATCTAGCTTTTCTTTTATTTTTTCGAGCTTCTTTTGTTGACTAGTGCAAACTTTAGCATAATTAAGATTTTATTGCACAATTTCATCATAAGAGGGTATTTCATCATCACTATCACTCTCACTAGAGAATGAGATTTCGTTACCTCGTGCCATAAGGCACACACGAGAAGAGCTTGATGACGAGTGCTTACGCCCTCGCCTCTTGTGATGGTCTTTTTCTTCACTTGAAGAATCATCCCATGTCCTTATTGATGTGAGTGCTTGTCGATGCGGGACCCACAGGATACCCCACAAGGGAGAGAGAAGATCTAGTCTAACTAGGATTCTTCCTATGTAATCTTAGTAGTAGTACTATTTAGTAATCCTACTAGGAACTCTCATCGTAAACCGACTAGGACTCTGGCCTCCTGACTATATAAAGGAGGGCAGGGCTCCTGGGGAAGGGAACAGAACAACAATTGTACGACACTTCATAATCAATCCAATGCAGAGGCTAACGCCGACTGGACGTAGGGCTGTTACTCGACCATAGTCGAGGGCCTAAACCAGGATAAATCGACTATCTCTTACGTTCACTATCGAGTTCTGCATACGCTGAAGCCCGAACAATACTACCCCGGGGACCCCCGTGGCAGGCTATCGGTGGTAGAACATCGACAGCTGGCGCGCCAGGTAGGGGCTTTCGGCGAATTTGCATCCGAGAGCTCGATGGACCTCAACAACATGATCTTCTCAACGGGATCAACTTTCATCTTCGGCTCATGGATCTGTGAGGTGGACAATAATGGCAAGCTCCAAAGTCGTCTCCTCAAAGATTCGAAACACCATGAAGACGATTCTATTCCGACGACCACGATAGATCAAATCTCCGGAGGATTCGCACAGCTCATAGTGTCTGATTCAACTTAGGTTCCGCAGCTTTGTGCATCCGACTCGAATTCGAGCTCCGCATTCGAGTTGGAGTCTTATCCGAGTTCTTTCAGGAAACCAAGTTCTTTTCCGATGGGACTTAAGAATGCGGCCCTGACCTATCAAGAATACAACTCAGAGTACGCGCAGAATCCCTTCAAGAAGTCGGATCTTCCTCCACTCGAACTCCTAAACATGGCAACATCTTATCAGGCACGGCTCAGAGAAGTCCTCAATCCAGTACTAAGAATGCCACTAAAGGGAGCTCAGGAAGGTCTCGTCCTGACTATAACATCTCAAGACTGCATCGTTCACTGGCCGAACTCTGTTCCTGAGGATAACAGTACCCGACTAGACAACACGACGACGACGGCTGTTCTACCCTACTAAGAAGGAGACTCAATCTGTGACATCGAGGCATCTACTAAAGTCATCAGCAACTCCTACAGTATGAAAACCAACACCAATAACAGAACGGCTCACGCACGGGAAGTACTCATGGGCTATGATGGAGAAACCGAGAGTCAGAAACAAGCTAGACAAAGGAAAAACAAGTTGAAGCAAGGGCGCCAACACCGTGCTAGGCAGCGCAGGGAAGCCTGGATCAGATATGAGTCAGAGTTGGCTAAATACGACAGAAGAAAATCACAACGAGAAGTCGAAGGAAGACGCATGGCAAATACGCCTTACGATAAGATTCGAGAAGCATTAGAAGAACTCAGAGCAACTTCACATCCCGGTGAGAAGTATGAATAGCTCCAAGACTTGCTCCGGTCGATGATCCCGAGAACGCATGAAGAGAGAGACCAATCAAGACTACCCGCCAGATCAACAACCCACAGGCAAGAAGATCAAAATCAAAGGAAGTCCGCTTTCGAAAGACTTGGGCCAGGTGGAAGCCATAACGGAGGAAGTAGGAAGGAACATAATCAAGGCCACCAATTTGAACAACCAAGAAAGACCAGGAGTAAGGTGCCTACCCAGACAGCCTCACAGAATTATTCCCATCAAAACAACAATTGGCCAGAAGGAGGTGCCGAATCTGAATTCAAAGAAGCCGGAACACACGACAGATTTCCCTGTTTCGTGAACAGGCTTGCATCGGTACAATTACCTCACAAGTTCAAACCGTCTAACCACTCTAAGTATGATGGCAAAACTGAACCAAGGCAATGGCTTAGAATATATTTACAATCAATTGAACTAGCCGGAGGAGATGATGATATCAAGACCCTGTTCTTTCCCATGGCACTAGAAACTATGCCCCTCCAATGGTTCGATAAATTGAACCCAAGGTCGATCAGAAATTGGGAGGACTTGCAAAGAGCTTTCTGTGAAAATTTCGTGGGTATCATCACACACCCGATCACTCATGCAGAACTAAAAGGACTCAAGCAAAAGGGAGGCGAAAGTCTCAGAAATTACTATCGATGATTCGGCGAACTGTGGGCTCAAGTGCATGACATCACCGAACGAGAAGTAATTGAAGCTTTCTCTCACGGAATCATGGCTAGGTGGCAATTTCAAGACTTCTGCAAAGAAAATCTGAGAAACAATGAAGAATTCAGATGAACAGTGGAAAAGATGATTACTGCAGAAGAAAAAACATGAGAGAGGTTCCCGGATAGAAGCAACCAGGACAACCCGGACAAGCAAAATCATCGAAATAGCAGACATCAAGAAAGAAAACGTAGACCAGACAATACCGTGGCAATGGCCGACAAATCAAAGAAGCTTTCCAAACCCAGAAGATATGATGACATTGAAAACATACGTTGCCCATTGCACCCCAATGGGAGACACACCATCGGAAATTGCTACACTTTCAATGATCGATACACAAGAAAAGATAGTAAGGAGAACACCAAAGAGGACAATCAGAAAAAAGATGAAGACAACCACGAGGACAAAGGATTCCAAAAACCCAGGGGAATGGTAGTAGTGATCTTCTCAGGGTCTCCAGATTGCAGAAGCAAACATCAAGAAAAACTAGCACTACGGACTATCATGACAGCAGAACCGGCTACACCAAGATATCTCAATTGGTCACAATATCCTATCCAATTTACCAGAGAAGACCAATGGACTAGCGTGGGAAATGTAGGCCATTATCCACTGGTTCTAGATCCAACTACTGCTGGTATGACTGTCACCAAAGTACTAATCGACGGGGAAGCCGGACTCAACATCATCTTTTCAGAAACACTAAGAAAGATGGGACTACAACTCGCCGGGATAATTACACCAACAAGCACACCTTTTTATGGAATAGTACCCGGCAAAGCAGCCATGCCGCTTGAACAAATTACTCTACCAGTCACTTTTGGAACACCCTCGAACTACCGTACAGAATTCATCAAATTTGAGGTGGCGGACTTTGAGTCATCGTACCACGCAATTCTCGGATGACCGGCACTAGCAAAATTCATGGCGATACCGCATTACCCGTATTTGCTGCTCAAGATGCCAGGACCTAATGGAGTACTTTCCCTTCGAAGCGACTTGAAACGCGCTTTTGACTGCGATGTTCAAGCAATCCAGATTGCAGCCAGAGCACAAGATGACCAAAGTAGAAGAGAAATAGCCACCGTTGCTGTAGAAATAAACCCAGAGGAGCTAGAGATACCGGCTAAAAAGCCCGGCATCCTAGTACCACCGAAAGAAGCCGACGTCAAACAAATCGACCTGGGCACTAGTGATGCCTCAAAAACAGCAATCATCAGCACCCACCTCTCGACAACAAAGATATATTCGCTTAGAAACCGGCCGACATGCCAGGTGTCCCAAGGGAGTTGGTTGAGCACGGAATCGATGTCAATGAAGGCTCTAAGCCTGTAAAACAACGGCTACGACGATTCTCACCCGACAAAAAGGCAGCGATTAAAAAGGAAATCACAAAACTGATGGCAGCCGGATTCATCAGAGAAATCCTTCATCCAGACTGGCTAGCAAACCCGGTCCTTGTGCAGAAGAAGAACACAGACGAGTGGCGCATGTGCGTCGACTACACAGATCTCAACAAACATTGCCCAAAAGATCCATTCGGGCTACCACGCATTGACCAGATAGTTGACTCAACAGCAGGGTCTGCACTATTATCCTTTCTCGATTGCTATTCAGGGTATCACTAGATCTCATTAAAAGAACTAGACCAGAGCAAGATGTCTTTCATTACTCTGTTCGATGCTTACTGTTACAAGACCATGTCGTTTGGACTAAAGAACGCTGGCGCCACATACCAAAGATCTATCCAAACTTGCCTTGGGGATCAAATCGGTGAAAATGTGGAGGCATATGTGGATGATGTAGTGGTGAAAACAAAGAACCTAGACACTCTGATTGAAGATTTAAAGCAAACCTTCGAAAACTTGAAGAGATGGAGATGGAAGTTGAACCCAAATAAATGTGTATTCGGAGTTCCCTCAGGACAACTACTCGGATTTTTAGTCAGTCAGCGCGGGATTGAAGCCAGCACCAAGCAAATTCGAGCTATAACAGAAATGGGCCCACCTAGAAGTATCAAAGATGTGCAGAAACTAACAGGATGCATGGCGGCACTCAATCGTTTCATTTCAAGGCTCGGTGAAAAAGGACTACCTTTCTTTAAACTACTAAAGAAGACAGATAAGTTCGAATGGACAGAAGAAGCCAATGAAGCTTTCAAGAAACTTAAGGCATACCTCACATCCTCACCAATTCTCACACCCCTAAGGAAAGACAAAGATATGATGCTATACATTGCGGCGACTACTGCTGTGGTCAGCACGGCAATAGTCGTAGAAAGAGAAGAAGAAGGACGCGTGTATAAAGTACAACGACCCGTATACTACATCAGCGAAGTATTATCTGAATCAAAAATATGGTACCCGCATGTGCAAAAACTACTCTACGCCCTATTGATCACTTCACGCAAGCTTCGCCACTATTTTGAAAGCCACCAGATCACAGTGGTGACAGACTTCCTGCTCGGAGACATCTTACACAACAGAGATGCGATGGGACGCATATCAAAGTGGGCAGTTGAACTCGGAGCTCTTAACATCGATTTCACCCCGCAGAAAGCAATCAAATCTCAAGCCCTTACCGATTTTGTGGCCGAGTGGACAGAGATTCAACAGCCTTTATCAGATACAATCCTTGACCACTGGAAGATGTACTTTGATGGGTCACTCAAACTAGGTGGAGCCAGTGTAGGCGTTCTCCTCATTTCTCCAGAAGGAAAACAACTCAAGTACGTCCTTCAGATATTATGGCAAGCTACAAATAACGAAGCAGAATATGAAGCCCTCATCCACGGGCTACGAGTGGCAATCACCCTCAGAATAAAGAGATTACTCGTATACGGCGATTCAGCAGTAGTCATCAACCAAGTCAACAAAGATTGGGATTGCACCAGAGAAAACATGGGTGCTTACTGTGCTGAAATACGGAAACTTGAAAAACATTTCCAAGGATTAGAAATTCTACACATCCTGCGTGATTCCAACATTGCAGCAGATGTCCTCGCCAAGCTCGGATCAGACAGAGCGAAGGTTCCACCCAGCATATTCATAGAAGAGCTATCAGTTCCCTCTATCAAACAACCCGGTGAGACAACCCCTGAAATTCAGGCTAAAGGTGTTTAGATCTTGGTAATCAACACTTCATGGAGCCAAGTTTTCATCGACTATATCAAAGAAAATAAATTGCCAGCAGATAAAGCAGAAGCCACCCAAGTTGTTCGCAGAAGCAAAAACTACGTTCTAGTAGGAGATAGACTTTACAGAAGAGCAACATCATTAGGAGTACTCCTAAAATGTGTCTCATTTGAAGAAGGCAAAGAGATCCTAGATGAAATACACTCAGGTTGCTGTGGAAATCATGCCGCTTCAAGAACACTGGTTGGCAAAGCATTTCGCACCGGATTCTACTGGCCAACCGCTTTGAAAGACGCAGAAGAACTTGTTAGAAAATGCAAAGGTTGCCAAATGTTTGCAAGACAAGCCCATGTGCCAGCTCACAATCTTATCTGCATCCCACCCGCTTAGCCTTTTTCCTGCTGGGGGCTGGATCAAGTAGGACCTCTGAAGAAAGCAAAAGGCGGCTTTGAGTACATCTTTGTAGCAATCGACAAGTTCACCAAGTGGATTGAATACAAACCACTCACGAAATACAGCGCAGCCAAAGCAGTCGAGTTCATCCAAGACATTATGCACCGCTTCGGCATGCCCAATCGAATCATCACAGATCTAGGCTCCCCCTTCACAGCTACAGAATTCAAAAGCTGGGCACAAGACTATGGTTTCAGTATAGACTACGTGTCTGTTGCACATCCAGAAGCCAATGGACAAGTAGAAAGGGCTAATGGACTCATACTAGCCGGATTAAAACCAAGGTTATACGAAGAACTAGTGGACTATGGGTCCAAATGGATTGAAGAATTACCTAAAGTAATATGGGGGCTACGAACTCAAATAAGCAGAGCAACATGCTACTCACCCTTCTTCCTAGTTTACGGGTCAGAGGCCGTACTGCCTGCCGACTTGATCTGGACATCACCAAAGATAGAACAATACGATGAAGGAGAAGCAGAACACACAAGAAGATTAGAACTCAATAGCTCAGAAGAAGTCAGAGTAAACGCTACCCTCCAATCAGCCAGATACCTACAACGTTTAAGACGACACTACAACAAGAGTACCCATCCTCGATCATTACAAGTAGCAGACTTAGTGCTAAGAAGGATACAAAAAACTGATGGACGACATAAGCTACTCAGTCCATGGGAAGGTCTGTTCATTGTCACAAAAGTCACCGGACCAGGCACATACAAGTTAATAACCGAAGATGGAAGAGAAGTCAACAATACATGGCACATCAGCTAGCTAAGAAGATTCTACGCGTAAAAACAACTCAAGAAAAAACAAGATATGCAAGCCACAAGGGACCAACGTTCACAATCGACAAAGGACAATATTCCTCGACAACATATGTATTGGTTTATATTCATGATCAATAAAAGATGATATTCATCCACAGCATGTCTTGTCATGACTTTCAACGAGTTGTTTTCACGAAACAAAAAGCAAAATGGCTGAAAACATGCCTGAGCATCCCGGCCGAGAGCAAAATAGCTGAAAAGACACTTGAGCCCGCCGATGAGGGTAGCTAAAAGCTAACACCCGAAACAAAAAGCAAAATGGCTGAAAACATGCCTGAGCATCCCGGCCGAGAGCAAAATAGCTGAAAAGACGCTTGAGCCCGCCGATGAGGGTAGCTAAAAGCTAACACCCGAAACAAAAAGCAAAATGGCTGAAAACATGCCTGAGCATCCCGGCCGAGAGCAAAATAGCTGAAAAGACGCTTGAGCCCACCGATGAGGGTAGCTAAAAGCTAACACCCGAAACAAAAAGCAAAATGGCTGAAAACATGCCTGAGCATCCCGGCCGAGAGCAAAATAGCTGAAAAGACGCTTGAGCCCGCCGATGAGGGTAGCTAAAAGCTAACACCCGAAACAAAAAGCAAAATGGCTGAAAACATGCCTGAGCATCCCGGCCGAGAGCAAAATAGCTGAAAAGACGCTTGAGCCCGCCGATGAGGGTAGCTAAAAGCTAACACTCGAAACAAAAAGCAAAATGGCTGAAAACATGCCTGAGCATCCCGGCCGAGAGCAAAATAGCTGAAAAGACGCTTGAGCTCGCCGATGAGGGTAGCTAAAAGCTAACACCCGAAACAAAAAGCAAAATGGCTGAAAACATGCCTGAGCATCCCGACCAAGAGCAAAATAGCTGAAAAGACGCTTGAGCCTGCCGATGAGGGTAGCTAAAAGCTAACACCTAAAACTAGTCGACCGAAATTAAGCTTAAAAAGACCCTCCAGCTCTTCGTTCCGAAAAGCAGGAGGCTCGGGGGCTACATCTAGATAGGAATACTTTTTCCTCAGAAAAGCACAAGCGCCACTCAAGAAAGCACTCGGATGCCGAAGTTTGTCAAGGCAACATTCTATGCCGAGTCGTTTTACATAGCGCAGACGAAAGGTTGTTAACACAAAGATCTACATCTAACAAGTCATAGCGCGGATAAAGCACTCGACGGATCACAAAAGAGGAAGAAAAGAAAAGTACTCGACAAATCGAGGGATTTCGTCAGGATAACGCACAGAGTTGTTTATAGAGCAGAGACGAAAACGGGACAAAGTACTCAGCAAGTCAAGTAACTCCGACTACACCCGGGCAAAGAATACGTCAACGAAAATAAAGAATCTCCATTTGAAGAGGAGTGTAATATTACAAGAGGCTGGTCAATTGGATCAGGCATTGTCATCAGGAAGGGAAATATCAATATTAAGACTGTCTACAACCCTACTGGCTAAACCTTCGACCTCAGGCTCCATCCTCTCAACAGCATCAAGGTATTCGTGGCTATCAGCTTCCTCTGCTATCTTGGACAGAGGCGCCTCTGGAGCAAGGACCCGGACCTGGGCCAGCACATTCTTGGTACATACTTGAGCGCACTTCTTCGTGAACTCTTGGAAACGAGTCGGAATCCGAGGAATGAACTGAGCCCAAGATTGCCCGTCATCCGCTGGAGTCCGAAGAACATCAACTACTGAACGAAAGGATTTCCACAAAACATTCCAATTTTCAATAGCCGTCGCTAGCTTCCCAGACAAGTCTTCAATAGTTTTTTGGGCCTGCACAAGATCTTTATCAGCTCCACGCCTGATCAACTTAGCAAGTGCAAGTTCTTCCTCAGCATGAGTAATTACCTCCTCAGCCTTGTTATGACTTGTACGAACAAGAGTCTTCATTTCATCAATGCCCTCCGAGAGCTTTTTTCCTTCAACTCGGAGAGCTGGACAAGACACCAAACAACAAGTCAGCAGAAGGGAAAGGTTTGAATACTGAAAGAAACAAAGAGAACTCGGAATACCTTTACATTCTTTCTTCATGGCTTCCAAGCTCTTCATGGCCTCCGAGTTCTTTGAAGCCTCCCGGATAGCAGCATCTTTCTGTTTCTCCAACTCCTGGGCAACAGTGTCTCTCTGTTTCTCTACCTCTACCACCTAGGCATGGAGAGCCTTTTCCTCTTTTTGATGCGACTTACGCTCAGTCTCCAACTTGGCCCGGAGGAGGTCAAGGTCAGTCTTCAGAGAACTTACCTCAGAGGACAACTTCTTCTCGGTTTCAGACGAAAAGAAGAAGCCGGTATGGTCATGAGAGAAAGTCTAAACAATTAAAGAAAGAGAAAAATAAGGCGTAAGGACGAAGGCAAAACAAATGGCCTAAGAAAGAATCTCAGAAAAACTTACGAGAAGCTTCTCCCCGAAAGAAGTCGCAGAGGACACCAAGCTCCCCCAGGCTGCGGTCAGCTCCGATAGCCGATGGGTGGCATCGAACTGTTGCACCACGTCATCGGTAAAAGAGGGACCGCCAGGAGCAAGAGAAGGGGAAGGAGAGGCCAGCTGGGGCAAAGAAGGAATGACCAAAGCAACCTCCCGGGAAGCCAAAGCCAATCCCTCAGAAGGACCCGACGCGACGGCCACAGTCACCTCTGGGGCGGCCAAGTCCACAACTTCGCCAGGTAGCTCCGAAACCCCCACAGCAACTTCACCAATAGTATGTTGCGAGTCCTGAGGCTTGGAACTCAATGGCACGGCAGAAGGCTGAGAAGAAGTCGATGAAGAAACGAGAGAAGACGAAAGACTGAAAATTGATAAAAGAAAGCACCGATGAGAACCAGAAGAAGGAAGACAGAAGCAAAAGGATGAAAGCCAGAATCTACTCACCCAGCCACTTTTTCTTCGCGAAGCCAAAAGAAGGCCTCGCAGGGGGGACCACGACAGGCGAAAACATCCCCGCCACCCGACGATGGGAGCGGGGATAGCAGATACCGGAGCCACGGAAGAAGCCGGGGCTGGAGCCATGGAAGAACTCTGCACTGGAGGAGCGGTAGAGCTCGGTACCGAGGCTACCAAAGAACTCGACACCGGAGCTTCAGAAGAAGTCGGCGCGGGAGCCTCAGAAGAGCTCGTACCCGACGTCCGGTTACTTCAAAAAGTTCAAGACTAAAAGTCAAGACTAAGAAGAGAAATTCAATGCAACAGGAAATATGAAAACAACTCACCGCCGCATGATTAGGGGTACTTCGTCATCCTCCTCTCCCTCAGCCAAGGAAACCAGAGCACCTGCTGAAAAAAGAATAAAAAGTACTCGGTTCAAGAGAAAAACAGGAAAACAAAGGAACAAAGAGTATTAAATGTGCTCACCTAAGAGCATGCTAGCAACAACTGGAGTACCTGAGAGAGTACTTGGTTTGCGAGACTTCTTGGAGACAGGCAGGCCAGATGAAGACCCATCTGTTCGCCCCCTCTTCGGGACACTACGAGGACCGCGAGGGACTAGACGAGGAACATATTCTTCATATACATCAACAAATCCGGAAGAAACTCTAGGAAGCACTATGGAGGTTGGGGACTTACTAGTTGCAGAAGTTCCAGCAAGTTTATCCCCAGTCTCCGCCACGGCAGGGAGAACATCAAGAGGGATCGGGTCAACAAAGTTCCACCCAAGCTCCTATGAAAAAGGATAAAATAGCAAGACAAGGAAAAGCTAAGCAAAAATGGATGCAGCAAGAGTACATAAAGTACCCAAACAAAGAGATAAACAACTCACAGCTGGGGGCGGGTTGTTGGCAGAGAACTCGGAGACAGCAGGAGGAACAACGCTCACTCCTTTCAACATCTTCTGGAGACGCTCGAGTACCTCCTCATCGGTCAGCTCAAGAGCCAAGGACCATGCGTGAAGGATCCTCGGCCCCAGAATACTCAAAGCCAAGGTGCTCCCGCTCTTTCAAAGGCTGAACTCGGCAATGAAGAAAACTCGAAACAATACCGAAACCGGTTAAACCCTGCTGTTTTAGCATGCTAATCCTATCAAGGAGTGGCTGGATCACATGAATCTCAGCAGGTGACTCAAGTTTCTTGTCCCATCGATCATTCACCACAGGACCAGATCCAGAGTGGACGACAAGGGAAGGGATCAAATTGGCAGCATAAAACCAGTCGGCACGCCAATCTTTTACAGAATCAACCAGGTCATAGTCAAAGAACTTGCCCTTAAGACCCTAGCGAAACTGAATCTCGCAACCGCCAAGAACGCTGGTTTCTTTGCGGCGAGGGTTGGGGTTTCAGGCGAAAGAAGTAGCGAAAAAGAGATAGAGAAGGAGGGATTCCAAGGAAAGCTTCATAGAGATGAACAAAAACGGAAAGATGGAGAACGACATTAGGGGTTAGATGGTTCAGACTAACCCCGAAATAACCAAGAAACTGATGAAGAAAGGTGGAAGCAGGAAGGCAAAGTCCGGCGCGGACAAAGGAAACGAAAAGGACAATCTCACCAGGACCCGGAGCAGGAACCCGATGCTCGCTCGAAACTCTCCATTCAACGATGTCTTTGCTTTGGATCAAGCCGTCGCTGACGAGCTCACGCAGCTGATCTTCGCTTGTTGTTGGAGCCGGCCAAACCTTCTGAGCAGCCCTCATGGCCACAAACTCTTGGTTCTCGATCAAAGAAAGGGATGACTCCTCATCCACAAAGGTCGCCTAGGACTTGCTCACGGTTTTCTTCTTACCCATGAACTAGCGGAAGCAAAAAGGTACTGGGGAAGATGAAGCTAGGATGGTGGTGCTCGGGAAACAGCGACGATGATGGCGGCGGATTTCTGAAAGCTAGGGTTTCAAAGCAAGAGCTGGGCAGCAAAGGAAAGGAAGATAAAAGGTCTTTAAATAGATTTTTCAGTGATAAAAACGGCCCACAAGGCCTGTTAAAGCACGGTGTGGGAACGCAACGGTCCATTTACAGACACAGCTAAAATGACGGACGGCACAAATCCACACAACGGTACAATTTAACGGGCAGATTTCAGACTTAACCGTCCAGCACCACGGCAGGGTTATCAGATCACTACAAGAATAGCCCGTCAACCAAGAAGAAACAAAGGGCTACCTCACAAGGAACAAAAGAACCCGGTTATTTAAGAAAGAACTTGGTAATCTCATGGACGACAGGGATCACAGCAGAAAAGTAAAGGACAACTCAGAAGACAAGATTCGTTCCATTACAAGCGACTTCAAAAATAGAAGATTACAAATCTTACAAGACCCAACGAACTCGGTACCACGAAAAGTAAAGTAGCAAAGAGGAACACGGACACGGCTAGGCTCTAGAACGACTACGTGTCCTAAATTGCTACTCAGAAGGACAAACCGCCATCAGCTATACTGTTTTCTTCAAAGGACGGACGCAGTGCATCCAAGGCGGAAATCAGCAGCACGACAGGACAACATAGAGCAGAGAAGGCCGGCGAACATCTGTCTACCCAAGACCGATGTGATGCTGGATATGGTGTTGATCTGCACCGGACAGTCTCAGGATAGGCGACGAGGATCAACCCAGAACTGCCAGATGAAGGAACGAAGCCCACATCACAAGACTTCCTCCAACTACCGCCATGTACATCCTGGTACAATGCTGTCGCGGGATTAGCCTACCTCTAATCCCTATCACAAGACTTCCTCTAGCTACGACAAGACACACAGGAACTACAAAATATGCCCGGGGGCTGCTCTACTTCACAAACTACCATGTTCATGACCACGAAGGTTTCAACAGAATGTTCAATGGATGAAAACAAGCACTCCAGGAGAGTATTTATAGATCAAAGGAGCGGCGCACATGGACTAGGAGTACCAACGAAATAAGCCTAACAAAAGGACACAGTGAAAAGACAGGACTCAATAATGGAAGACTCAGGCGAGAGGGAACAGTACTCAAAGACGAGCATATTCGGAAGAATATACCAGCACAGTACAACCCGTGAACAAAAGGCATTTACACTCAACCACCACCATACAACTACATCTGACAACAGCAGACTATCAAAGAATACGCCAAGACCTCGCATCCGAGTTCTTCCTGAACAAAACAACACGGATATACGCTCGGAGGCTGCATGCCGCGAAACTACTCGGATGATGGGTTAATCCAAGACTAAAGGGCTGCTTCGGAAAGATGCCGCAAAACTACTCAGATGATGATATAATCCAAGTCTCGGGGACTACTTCAGAACACAAATTTTCAAACAACATAAAGATTCAAGACCCTCTAACTTTTTGTTCCAAATAGCAAGAGGCTCGAGGGCTACACTCAATGAGTGCACTTTTTCTTCGAAAAAGCGCACGTCCCCAAAAGACTTCCTCAACGCAGACCACTTCAAGACATTATGACAAAAAGAACCCAGAACGCGCCATATTCGAGTTCTTTTTGATAAAACTTCAACGAACAATCAGAGCAACTTCAAGACAAGATCCTCCAGCTCCTTGTTCCAAATAGCAAGAGGCTCGGGGGCTATAACCAGATGGATGTACTTTTTCTTCAAAAAGCACTCACCACTCGAAGATCCCAAGAAGCGCTACAAGGTTTTACTCCAGAAAGCACTCAGATGACGTTTGTTCCTACTCAACAAAACCTGAAGGAGCAAAACGAGACTTTCAGAGCTCAACCATGAAGTGGTTGGGGGCTTGTCGATGCAGGACCCACAGGATACCCCGCAAGGGAGAGAGAAGATCTAGTCTAACTAGGATTCTTCCCATGTAATCTTAGTAGTAGTACTATTCAGTAATCCTACTAGGAACTCTCATCGTAAACCGACTAGGACTCTGGCCTCCTAACTATATAAAGGAGGGCAGGGCTCCTGGGGAAGGGAACATTACAACAATTGTATGACACTTTATAATCAATCCAACACAGAGGCTAACGCTGACTGGACGTAGGGCTGTTACTCGACCACAGTCGAGGGCCTGAACCAGGATAAATCGACTGTCTCTTGCGTTCACCGTTGAGTTCTGCATACGCTGAAGCCCGAACAATACTGCCCCAGGGACCCCCGTGGTAGGCTATCGGTGGTAGAACATCGATAGTTCTTAGTTTTTGCATGCCTTCTTCTTTGTCTTGGGTATGGGCTTATTTGGACAAACTTCCACAAAGTGCTCTAACTCGCCGCATCCATAGCATCCTCTCTTTCTTTACTCATTTCTTTAATTGGTGAAGATATCTTGAATTTGGATGGGCACACCCTTGACATTGAGCCTTTAGATCATCTTCTCCACCTTGTTGATAAGTTTGATTGATTCTTCATCAAGGTCGGAGGTGGAGGAGGAAGATTGATCATCATCACTTGAATCTTCATCATCATCATCATCATCCTCATCTTCTTCTTCATCTTCACGTGAGGAGCTTAAGATTGAGCTTGTCTCAACTTACTTGCCCTTCATCTTCTTTTTCTCGCTACATGCGAGAGCTTTGCCTTTGCTTGATGAAGAGGCTTCTTCTTGATCTATCTTGCGTGACATTTCAAATGCCACTATTTTGCCAATGACTATGGCCGGGGGTCATGGTGCTCAAGTCCTCCATGTTGTGAATGATGGTAATGATGCTTGCATATTTCTTTTGTGGTAGCACGGAGATGACGTTCCTCATGATGTCCGCATCATTTATCTTTGTTAGTCCTATTGAATGAAGCTCATTGATAATTAGATTCAAACGAGAATACATATCATGAACAAGCTCACCACCATTCATTGTAAAGGAATCATAATTTTATTTAGCTAGACAATGTTTTTACTCATGGACATTAGATGTGCCGTCATGGAGCTCTTGGAGTTTTAACCAAATTTCATGTGCCATATTTAAAGTGAACACTTGGTTAAACATAAGCATGCTGAAAGATTCAAACAAGCAATTCTTAGCTCTAGCATTAAAATGTATTTCCTTTTCTTCACTCTTTGTGGGTTTATTAAGATTCTTAATGGGTTTCATCCATCACGAGTGACTCTCCAAACTCCCAAATCAACCACCTCAAGGTAGCAAGCCATTCTAGCTTTATAATAGGGAAGTTAGTGCCATCAAACTATGGAGGCCTAGAAGTATCCATCCCAATCACTCTAAATAGCGTTGGCTCAACGGTGGTTAAGCCAAATGTCTAAATTGAGCCAACCGGCTCTGATACTTGTAGGGGACCGTGACGCCTATGAGGAGGGGGTGAATTAGGCAACTTAAAAAACTACTTCTAAATTATGGCCTCTTTTACTAACCTTAGCAAAACCTATGCAAAAGATAAACTATCTTAATGTGCGCCTATGGTTTTGCTAGTATGTTGCTATCTCTACCGCAAAAGGAGTAATACAATCAATGTAATACGGAAGCTAAAGAGCAAGGTAGAGATATACAAACTCCTATCGATGACTTTGGTATTTTTACCGAGGTATCGTGAAGCACATAAGCTTCCCCCCTAGTCCTCGTTGGAGCCCATCGCAAGGAATCCCTCGCAAGGGCCAAGCTCCCGGTCGGGTAACTCCGTGAATAGCCTCGGACCTTCCCCACGCGCAAGTGGGTCTCCGACAAGCCTCTCCTAGATGCTCCCTGCCGTCTTCACTATCAAGCTTCTGGCCAAAACGCTGTGGGCCTTGTTCCCTCCAGTACACGGTAGTGGCCACACCACAACCATGGTTGGTGTGATCTCGCAAGACTACAAGCCCCTCCGATGTACAACAACGGTGTGCGCAAGCACCGAGTGGTAAGAGGTATGCAAACCTCACTAAACACTAGGCCTAAACCTAGAGCAAACGCATAAGCGGTGGTCTAATCAACCTAAGCACTTCGCAAAGCACCTACGCTAACCACCTAATGAATCACTAAGCACTATGCAAGTGGAGATCACTAAAATGGTGTATCAACACCCTTGTTATGTTTTCTTAGCTCCACACCCATCAAATGGTCGGTTGGGGGATCTATTTATAAGCCCCACTGAGAAAGTAGTCATTGGGGACAAAATCCCGCTTTTCTGCTACTGACCGGACGCTAATCACGTCTTGACCAGACGTGTCCGGTTGTCCCGACCGTTAGATCCACGATCAACTGATCGAACGCTGCCAGCATTCGATCACATGCCACCGGACGTGTCCAGTCACAATTTTGCCGCTCTGGAACATTTCTGTACTCGATTGGACGCTGCTGTTCTACGTTCGGTCGATTTGCCACCAGCGTTTGGTCAATGCTGAATATGTTGCCGGGATGATGAACAGTGCCATCAGTGCGTCCGATCATTTTACTTGTTCAGCGTCTGGTCGCTGCTGCTGACGTCTGCTGTAGTTGAGTCACTGATCGGAGCATCCGGACGATCACCTTCGAG
Organism: Miscanthus floridulus; assembly: GCF_019320115.1. Classification (NCBI taxonomy): domain Eukaryota; kingdom Viridiplantae; phylum Streptophyta; class Magnoliopsida; order Poales; family Poaceae; genus Miscanthus; species Miscanthus floridulus. The sequence continues at coordinate 121,532,748 of NC_089586.1, read as the reverse complement.
CGTTCAGTCCAGCGTCTGGTCACCTCTATGAGCTCGTAACTTCGCGATCTTGTGTCCGGTTTGGTTCCTATCTTCATGTCTAGACTTTGCTTGATATCTTGAGTCTTCTCTTGTGCTTCTAGGGTCTTGCTTAAGGTATTGATCATCGGATCATCACGTCGCCTTCGTCCAAGTCATATCTTGCACCCTATTGAACTATAAAACAATCACTTGTAAATTTATTAGTCCAATTTAGTTGTGTTGGTCATCAAACACCAAAATCCAAAGTAAATGGGCCTAGGGTCCATTTTCCTTATAGGCTTTAGATATGAGAATCTATACTTGGTTGATTTCAATGCTAGTGAAGCTCAATTGTCAACATACTTGTTTACTAAGTATAGTTTGGGTTGGTTATGGCATAGAAGGCTTGGTCATGTTGAAATGAAACAATTGAATATATTGGTCAAGCATGACTTGGTTAGAGGCTTGAAAGATGTTGTGTTTGAGAAGGATAAGCTTTGTAGCTCTTGTCAAGCTGGCAAACAAGTTGAAAACACCCATCCTAAGAAAAACATCATGAGCACTAGTAAAGCATTTGAGTTATTGCATATGGATTTGTTTAGGTCAACACAATACACTAGCATTGGTGGAAACAGATATGGCTTTGTGATAGTGGATGACTATAATAGATACACTTGGGCATTCTTTCTAGTGAATAAGAGTGATGTGTTTGCAATATTTAAATCATTTGTCAATGGCATTGACAATGAGTTTGAAACAACCATCAAGAGAGTTAGAAGTGACAATAGTAGTGAGTTCAAGAACACAAGAATTGATGAGTTGTGTGATGAAATTGGAATTAGACATCAATTCTTGGTCAAGTACACTCCACAATCAAATGGCCTTATTGAGAGGAATAATAGAACCTTGATTTACATGGCAAGATCAATATTGAGTGAGTACAATGTGAGTCAATCCTTTTAGGCCAAAGCAATCAACACGGCTTGCTATTGTAGCAACCGCTTATATTGTCACCCATTGAAAGAGAAGACACCTTATGAGCTCTTGAATAGTAGAAAGCCCAACATTGCATATTTTTTGGTCTTTGATTACAAATGCTATATCTTGAACAAAGGCACTAGATTGGGAAATTTTGAGAAGAAGTATGATGAAGGATTTTTACTTGGATACTCAACCACTAGCAAAGCATATAGAGTCTGGAATTTGGCAAGTGGTACTCTTGAAGAGGTTCATGATGTTGAATTTGATGAAACCAAGGGTTCCCAAGATGAGAATGAGAACTTAGAAGATGTTAGAGGCATTCAACTTTCAAATGCCATAAAGAACATGGATGTTGGTGAATTGAGGCCTATACAAGTGATTGATGAAGAAGATGATCAAGCGCAAGTGCTCTCTAACTCAAATGTGCAAGTTTACACTAATCAAGCAAGCACAAATGACTCTCATGATAATGTGCAAGATCAAGTGGCTAGTTTATCATCTCAACTAAATGATCAAGCAAGTGCAAGCAATCAAGTTCCTATACTTCAACCAACTCATATTATAAGAGATCATCCATTGGACACTATAATTGGAGATATTTCAAGAGGTGTGCAAACTAGATCAAGATTGGCTTTATTTTGTGAGCATTTCTCATTTGTGTCATCCATTGAACTAAAGAAGATAGATGAAGTATTGTTGGATGTTGATTGGGTCAATGCTATGCATGAAGAATTGAACAACTTCACTAGAAATCAAGTTTAGAAATTAGTGGAGAGACCAAAGGGACACAATGTGATTGGAACTAAATAGATCTTTAGAAACAAGCAAGATCAAGATGGGATAGTAGCGAGAAACAAAGCAAGATTGGTAGCACAAGGATACACTCAAGTGGAAGATCTTGACTTTGGAGAAACATATGCCTCATGTTGCTAGATTGGAAGCAATTAGAATCTTGCTAGCCTATGTTTATGCCCACAACATCAAGCTCTATCAAATGGATGTCAAGAGTGCATTTCCCAATGGCTACATCAATGAAGAAGTATATGTTGAGCAACCTCCTGGTTTTAAAGATGATAAGAAACCTGACCATGTGTACAAGTTTAAGAAGGCATTGTATTGCTTAAAGCAAGCACCTAGAGCATGGTATAAGAGGTTGAGGGACTTTCTACTCTCTAAAGGGTTCATGATGGGCAAGGTTGACACCACTCTTTTCATCAAGAAGATTGGCAAAGACTTGTTTGTGTTGCAAATTTATGTTGATGACATCATATTTGGATCAACCAATCAAGACTTTTGTGAAGAGTTTGGAAAGATGATGGCTAATGAGTTTGAGATGTCCATAATTAGAGAGTTGAGTTACTTTCTTGGTCTTTAAATCAAGCAATTGAAGAATGGTACATTTGTGAGTCAAGGCAAGTATATCAAAGACATGCTCAAGAAGTTTAGCATGAATGAGAGCAAAGCCATTAGTACACCAATAGGAACAAATGACAATTTGAATAGTGATGCAAGTGGCAACGTAGTGGATCAAAAGTTGTATCGGTCTATGATTGGAAGCCTACTCTATATGACCGCATCAAGGCCATATGTCATGTTTAGTGTGTGCATGTGTGCAAGATTTCAAGCCTCATCAAAAGAAAGTCACTTGAAGGCTACAAAGAGAATATTGAGGTACTTGAAGCATACACAAAATATTAGTTTGTGGTATCCCAAAGGAGCAAACTTTGAGGCTTGTTGGATATTCGGACTCCGACTATGCGAGATGCAAGGTTGAAAGGAAGAGCACCTCAGGCACTTGTCAATTGTTGGGAAGATCACTTGTTTTATGGTCATCAAAGAAGCAAAATAGTGTTGCATTATCAACCGCCGAAGCCGAATACATATCCACCAGTAGTTGTTGTGCACAAGATACTTTGGATGAAGGCCACCTTGAATGACTTTGGAATCAAGTTCAAGAAAGTGCCATTGCTATGTGACAATGAGAGTGCAATCAAGTTGACAAACAATCCGGTTCAACATGCAAGAACAAAGCACATTGATGTCCAGCCACCATTTCATAAGAGATCATCAATAAAAAGGGGACATTTGCATTGAAAGATGTGGGCACCGAAGATCAACTTGTCCGACATATTCACCAAGCCACTTGATGAGAAGAGGTTTTGCAAGCTATGAAATGAGTTGAACATATTGGATTTCTCAAATATGTGTTGATGCACCCCCCCCCACTTATATGACATACCTCTTCTTCGAGCAACAAAGGTAAAACCTTGAATTGGCATGCATACATACTTTGCTAAGGACATGTTTAGTGCATCCAGTCATTCCTCTTGTCTTATAGGCTCATTCATGAAAATCAAATGAATTTGATGCTTGTATGATACCACTATTGCTTCTATGCTTGACTTGATCTAGTGGTAGCATATGACATGTTTGTGGGCTTCTGAACCTAGTGTTTGATCTAGAAAATGAGCTATAAGTGTTTAATCTCAACATGGTACAAGATAACCCTTATTAGGAGGTGTGAAGAAAGCTTGTCCTTGGATCAAACCAAGTTAATATCTTTGGCAAGTATTCTAGATTGAACCAAATTTGAGAAAATTGTCCTCACCCCATTGATTGATATTGATAATCTTAACCTATCTAAAATTAAACCTTTGTGGTCATTGATGACAAAGGGGGAAGAAGTAATGCACAAAGATATGAAAAGATGACATAGGGGAAAAATATAAAAGTAAGGGGATCAATTAAAATTCAAGCACACAAGTAGGGGGAGCAAGCTCATAAACTTGTATGTTGCATTTGAATGTGCATTACATATGTTTGCTTGCATGGCACAAGTTTTAAATTAAAATTCCATGCTTGTGTGGTGTATGCTAGTTGTAGGCTTGAATGATGAAATGAAGATCTAGCATGCATAGGTGATAGGTAGATATGCCTTAGGTTTTGTTTTTCAAGTGGTACTAGAACCTTACATATAATGTTGATCTCACGAGGTATCTAGTGTTTGTGTTTTGCAACTAATTCTAAGTGGTATCTAACTAGCAATGGTGCTAAGGATGGTATATTTGGTGCACTGCGATTGGTATCATGCTTCAAAGGTCTATCTCTTATACCTTAGCATCATTTGGTAGACATTGCCCTCCCACTTTTCTATCTATGCATATGTGCAAGTTCCAATCTAAACTCTTAGCACATATGTAGGGGGAGCTAATGCTACCAATTAGGGTTCATAAAACTTGTCCATATCCTTTGCACATGGTAAAAAGCTTGGGCAAGCACATGAATTCAAATTGAATTTCAATTCACATCTTTGTGAAAGGGTTGTCATCAATTTCCAAAAAGGAGGAGATTGAAAGCTCTAGTTTGGTTTTGGATGAATTGATGAAACCCTAAGTACTAACCTATTGCTCTAGTGATTATGAGATAGGTAGCACATTCCAAACGATGGAGCAATTGGTGAAGATCATGTTGATGGTGGTGATGGCCATCATGATCAAGTGCTCGGCTTGGAAAAGAAGAAAGAGAAAAATAAAAAGCTCAAGGCAAAGGTGAAACTTGATAGGAGCTTTTTGGTTTGGTGATCGAGACACTTAGTGAGTGTGATCACATTTAGGATAGATAGCGGTACTATTAAGAGGGGCGTGTCCGGTCATTTTTAGTGAAGCGGGCGCGCTCGGGTTCTGTTGGATCACGACCGGACAATGAACAGTGATTATGACCGGACGTGCAGGGCCTATGTCCGGTCATAGGTGACGTACACTGACATTGGGTGTGAAACTTGGTGCGCAGAGGGGAAGAAGGGATCGGACGCTGGCCTATGTTCGGTCGAGGTGCATCTGACGTGTCCGATCATGGTTTGGACATTATGGAACCTCTCTAGAAGTGACCTAACACGTGGTGGCTAGAGTCGAGTGGCGCGTTCAGTCTGTGCCTAGTGGCTTAGGTGCACGCATGGGCTGACTGTGCACCAGCGCATCCGGTCTTGTAGATCGCCGTGTCCAGTCACTACTTAACTCATGCTGGGAAGGCTGGTGACCGTTGAGATCACATGGCCAAGGTTGAATCGTGAGGACAAGTGGACGGCATCACGGGGTAGAACGCTGGCTCAGCTGTGTTAGGTCGATCGGATTTGTGCGTCCGGTCAGCGCGAGTTGGGCTTCCTGTTGAGCCCAACAACTCTATTTTGATGGAGCCCCTATATAAGTCGTATGGTCGGCTCTAGCTCACTCTCTTGGCCATTTGCATTGATATAGCAACCTTGTGAGCTTAGCCAAAGCCCTCCCACTCATCTCCATCATTGATTCATCATCTTTGTGAGATTAGGAGTGAATCCAAATGCATTGCTTGAGTGATTGCATCTAGATGAACTTGATGATTGTGTTTTGCTGTGGGTTTCACTTGTTACTCTTGGTGGTTGCCACCATCTAGACAACTTGGTGCAGTGAGGATCGTCGAGCGGAGGAAGGTGCTTGCCTCCTACTCCAATTGTGGTGATTGTGAGGGGTTCTTGATCTTTCCTCGATGGAGAGCCAAAAGGTACTCTAGTAGATTGCTCATGGCTTATCTGATCCTTATCTTGTATTGGTTGTGCGGCACCCGATTATGGGTTAGGCATGTGATGCCTATAAGCGCGTGAACCTCCAAGTGAGTGAATCGCCACAACAGGGACTAGCTTGCCGGCAAGGAAGTGAACCTCGGTGAAAAATCATTATGTCATCCTGTCGTAAGGATTTCTTAGTATTCATTATGATTGATTGACTTTATCTTGTGATTGGCTCATTCCTTGACACGGCGGTATAACTAACTATCTATCTCGTGTATTTACATTCTTAGTGTAGATAAGCTCTTTAGTGTAGTTAGTTTTGAGAGCTAGCTTGTGTTATGTCGAGTGGTTAGTGAGGCTCTTTAGTTAGTCTTTGAGAGCTCACTGACTTAGTATAGTGACTTAGCCCTTGTGTGCCTAGAGACTATAGAGATTAGAATTGTGGTATGTGGCTTGTATTTTTAGTAGGCTAGCGTAACATTCGCTTCACCTCATATTTATCTAACCGTTTTGTTTAGTGTTGTTGTAGAAATTTTTATAGGCTATTTACCCCCCTCTAGCCATTAGGACCTTTCACGCATCCGGAGGCTTTTCGCCCTGTCTGTTTCTTTTTGGACCGAGGGAGCATGTTGTGGTCCGGATGGGGCTCGCTGAGTCCGGTTCGAAGCTTCTTGACTGCATGTGATTTTAACGACTATTAGAGATGAGTGGACAACATTGAACGAGGTGACATGTGGCGACATCCGGGGGTCTAGACCCCCCGAGGGCATAACGGCTACAACTTTGTTGGGGCTCTGTAAATAGAGCTTGGTCAGTTTTGGCTCACTCGCTCTCTTGATCATTCTTACATGTGATAGCATCCTTTGAGCTGAGCCAAACCTCTCCTACTCATTCTCTTGCTTGGTTGTGCATCCTAAGTGAGTTGGGAGTGATATAAAGTGCATTTACTTGAGTGATTGCATCTAGTGGCACTTGGGGATCGATTTGCTATGGTTTTCTTGTTACTCTTGACGTTTGTTGATGCCTAGATGGTTTAGAGCAGCGAGGACCATTGAGCGAAGGGTGGTGTTTGTCTTCAGCTCCGATCATGATGATTGTGAGGGGTTCTTGTGCCTTCCTCGTGGGAGATCACGAAAGGCTACTCTAGTGGGTTGCTCGTGGCTTGAGGATCCCCATCTTGTATTGGTTGTGTGGCACCCGATTGTAGGTTAGGCGTGTGATGCCTATTAGCGCGTGAACCTCCAAGTGGATGAATCACCACAACAGGGACTAGCTTGTCGGCAAGCAAGTGAACCTCGGTGAAAAATCATTGTGTCATCTTGTCTTTGAGGAATTCATTGGTATTCATTGTGATTGATCTCTTGCCGACTCAATATATCCATCCCTAGCACTTGTATTTGCTTTCCTAGCACTTGTGTAGTGCTAGTTGTAGCTAGTGAGTAGTGTAGCTTAATTAGTTGTAATTACTTTTGCTAGGCTGCTCACTAGTGGTAGAATTAGTGACATAGCCATTGAGTGTAACTAGAGATCATAGCATACTAGACTTATGGATAGGTGGCTTTCAACACTTGTAGTGCTAGCGCAAAACTCGTATTACGTCATTTAGTGACTAACCATTTGTCTTAGTGCTGTTGTAGAAAATTTTTATAGACTATTCACCTCCCTCTAGCCATTTAGGACCTTTCAGAGAGCCCATGAGGTATATGGGCCAAGTTTCTCCCTAAAAGAGGCCCAACTAGTAGCTAGAGTAGTGTCATTTAAAATCTTACCCCACCAATGTATCACTTGTGAATAACCATTTGCCTATATAAGTGCCCAAGAGCATGAGGCAATCACTCATTTCCACTTGTTCAAAACCCTAGCGTGTCCCCTCTCCTCCCTCTCTCTTGTTTAGAACCGTCAGTTCCAATATAATAGACTTAAAAACATATTCCCCCAAATATTCTACATGTATTTGAGTATTTATTCATAATTTTTTTGTCTAGTTAAATGTTTTTGTGCATAATTTATTAATAATTTTCATGTTTTCTAAAAAACAAAAAATGAATAGCTTCTGCTATAGGCCGTTATAGCTTTCTATAGCTTTTGAAGGTCACCGCTAAATATCATAGCCCGCTTTTTAAAACATTGCAACTAAGGGACAACTAAAAATGTTGCAGCTGACATGTGCAATAGGGGTGCTCGCACAGTATCTGACTCTGTTCGCTGCATGTAGGCACATATGCTCTTGAAGCCATTGAGATGGCTCTTAGAGACAAATTGTTAGAGGAAGAGCTGAAGACGAAGGTGTAAAACCAGCCGTCAACAATGTATTAGAAGTTGTGGGTATGTTTGATGTGTCTATGAGGCCTTGTATGCAGGTCATCAACGCATCACAAGGGATTCCACCCACTGTTCAATTTGCATTCGATTATTATCGCGAGAAGATGTTCATCACCAAAACTGCCGTAGACTCTGAGTTTTTGATCAACTGATGTGTGCTCATGAGGCCTCTGATGCTTCTATGGTCTTTGGTGCTCATGTGGCATGTGGGTTGCCATTGCTAGTTGGATGGTAGTGTCCTTGACCTGGTTGGAGATCGGTTGCTTTCAACTATTAACTATTAGTAGACTTGTAGTCGATACCTTTTAGGAATCATTCAGCTTATTAGTTGTTCTAATGCACTCTCAATGATCATTTGGTGTAGTTTAAGTTGTAACGCACTCTTAGTTAATCATTCGATTTAGTTTAAGTTGTAACGCACTCTCAGTTGATCTCTTGCGGTGTATTTGACTAGTTGTTTCCTTGTTGATACTGCATCTTTAAGTTATCATCATGTCATGGTCGTGGTTTGAGGCAAGGTGACCCACTATCTGATCTGGAATGTCGTTCCTCCTTGATATGAAGTACATCATTGGCATGATCCAGCTGCCTAACCAGTTGGGACTGTTTGCTCAATTGGGTGGCGTTTGGATCAAGCAGTGGATTTAAAACTATATGCGAATGACCTTGTAACAAACATTTTTATCCCCGTTAAACAAGGACAATGTCCCTGTTTAGATCATTCTGTAGTATTACGAAGATGCAACAGACCTCGCTACAAATTTGATAAAGTGACACATGACGCCAATGAGATGCGAAGAGGAGCATATATTCAGATCACTTCAAATTATCGAATTCCCATGCAAACACTTGAATTCCCTGGACAGTGCACATGCCCTGTAAGACCCACCATTAGTCAGTTCAGTCACATAGATTGACGACAATACTACGATGGTCATCTCCTCCTCATAACTAAGCTTATGCTAGGATCCCAATTTACTTATCCATAACTACTACCTAGCCCCCATCTTGGGTGATTGTAACACCCTCGGTGTTAAGCCCTAATTAAAATGCCTAATCATGTCATGAGCATCATAATCATCCTTCATTGCTTCTGGTGGTGTGGTTTAAGTTGTAATTGCACCAAAAATGTCACCTAAAAATTCTAGCAAATGATAGAGTAATGCTCTCTTAATATTGATTAACCTTGGAAAACAATTTTTATAGAGCAAAAATAATATATAACTTGTGTTGAGTGTTTATATAAATTAGAGTACAAGTTGGGTAGATGATAATGCAACTTTTGTTAATGAAGTTATATGCTGCTTGCTAGTGTATTTAGTTGCCCAAAAATTGAATTTAAAACCTCAACTCAGCCTTTTTCTTATAAAAATTCTAAGTCTTGCAAACTGCAGACACTACCATTTTGGCAACCTTGTTCTGCAGATTTTTGCTAAATAAAAGTGGTATGTTCTTGCTCTGTGGTTTGGTCCAAACTCAGTTCTTTAGCTTAGACTGGTAGTTGGTTCTGTTAGAACTCATTTTGGGCATTAAAAAATTCGCTAAAGAATGCTAAAAACATCCTTTCTTCAGCTCTGTTGTTGCTCTGGAACGCAGGCTGACATGGCCAGCTTGGCACCTCCCTATCTCCTTCCCTGGTCAATCCCTAGATGTGATTTTTGTTTATCTAAGTATCCCTAGACGTCGACTAGAGCATGGTGCCTTTGGTTCAATCTCAACCGAAGAAAAATTTTGTCTTTCGCTTGCTTTAAAAATCATGCGCTAATTCTGTGTCGGCCTGCTGGCCCTGGTGCGCGGTCACCACATCCCTGCCATCGGGCTGACGCTGGCTGCTCACACGCTGCCTCGCCCGAGCGCCAACCTCATGCCTGCTACCGCGCTTGGCCTCGCAGCCGCCCTGTTGCCTGCCTCACTGCCCGCTCGTCTGCCGCGCGCAGCTCCTGTGCCGCTGGCGCTGCTACCACATGTGCGTGTGGCGCTGCTGCTGACCGCTTCGCCGACCTTGCTGCCCTGCCGAGCCACTGCTGCGCACGTGAACGCCCCGCCCGCGTCGTCGTCCCTCTCTTCTCTTTGTTGACCTGCCGTGCGCCGCTTGATTTTGCATGGCGCGAATGTAGGATCTCTTAAGCCCCGTTTGGAATTGAGGATCCTCAAAGGAATTTCAAAGGAACTAGAATCCTATGGTTTGATGACGTCACTTACCGTTTGGATCATAGGAAGAGAGCTGGCCGTTCCTATGGAAAGGGTAGCATTCCTCCACAAAACACAGGAAGCAAAACATTCACTTCGACTTGAAGTTTTCACGAAAGCCCAAGACACATGTGCGTGTCAGCGTGTGGCAGAGAGAAAATGGAGGTGGGCAAGGGGAACAGCGGGCGATGGGGTTGTTTTAATGTTGTTTTATTAGACACTGATTGTTTTTTAAACCTAAATTTTTCTAATTCATTATTTTTCCATTCCTACGTTCCAAATGCTACTTCCTACGACCCTGTGTTTTTGCATTCCTCTGTTTTCTCACTTTATCCTAACTTCATTCCTGTATTTCCTACTGTTCCTTTGTTTTCTATTCCTTCGTTCCAAACAGGCCCTTAGGCTGGATTGTTTCCTTTGCATGCCGCAATTTTTTCCCCTTTGGCGCTCGTGTGGGTGTCCTCGTTTTTTGGCCGTTTGCGCTCAATTGTTTCCTTTTGAATGGCGTGTTGGCGTGGTTTTTGCGGGATCGCTAGGCATGGCGCGTTGGCGCATTTCGTTGCCGTGCGATTTTAGCACAGATCGCACGCGATTTTGTGTTAGTGGAGGCGAGCGAGCCAGTGGAGGCAAGGATGGAAGCGGCACGATTTATTGCTCCTCATGAAGCGTCGTGACCGGAACCAAAGCGACAGGGGCATTCACGTCCGAAACCTGGTTAAAATACCTTAAACGACTTGATTTGTGCAAACGATACCACAACTCCCTTCATCTACCGAAGATGTACGTTTAGGCCCCGTTCGTTTCTTTCGGAATGGGGCATTCCATGCCCGGAATAGTTCCCACGCTATACAATTTTGTGAAGCACTAGTCCGGTAGGGAACGGTTCCAAAGAAACCGAACGGGGCCTTAAGTTTTTCTGACTTTTCCGGTGTTGATCTACGTATTCATAGACAATTCCTCGTTGCTCACGATGTCCGTTCGGTTCTCCCGCAGCGTCTTGAACTGCGTAGATATCCTTGCGACTCCACCTTGCACTCTCTTCGCAAGCCACACCAATATACCAAATTGCCCTCGATTATACTAGCGCCACCACCCCAATCTGCTTCGCGAAGCAACATATCCCCTCCCCGACCCAGGCCTCAGCTCCCTCGCCAGCATTCCTCCTCTATTTACTTTCATTTTTTATAACATGGGTGACTGTATTCGAAAAGACAATTGAATGAAGAAGTGCATTCTATAAACTCAATAGCGACAATATGTGATACAAAATACTAGAAAACAATGATAATTAGAGGGAAAAAACTTGGTTCTCATGGGGGAGGAAAACAATGTGATGCCCCTCCTCCTCTCAGACACACATCTACACGGTATTTTTCTGACAATCAGATCTTAAACTGCTCGCAAAAAGGCTTCAAGTATTCACTTCATTCCTACTATAGAGCTACACAATTACGTGACAACACAATTATCCCTTTTAAGACCGCATCATTACACTAGTCCACTAAGGTTTGCCGGTGAGTTCTTTTTTTTTGTGTGTGTGTCACCAGGCTTGCCAACGACGTCTATGCACTCATAAGACAAGTGCGCCATCCTCTAATTTACTCAAACTTCGTTGCCGCGTATTAGTTAGCTAATGACTATGGATACTCCAGTGTCAACAATCGGAGGAAGAAGGAGAGAAATCAGAGCAAGGCGAGGCAGCAGAGCAAGGGAAAATGGAGACAGACGAAGCTTGCGTGTAGTTTAAGATATTCGGTTACAATGTTCATGCCCCTTTTCCTGGACGCAGCCAGCACATATACGCCAACAGACTCACGCACGCACCGCTACAAGATGGACTCACTCGTTTTTCCACTGAGGCCCAAACACCCGGACACTCCTCTTCCTGGGCCGAGCAGGCCTTCCTCCTGCCGAGCCCGGCACAGCACACTCCACTTGCTCCTCCGGCACAGCGTGCTGGTCCTCTGTCCTGACATCCCCTCTCCCTTGCGCGCCTGGATGACCCCAGACAGCAGCGCGCGGAAACTGTTGACGAAGGTAGTCCAGATCTTCCCATGTGGACAGAGATGAAGGCAACTGAGACCATTTGATCAGTCCTTGACGCACAGGAACCGCACCTTTGAAGATTGAGCGACGTTGAAGAATCCTTTCAGGAACGCTCCAGCGAACGGAAGGAGGAGGCAGATTCTTCTCCACAACATGGTGACCACCGACTGCTTTCTTGAGCTGTGACACATGAAAGACAGGGTGAATAGAGGAAGACGCAGGAAGCTCCAGACGGTAGGCAACGGACCCAATACGCTCAATGATCCAAAAGGGCCCGAAGAACTTGAATGCCAGCTTCTGGTTAGCACGGTCTGCCAAAGATGACTGTACATAGGGCTGTAGCTTAAGAAAAACCCACTCATCAATCTGAAACTCACGTTCGGAACGGCGTTCATCCGCTTGCTTCTTCATGCGCTGCTTGGCTCGATGAAGATGCTGTCTGACCAACTGAGTCATTAGATCACGGTCCCGAAACCATTCAGACAGATCAGCGATGGGATGATCTCCGGCAGCTGGCAACCCAAACTGGCGAGGAGCAAATCCATACAGCACCTCGAATGGCGAGCGGCCAAGAGCTGAATGAAATGAGGTATTGTACCAGAATTCCGCAACATCCAACCAGGAACTCCAGCGGCGCGGACAAGCATGGACATAACACCTAAGGAAAGCCTCCAAGCACTGATTGACCCTCTCTGTTTGTCCATCGGACTGCGGATGATATGCCGAACTCATGCACAGATCAACTCCAGCCAACTTGAACAGCTCCCTCCACAAGTGACTGGTAAAGATACGATCCCTATCGGAGACAATAGCATTGGGCAACCCGTGCAACTTGTAGACTTGTGATAGAAACAATTTAGCTACCCCAGCAGCAGTGAAAGGATGCTTCAGGCCCAAAAAGTGTGCATACTTGGAGAAAGTGTCCACAACCACCAAAATACAGTCAAAGCCACCAGACATTGGAAGACCTTCAATGAAATCCATGGAGATTACCTGCCAAGCCCGATCTGGAACCGGCAAGGGTTGCAAGAGACCAGGTAAACGCGAACGGTCCGGCTTGGCTTGCTGACAAGTAAGACATGAACGGACAAAGTCGTGGACTGCTGTCTTCAAACCGGCCCAGGCAAACAACTGCTTGATACGGCGATAAGTGACCGGAATCCCGGAATGACCTCCTAGAGCACTGTCATGGAGGGCAGCGATGATACGAGTTTGAAGCTCCTTGTTATGACCGATCCATATGCGCTGATCGTAGCGCAGCAATCCATCTCGAAAAGTGAAATGGGGAACAGCTGTCGGATCAAGAACCAGTTTCGCAATCAACTGTTGTGCATGAACATCGGATTCATAAGAAGCAGCCACCTCCTGCAACCATTGCGGTTGAACCACAGAGACCGCAGAACATTGCAGTGCCGGCACACGAGACAGAGCATCAGCAGCACGGTTATCCACACCCTTGCGATACACAATCTGATATTGCAACCCAAGGAGCTTGGTAAAAACCTTTTGTTGCCAAGGCGTATGCAATCGTTGCTCCGACAGCTGAACTAAACTCTTCTGATCTGTCACAATACGAAATTGAGCATACTGTAAATAGCTGCGCCACTGTTCCAGGGCCAGAAGGATAGCCAAGTATTCTTTTTCATATGTAGAGAGAGCTTGAGATCGTGGACACAGAGATTTGCTGAGGAAAGCCAGTGGGTGACCATCTTGTGTAAGTACTGCCCCAATGCCTATTCCACTGGCATCTGTCTCTACACAAAAGGGCTTAGAAAAATCCGGTAAAGCCAACACAGGAGCTGATGTTAGGGCCTGCTTCAGAGCATGGAAGGCAGCATCATGAACTGTGGACCAGAGGAACAAGGCTCCTTTCTTCAGCAAGTCCGTGAGAGGGCGAGAAATCACCCCAAAATGCTTCACAAAGCGTCAGTAGTAGCCTGCCAACCCCAAGAAGCTGCGAAGCTCCTTAACCGAAGATGGTACTGGCCAACTCAAAACTGCCTGAATCTTGTCCGGGTCAGTCGCCACGCCCTGCTCCGAAATGACATGCCCCAAATACTTCAACTGACGTTGAGCGAAGACACATTTGGAGCGCTTGACCTGCCACTGATCACGGCGGAGAAGCTCCAACACTTGCCGAAGATGGACCAAATGTTCCTCAAGCGACCGGCTGTAAATGAGAATGTCATCAAAGAAAACCAAAACTCCTTTGCGAAGCAATGAGGCCAGGGTAGTATTCATTGCCTTCTGGAATGTGGCCGGTGCCCCCGTGAGACCGAATGCCATGACTCGGAACTCATACTGACCCGAGTGGGTTTGAAAAGCTGTTTTTGGTTCTTCACCTGGCTGCAATCTGATCTGGTGATAGCCGGCTGTGAGATCCAAACAAGTAAACCACGAAGCATGGGTTAGCTCGTCCAACAACTCCTCGATCACTGGTACCGGATACTTGGCCTTAGCAGTAAGCGCATTCAAGTGGCGGAAATCGACACAAAATCTGAACGACCCATCCTTCTTCTTGACAAGTAAGACTGGAGAAGAAAATGGACTGTTGCTCGGTTGAATGATGCCAGCCTTGAGCATATCCATTACTTGCCGCTCAATTTCATCCTTGACAGCCGGCGGGTAGCGATAAGGACGAACTTGCACAGGCGAGGCCCCTGGAATCAGGGGTATAGCATGATCAGAAGGCCGTGCAGGAGGATAACCAGTAGGAGGAGCAAAAACTGATTCAAACTCTTGCAATAAATCTGATACTGCTGGATGAACGGAAATGGTTTGAGGAATGTCTGCCGCTGATAAGGCCGTCACCTGGATAACTGATCCCTCTGGTAACGCCATCAGCTTCCCTTGCAAGCGAACCATATTCTGGCCGTGAGGAATCAAGAGCCATTTGTGCTGCCAATCAATCTGCATCGGGCTATGACTTGCTAACCAATCCATGCCAAGAATCATATCATAGGATGGCATAGGTAAAGCCAAGAAAGATGAATTGAACTGACATTGTTGCACTTCCCATGATAGATCACTGAAAAACTGGGGGCAGACAATGATATTACCATTAGCAATGCGGACTCGGGGTGGAGCTGCCAAGGATTGACCGCCAGACAACCTGCTAGCGAGATCAGTGCTGACAAAAGAACAAGTACTGCCAGAATCCACCAAAATCTGCACCGGAATGCCCTGAACGGAACCCTCAAGATGTATAGAGCGAACTGGAGCAGAAGCAGCAACTGACGCTAACACCTGGACAGCAAAAACCTGAGCTGAATCCTCCTCATTGATGACTGGATCAACACATTCATAGTCATCCGAATTGCACATATCCCAGAACTCCTGGAGGGCGTGTAGCTGAAGGGCTTCAGGACATTTGTGGTCGCGAGACCATTTCTCACCACATCGAACACAAAGGCCGCGGGCACGCCTGTAAGACCGCAGCGTATTCAATTTGTCCTCCACGCCATGGGGTCGACGGTCATCAGCCCGAGCCCCACCCAGAGCTGCCCGAACGCCACGATCAGGAACAGTGGCCGCCGGCAGCATGGGCAGGTTCTTGAACGCGGACTTCCTCCGCCCAGGATCCACCAGTTCTTCCTGCAACAAGGCGAGAACACAGGCAGCATCCACAGAAGATGGGCGTTGCATATGCACAGCAGAACGAAGGTCATCCCTCAACCCATCCACAAAACGCATGGCATAAAACAGAGGATCAGTAGTTTTGCCATAAGCGATGAGCTGATCTACCAAACCAGTGAACCTATCTGCATACTCCTGAACATTACCAGTTTGACGAATGTGGAACAACTGGCGAATCAACAACTCATACTGATCCCGACCAAAACGATCTAGGACCAGTTGACAAAACTCCTCCCAGCTAACCTTTTTCACCTTTGGATCTAAGGACTGCAGCCAACGAGATGCAGCACCTTTCATCCGCATCGTGGCTACACGAATCCATTGACTGGGCTCAACAGAATACATGTCAAAATAGTCGTCACAACGACTGAGCCACAGCTTGGGATCCTCCCCATCAAAAACTGGAAAATCCATCTTCGGTAGCTTGCTACTAGAATACTGAGGTCCCCAATGTGCGCGGTACTCATGCGGCGCCCCCTCAACACCAGAGAGCTCCCGATCCCCCATGTCCAAAGCAGAACTAGAGAGAGATCGATGCAGTACAAACTGATGGGCAGGCTGGGGAAGGGAATGGATGGTTGGCTTACCCTTGACCGAGGGCTGAGCTATGGACTCGAACCCCCGGTGATGATGTGCAACGCCGTGCCCAACTGACGGGCCGATGGCCGGGTGCCCGGCAGATGATGTCGCCGCGGCCATCACGGGATGGGACTTCAGGACACCAGCGGAAGTCGCCAGCTCCGAGTCGAGCACCACACGACTCACAGACTTGCGAAGGGCAGTCATCTCCTCGCGCAACTGCTCCACCACCGCGTCGGACTTGCGAACCGCCCCCAACTCCGCGCGTAGCTCCGCCACCGACGCGTCCACCTTGGGCTTCCATTCATCGAGCACCTTAGCTGCATCCTCCAACCGGCTGAATCGATCCGCGATGGAATACTCCACCGCCCCGATCCGCTTGCCCAGCGACACCTCCACCTCCCCGATACGTTCCCCAAGGGACGTTTCGATGTGGGTCTTCACGGACTTGAGTTCATCCATCAGGAGCTTGGTGTTGGAATCCATGGCACCGAAATGCTTACGGAATCTGGTAAAATGGTCGTGGATGATGTCGTGGGGTTCCAGGATGGGAATAGGATAGATCGGCCAAGGAACGATAGGCTCTGGATACCAATTTGTCAGCAATCGGAGGAAGAAGGAGAGAAATCAGAGCAAGGCGAGGCAGCAGAGCAAGGGGAAATGGAGACAGACGAAGCTTGCGTGTAGTTTAAGATATTCGGTTACAATGTTCATGCCCCTTTTCCTGGACGCAGCCAGCACATATACGCCAACAGACTCACGCACGCACCGCTACAAGATGGACTCACTCGTTTTTCCACTGAGGCCCAAACACCCGGACACTCCTCTTCCTGGGCCGAGCAGGCCTTCCTCCTGCCGAGCCCGGCACAGCACACTCCACTTGCTCCTCCGGCACAGCGTGCTGGTCCTCTGTCCTGACATCCAGTGGATCAAGCATGAAGCCTGCCAACTTGTCAAGGCAATTGCAAGCTCAGGTGCAGAGCATACCGGCATACCCCGATGCACCGTACGAAGAGGCAGGATCAACGATCAACCGAGAGTCCGGGACAACGGGCACGCAGCCACGCACGCACGCGCGAAGCTCATGGAGGTGAGACGACGTGAAAACGACGGCACCTTGGAAAAGGCGGAAAGCGAGGCAATAGTCGGCGCGCGGGCAGCCCCACCCGCCGCCGACCATCCGCGTCTATTCTCCGTCCCGATGCCGTCCTCGCCCCGCAACGCAACTACGCGAGCGCGAGCGCCGGCCCGGGCGCCAACACGTACTCCCTTCGCAAGCCACACCAATATACCAAAGCCGCCGCCCTCGATTATACTAGTGCCACCACCCCAATCCGTTCGCAAGCAACATATCCCTCCACGGCCTCCGCTCCTTCGCCTCCCCCGCCCCCTCGGCTCCTCCTCCACTCCTCTTTCCCTCCCTCTCTTTCATCCCTTCCCTTCCTTGCAGTCCCCTTCTCCTCTCCCCGCGCCCCGACACCTCGTTTTTTTTATCCATCGGTGTCGACGAGGGGAGCGACGAAGCGGAGGACGCCCCAGATCTAGGGTTCCCCTGCCGCGTGCCCTTCGAGGAGATAGAGAGGGTCTGCATCATGAGGGCCACCGGGGAGCACACAGCTGCGGTGCCCATCCCCACCCCGCCGCCGCTGCCTGCTGCTGCGGCCTCTGCGACGGAGGAAGCCGAGAAAGAGAGGAGGAAGAACCGCCGCCGCCCCTCGCGGCGCTCCAAGCAGGCGGCCGTCGCCGCGCCGCAGGGCCCGCACGCGGACGCCGCGGGGCCGAGGTCAGTCAGATCGATGCCGCCCATGAACGTGGGCAGCGGCGGCGCCGGTGTCGACGCCGAGGCAGAGGCGTCCGCGGCGGGAACGAGCCAGTCCTGCCCCCTGCTGCCCACGCCGAGACCCGCGGAGGCGCCTGTGTCGAGGGTGGGCGGGGGAGCTACGGCGATGCGGTACTTCCAGCCTCACTGGCCTGAGCGGGCCGTGGAGGACGCCGTTAAGGTATTCGCTGGAGCCATGGGAGGCTTGCGGCTTCGTGGTTGTGATTTCGCGTGAACTGACAAACTGATTTGATGCGTTTGCTACACAGAGAGGGTATGCATTCGTGGCGAAGTTCAGGGTGAACGCTCACAACCGAAATGAGGCAAGCACGGCCCGGTGATCTTCTGATTACTAACGTTGTACTGTTTCCTTACAACTGTGTGCTAACGTTTGAATTGTGTGATTTTGCAGGCGTACTGCACGATTGATGGCATCCCGGTGGATGTTCTCATTACAGGATTGGCACAAAACCGAGCGGTATGTACATCTCTGCATGCATGATGTGCTAATTATTGGGTGTTTACAAAGCTGCCCCATAAGGAAGTTTTAGTGGGTATTGGATAGTGCAAAGGCAGGCTATCGCGCTAAAGCTCGTGTGTCTGTTAACTGGTTGGGCATGCCCTGGAATGTGTTTTTTGTTGGACATGCCCTGGAATGTGTTTTTTGTTCGCTAGTTACCCAATCAGGAGGAATGAAAACGGTGTCAGATTTGGCACGAAATGTGACTCAGGACAAAATTCAGCACTATCCTGTTGTGTCTTTCCTTCCAGGGGCGGAGGGCAAGGTAGGGCGCTTGCCATACCTTGCCCCGCCGCGGATCCCCACCTACGCTTGCACCGATTCGCTGAATGGACGCAGACATGCAATGCAATGCAACGCCCTTGACTCAGGAGTAAAAAACGATTAGATGAGCCATTGTTTAATTGTTAGGCCTTTGGACCTTGTGGAATGTGGGCTGGCTTACCGTGTATGTTTCTGGCCTTCCAGTGCCAGTATAGAATACAATATTGTGACACCATCGATCGGCCCGCAGTTCGACGGTTCGTTTAAGTGTCCAAACTCTGGCAGTTGAACCTTTTTTCCATTGTTGTTTGTTCAGTTTTTTGGTTATCAGCTAACTGGGTCGGTTGATTTTGAAGCACAGTAAACTAATAAAAAAATATGGAACAAAAAGCAAAAAGCAATGTCAAAATCAGAGAGATATTACAGCGTCTTGTGTATAAACCATTTTAATAAAAGATATTATTTTATTATCTATACATTATCCATTTCGCCATACCTTAACTTTTTTCCGTCCTCCGCCACTGTTTCCTTCCTGTGATATAGCATCACCAACTATCAAGTTTTGTCATGGTAGAAGTGGGCATCTCAATTTGTGCTGAAAACAACTCGTACCTTCTGCACACTAGGCACATAAAGTATGACTAGCTTGTCCCCTGCAGAGCTGGTTGAAGCATGCTATACCTTATATTGGTAATGTGCTTTCATGTTGAACTTAGTCAGTACTGCAACCAGCACCAATTGGCATTTCTCTGGGAATAACATGTGACCATCGGAATTTTTACCACAATAGCTTTTACTTTTGGAAATAATTCAAACAAAACTGCATTGCTAGTTTTACCTTATTGACCATTTTATTGGGTTTTAGTGTTCTGCTGCAGGTGCGGTGCTCTCCCTTCATCCTTTCATTCAATAAATTTTATCTTCTTGCATGCAAGAGGCTTTTCTATTTCTGTACCAGTACTCCTAACAAAGATTATGCTTCCTAAACAAACAACTAGTGCTATTGGTGATATGCATATGTCTGTATGCACTTCTTTTTGTCTTGATGTCTTACCATATGGTCTGTTATAAGGGGTCGAGTTCCAATGCTTGCAGTGCCTATACCATTCTGCTCTCTAGCTTTGCCTATTTATGCTACACGGATTTTGAACTCACAGCATCATGTTATGTCATGAATTACATTGCAGGTTGAAGGTGATCTTGTTGCTATCACACTGGACCCTGTTGCTCAATGGACCAGAATGAAAGGTCCGAATGTTGCATGCAACCCTGCGATAGGAGGAGATTCTGTGGTCCGTGAGTTTAGTGAAACAAATGGGAATCATAATTGGAAGAAAGGACATGCAGATGTCGGCTGCAGGTTTGAAAATTGCAGTAACGACTTACCTGTTTTGGATAGGATGCAACCCCCACACAAGAACAGTGGTTTTAGTCAAGCTGTTAAGTGTGGAAATGGGAATGCTACTGTCCCTGAAAGGAATGAGATAGACTTGAATGATGGAAAGAGTGAGGCTGCGAGAGCATTACAAAGGATCTGTGCCATGATATACTCTCATCCAAGCAGACGTCCTACTGGGAAAGTATTATCAGTCATTAAGAAATCTCCGCGCCGTGATGCCATTGTAGGTTTCCTTGCTTCTTTCTCAGAGTTCCCTGATGGAGAGCAGCAGAGAAATCAGATGGGTCTAAAGAGGATGAACAACAGAGCATCATCAGTTACAGGCTTGTTTCATCTCTTGCCTACTGACCCCAAATTCCCTCCGATGGTTGTGAGTTTTAGCACTTTGCCAGATAGTGTCAGACAGAGCCTAAGGGGTGATGCAGCTATTGAGAAGGAATTAGTTGCTGCACGAATTGATGAATGGAATGACGAAAATCTCTATCCCTATGCCCATGTTATACGGTTCTTTGGGAAGGGTGGTCATGTTAAAACACACATGGATGCTATATTATTTGAGAATGCGATATCTGATGCTGAGTTTTCCCCCGAGTCCTTGGCATGTCTTCCTGACAATTGTTGGAAGATTCCTCAAAAAGAACTTGAAGCAAGAAAAGATTTGAGGGAGGTCTTGTCTTTTACAATAGACCCTCCTACTGCATCAGATCTTGATGATGCTATATCAATTGAAATACTTTCAGGCAGAACTGTCCGTATTGGGGTTCACATCGCAGATGTTTCCTACTTTGTACATCCAGAGACTGCGTTAGATGCTGAAGCTCAAAGCCGATCTACTAGTGTCTACACCCTGAAACGCAAAATCTCAATGTTGCCTTCAAGACTTTCAGAAGTGGTTTCGCTTAATCCAGGTGTAGACAGGCTTGCCTTTTCAATTATTTGGGATATTGATCCTCATGGTAACATAATTAGTCGCTGGATTGGTCGAAGCGTCATCTTTTCGTGCTGCAAGCTGTCGTATGAGCTTGTGCAGGATTTGATTTGTAATGAAGCCAGTCAGACTAGATCTGCTGTTTCTTCTCTTGAAGTACATGGTAAATTTGAGAGAGATGATGTTATCAAGTCACTTAGAGGCCTTTATGAGGTCTCAAAAAATCTGAAGGAAGTTAGGTTCAAGGGTGGAGCTCTTTCTCTTGACACTGCAAAGCTTATGATCTTGTTTGATGAAGATGGGGCTCCATGTGATAGCTATCGCTATGTGAGGAACAATGCATGCTTCATTGTTGAGGAACTAATGTTGTTGGCGAATATGTCAGCTGCAGAAGTCATATCTAATGCATTCCCTGATTGTGCCTTACTTCGTAGGCACCCTGAACCTAATTTGCGGAAGTTCAGAGAGTTTGAGGCATTTTGTGCTAAGAATGGTTTTGAATTGGATGCTTCATCATCTGGTCAACTCCACCTTTCACTCTCTAGAATAAAGGAAAAGTTGCAAGAGGATCCTGTTATGTTTGATATTCTCATGTTTTATGCTTCAAAGCAAATGCAGTCAGCAGAATACTTTTGCACAGGGGACCTGATAAGCAAGAAAGATGATTGGGCACATTATGCGCTGTCTGTCCCTTTGTATACACACTTCACTTCTCCACTTCGAAGATATCCTGATATAATTGTTCACAGGACTCTGAATGCAGTGATTGAGGCTGAACAAGTGTATATGAAGCAAAAGAAATCTTCCACAGGCCGGAATGGAGTCAAAGCTTCTTGTGAATTGATGGATAGATGTTTTACAGGCCTCCAGTTGTGCAAGGATGCTGCTGAATCTGAAGAAGGAAAAAAAGCACTTTCTGCTGCAGCTAAGAAATTTAAGGTTCCTTACTCTGAAAATCTCGGGGAGATTGCTGAACACTGTAATGAAAGAAAGTGGGCTGGTCGCCGTACAGAAGATGCTGGACAGAAGCTCTACATGTGGGCTCTGATAAAGAACAAAGAGGTAATTGGGGCATCACCATTTCCAGCTTTCAATCAAGTTTTCCCGTGAGCTTTATTTTGAATTCTGCTGTTTTTAACTCTTATCTTTGCAGGTTGTGGTCTGCAATGCTAGAGTTCTGGGGCTTGGACCCAGATTCATGTCAGTTTATGTGCCCAAGCTTGCGGTATGTTTTTTTGCCAACCCTCATATAAAAGGAGCACTTGTTTCATTTTTCTTCTTCCTCACCTCAGTGTGATTTTATGATGCAGATGGAACGAAGGATATATTATGATGAAGTTGAGGGCTTATCAGTTGAATGGTTAGAAGCCACTGCAACGTTAGTGCTTGATGCATGCAGGAACAAGCCTGCTCAAAGGAGGGGAACTCAGTGCAGGCCAATTGAGGAAGTCGCAATGGTGGTGAACCCTTCAGAGTTGTCTGAAGAAGATGAGGAATCAGGAGCAACAGAAGCTGGCGGCTGCACTGCCAAGTCTGTTTTGTTGAGTGGCGACGCAGTGAAACCTCAGACCGCTCCAGCTGTTCTGCCCTTGGTGATACATTACCTGAGTGACATCCCTGTGGTTCTCCATGCAATTGGTGGTGAGGATTGTGCGGTGGACATTGGAGTAAGACTGTACATGGCGTCATACTTCGAGTTATAGGAAACCTCCTATCATGATAGGAAATAGTTGGTCAATTTTCAACAGTTTTTCAATCGAACGAAACTACGAAAGTAATAAAATGATGGTAAGCAAATTCCAACTTAGTGCTGTAGATATTTCATTCATGTATAGCTAATTAGCTACCCTTCCAGCGCAGAAAAAGAAACCCCCAACCCCTATCCGTTCTTTACCACCCTGTGACATTCGAGGGTTTGCTCGCAGAGTCAAGTGGCTTCCGTTTTTATTCCCAGGCTGCTTGATGAGGACTGAGGTACCAGAATGGTGGAAGAGGGAGTCTACAATAGTGCCGCACTATTTTAATAGTGTCTTTAATGATTTTCTGCTAGCTTGTGAAACCACATGAAGTATTTTTTTTTTACTGGTGGGTTCACTCAGATGTTGAAGCTGGTGTTTTGTTACTTCGGACAATAAAAGTCTCTTTGGTGACTGTTGCTGTCGTTTGTGTAATTGTGTTTTCACTTGATTCGTGAGGACGAGATATATGGTGCGGTGCTGCAGTGCTCTTTTTGAAGTTGTGGTCGTGTGATTATTCTTTGCAATTGCAGTTTTACCCATGCAGATCATGCGACCAACTCAGAAATGCTGTAGGACTTCCATTCGTTTATACTAAGTTACTGAGTGATAATCTGAATATCTGATGCTACGTCCCAGCACATTTGGAATGGCTACTAACTGCAGGATTTTGGCGTTGTAGTTTTGCACTTCAATTCTACTAAAATGATGATTATGCAGTGTTCTGACTTCTGAGTGAGGACCATTCATCGGTGGACGTTTTAATGATTGCTTCCGGTGATGGATAAGTCATTTGTGGCTGGTTTTTGTGGGGCTGTTGTTGCTCACATGGTCTTTGTGTCTGTTTTTCTGTTTTTAGGACAGCATCTTAGACTAGAGGACAGTATTTTAGAGGACAGCATCTTAGAC
The DNA here is from genome assembly GCF_019320115.1 of Miscanthus floridulus. Lineage (NCBI taxonomy): Eukaryota > Viridiplantae > Streptophyta > Magnoliopsida > Poales > Poaceae > Miscanthus > Miscanthus floridulus. The sequence goes on along the minus strand of NC_089586.1, from coordinate 121,508,876 downwards.
TAGAGGACAGCATCTTAGCTAGGACAGCATATTAGCATTTTAGACTAGCATCTTAGACTAGCATCTTGGTATATGCTTGGCTGGCTAGCAGCTTATAAATATGTAACCCCAACCCCTCAGGTTGGTATGGCATTTGTGTGAGCTTGTGTGAGAAATAGACAAGAAAATTGCCCCAACTCCTAGTGTCATCCTCTCTCGATGAGAGTAAGAATTCTCCTACTACCAAGAGTGAGAATTCAGCGACTAACAACTGGTATCAGAGCCGTATTATCCTGTAGCCTGAGCATCTCTTGCTCATCTTCTCTCCCAGCCCCACAACAGCCCCAGCTGTTGGCAGCAGTAGCTTCTCCGGCCGCTCCTGTTCACTCCTCTCCCAGCTCGTCTGAAGCAGCCCTCTCCCCACGCAGCAGCCCCTCGGTAGCGCGTCATGTCTGCAGGGCAGTCTCAGCGCTCGGTCGCCTCGAGCACGCGGCGTCGGCAGGAGGCCGAACTTGCCGCGGCAGAGGAACGCGAGCGAGCGGCGGCAGAGACCGCTGCGGCGGCGGCAAGGGCGTCGAGGCTGGCAGCGGCGGAGCTGGCAGCAGCCAGAGCGGAGGCGGAAGCAGCGGCGGCGGCGAATGCAGGCGCGCACGGCGGCGACGCTCCTAGAGGAGGCGCGCACGGCGGCGGCGCTCCTGGAGGAGGCACGCACGGCAACGGTGGCGGACGGGTCGATGGAGAGCACGGCCTTCACAGGCAGCGTGGCTCTCTCTCCCCGGATCGGTACCGACGGGTCGATGGAGAGCGCGGCCTTCACAGGCAGCGTGGCTCTCTCTCCCCGGATCGGTACCGTGGTTACTACGGGCTCCAGGCTGTTGTCAGGGACGTCGGTCCCGGCGGTGGGTGGCCTACCCTCACCAAGACCAACTACGTCGAGTGGGCTGCGGTGATGAGGGTAAAGCTCCAGGTGCGGCACATGTGGGAGGCAGTCTGATACGGCGACGTCGACTACGACCTAGATCGACGGGGCGCTGGATGCTCTCATCGCTGTAGTCCCGCCCGAGATGCAGTTCTCGCTTACCAGCAAGCGGACTGCCAAGGAGGCTTGGGACGCCATCGCTGCGGCACGCATCGGCAGCGACCGCGCCCGCAAGTCCACACTGCAGGCACTTCGCAAAGAGTGGGAGAACCTGGCCTTCAAGCCAGGTGAGGACGTTGATGACTTTGCTCTCCGTCTCAACACTCTGTTGCAGAAGATGGTGCAGTTCGGCGACGACACTTACGGCGAGGAGAGAGCTGTCGAAAAGCTCTTCTGCTGCGTCCCCGAGAAGTACAAGCAGATGGCTCGCTCGATCGAGTCTCTGCTGGATCTCTCCACGATGTCGATCGAGGAGGCGATAGGTCGCCTCAAGGTCGTCGACAGCGATGAGCCACAGTCCCTCTCGGGGCCCATCACCACTGGCGGGAAGCTTCTCCTCACTCGGGAGCAGTGGCTTGCCAGCCAAGGTGACCGGAGGAAGGGGGAGCCTTCTTCCGCGACAGGCGGCCGCAAGCGTGGCAAGCCACGCAAGGCGCGTAGAGACGCCCAGGCCGGGGCGCGAGGACGTGCCGAGGGTGATGCCCGCGGAGGCGCCCAGGGCGCCGCCGCCGGTAGGCATAAGCCGGCACGAGACGACGCCTGCCGCAACTGCGGCCAGCTTGGCCATTGGGCCAAGGACTGTCGACAGCCATGACGCGGCCAGGCCCACGTCGCACAGGCGGAGGAGGAGCCGGCTCTGTTCATGGCACATGCCAGCATCGAGCTACCTCCAGCGGCACCGGCCGCAGCGGCTCTCCTCCACCTTGACAAGCCAAAAGCACACGCCCTCCTCGGCGACAGCTCCGACAACGACAAGACTGACGGGTGGTGCCTCGACACCGGCGCCACCCATCACATGACCGGTCGACGGGAGTTCTTCACCGAGCTTGACTCTAGCGTTCGAGGCTCCGTCAAGTTTAGGGATGCCTCCGGCGTGGAGATCAAGGGCGTCGGCTCCATCATCTTCACCGCCGTGTCTGGTGAGCACAGGCTGCTCACCGGAGTCTACTACATCCCCGCGTTGAGGAACTCCATCATCAGCTTGGGACAGCTGGATGAGAACGGTTCGCGCGTGGTGGTTGAGGACGGAGTCATGAGGATTTGGGATCGTCGTCGTCGCCTTCTTGCCAAGGTATCCAGAAGCGCAAATCGACTCTACGTCCTTAACGTGCAGGTGGCACAACCCCTCTGTCTCGCTGCTCGTCGGGACGACGAGGCGTGGCAGTGGCACGAGCGTTTTGGGCACCTTCACTTTGAGGCCCTGAAGCGGCTCAGTGCCACGGAGATGGTGCAAGGCCTGCCGTGCCTCGACCATGTGGAGCAGCTCTGCGACGTCTGCGTGTTGACGAAGCAGAGGCGACTCCCCTTTCCCCAGCAGGCGAGCTTTCGAGCCAAGGAGAGGCTCGAGCTCGTGCACGGGGACTTGTGTGGCCCGGTGACACCGGCCACACCGGGAGGACGACGCTACTTCCTGCTGCTCGTCGACGACCTCTCCCGCTATATGTTGGTGATGGTCCTCGGCAGCAAGGGAGAGGCTACGGACGCCATCAGACGCGCGCAGGCTGCTGCGGAGGCGGAGTACGGCCGCAAGCTGCGCGTGCTGCGCACCGACAATGGCGGCGAATTCACGGCGGCTGAATTCGCGTCGTACTGCGCTAACGAGGGCATTCAGCGCCACTACTCCGCGCCGTACAGCCCGCAGCAGAACGGCGTCGTCGAGCGGCGCAACCAGACGGTTGTGGGGATGGCTCGGGCCCTCCTCAAGCAGAGGGGGATGCCGGCTGTCTTCTGGGGAGAGGCGGTGGTGACGGCCGTCTACATCCTCAACTGCTCGCCTACCAAGGCGCTCGACAGTAGGACGCCATATGAGGCTTGGCATGGGCGCAAGCCGGCGGTCTCCCACTTGCGGGTCTTCGGCTGCCTCGCGTTCGCCAAGGAGCTTGGCCACATCAGCAAGCTCGACGACAGGAGCACTCCGGGAGTGTTCATCGGCTACGCGGAGGGCTCGAAGGCCTACCGCATCCTCGACCCGAAGACGCAACGTGTGCGCACGGCACGCGACGTTGTGTTCGACGAAGGGCGAGGATGGGCGTGGGACAAGGCGGTGGACGATGGCTCGGCTCCGACGTACGACGACTTCACTGTCGAGTACGTCCACTTCGAGGGAGCTGGGGGAGTAGGCAGCTCTTCTTCGGCGAGCGCGTCTACCCCAGTCCCCGAGCCTCCACCGACCCCGGCGCCTGCTACTCCGACAGCTCCACACTCTCCAGCCAGGACCTCGGCTGCGATGAGTTCTTCGTCGGCTTCACCACAGCCGGCAACGCCACGCACTCCAGCATCGACAGGCACCTCTCCGGGCACGTCTACTCCAACACCAGCTCGTGTCGAGCACAGCCCGGTTGAGCTTGCTACTCCGCTCTCTCACGACGAGGAGCGCATCGACGCGTACCACGACGGCGAGCCGTTGCGGTACCGTACGATGGAGAACCTTCTCGGCGACCAGTTGGTGCCGGGACTGGTGCCTCACGACCTGGAGGACCTGGAGGCGCAGTTGCACCTTGCATGTGACGACGGCGAGCCTCGGTCGTTCACAGAGGCCGAGAGACACGCGGCATGGCGCGCCGCGATGCAGTTGGAGATGGATGCGGTTGAGAAGAACCGCACCTGGGAGCTTGCTGACCTTCCTCGTGGCCACCGCGCGATCACCCTTAAGTGGGTGTACAAGCTGAAGAGGGATGAAGCCGGCGCCATCATCAAGCACAAGGCTCGCTTGGTGGCACGAGGTTTCGTGCAGCAGGAGGGGGTCGACTTCGACGACGCCTTTGCTCCCGTGGCACGGATGGAGTCCGTGCGACTCCTCCTTGCGCTAGCTGCCCAGGAGGGCTGGCGTGTTCATCACATGGACGTCAAGTCGGCGTTCCTTAACGGCGACTTGAAGGAGGAGGTCTACGTGCACCAGCCGCCGAGATTTGCGATCCCCGGCAAGGCAAGGTGCTCCGCCTGCGCAAGGCCCTCTATGGCTTGCGGCAGGCACCGAGGGCGTGGAATGCCAAGTTGGATTCCACGCTAAAGGGGATGGGCTTCGAGCAAAGCCCGCATGAGGCGGCCATCTACCGACGAGGCAATGGAGGAAATGCCTTGCTGGTGGGTGTCTACGTCGACGACTTGGTGATCACCGGCACCAAGGATGCGGAGGTGGCGGCATTCAAGGAAGAGATGAAGGCCACCTTCCAGATGAGTGACCTGGGGCCTCTCTCCTTCTACCTGGGAATCGAGGTGCACCAGGATGACTCCGGGATCACGCTTCGACAGACCGCCTACGCCAAGCGCGTCGTTGAGCTAGCTGGGCTCACCGACTGCAACCCAGCTCTCACTCCGATGGAGGAGAGGCTGAAGCTGAGCCGCGACAGCACGACGGAGGAGGTGGACGCTACACAGTACCGGCGCCTTGTGGGGAGCCTTCGCTACCTCGTCCACACACGGCTGGACTTGGCATTCTCCGTCGGCTACGTTAGTCGGTTCATGCAGCGACCGACGACGGAGCACCAGCAGGCTGTGAAGAGGATCATCCGCTACGTTGCGGGGACTCTCGACCACGGCCTCTACTACCCGAGGTGTCCTGGGGCGGCACACTTCGTCGGGTACAGCGACAGCGACCACGCCGGCGACATCGACACCAGCAAGAGCACGAGCGGGATCATCTTCTTCCTCGGCAAGTGCCTCGTTAGCTGGCAGTCGGTCAAGCAGCAGGTGGTGGCCCTGTCCAGCTGCGAGGCCGAGTACATAGCGGCCTCCACCGCTTCGACTCAGGCACTCTGGCTCGCTCGACTGCTTGGTGATCTCCTCGGCAGAGACACTAGAGCGGTGGAGCTCAGGGTGGACAGCAAGTCCGCTCTGGCCCTGGCAAAGAACCCCGTGTTCCACGAACGCAGCAAGCACATCCGGGTGAGGTACCACTTCATCCGAGGCTGTTTGGAGGAAGGGAGCATCAAGGCGAACTACATCAACACCAAGGACCAGCTTGCGGACCTGCTCACCAAGCCCCTTGGGAGGATCAAGTTTCTTGAGCTCTGCTCTAGGACCGGGATGGTTCAACTCTCCCACAAGACGACGCACAAGACTTAGGGGGAGAATGATGGATAAGTCATGTGTGGCTAGTCTTTGTGGGGCTGTTGTTGCTCACATGGTCCTTGTGTCTGTTTTTCTGTTTTTAGGACAGCATCTTAGACTAGAGGACAGCATCTTAGAGAACAGCATCTTAGACTAGAGGACAGCATCTTAGCTAGGACAGCATATTAGCATCTTAGACTAGCATCTTGGCATATGCTTGGCTGGCTAGCAGCTTATAAATATGTAACCCCAACCCCTCAGATTGGTATGGCATTTGTGTGAGCTTGTATGAAAAATAAACAAGAAAATTGCCCCAACTCCTAGTGTCATCCTCTCTCGATGAGAGTAAGAATTCTTCTACTACCAAAAGTGAGAATTCAGCGACTAACATCCGGATCTAGATGGCTGGCTTTGAACAGGTTAACGCCTGTTCCGTGAGTCCTGGCAAAAGCCTGATCCACCTGTGACAGTTTACCTCAAAATGCCTAGAGCTTTTCTACGTGCCATTACGAAAGATACTCTTAATGTACGTGTCACTAAAAAGCTTAAATACATCTTGATATCATGACATTTTACTTTTTTTTTTCTTCCTAGCCATTTCGTCCCCTTTTTCATGTAACGGATTGCGTTGGAAAAAGTTCTAAATACCCTCACCTCTCTTCTTCACCATGCACTTCTTACACTTCTTCGTTTTCTCTCCGCCGGTCGTCTTCCGCCCGTCCTTGTGCTCGAAGTCCATGGAGACAGCAGACAAGGGGAGAGGCATGTGATGGGGGCGCCGTCGCCTGGGGCTGGGGCCGCGGCAAGGGGGCTGGGGGCGCCGCCGCCACGGGGCAGGCGCGGCCTGGCCGCTGGCGTCCCTAACGAGGCCGAGGCGAGCGAGTTGGCGGTGTACACATTGGCGCTAAGGACGAGCTTGATCACGGCCGCGTGTGCGGCGCGGCCGTCGCCTAGCGCGCCGGCGCGCGTGCAGCACTTGACGCGGTACGCCGTGAGCGCGTGGAGCGGGAGGCGGACTCGAGGTGGCGTGGCCGCGGGCCCGAACGTCGGCTTGACGAGGTCGCGGACGACGGGGTCGGCTCCCGGCTTGGCATGGCGGCGAGGCTCAGCTGTGCAGGCCGTCGCGGCCAGCAGCAGCGGCGTCCGCTGCAGGCCAGGCTGCTCCCGACCGCGCAGCCCTAGGTGCGGCGAGCGCGCGCAGGGGCGCACGCGGCCGTGCGGCCATGGCGGCCGGAGCTCGCGGGGCGGGGCGCGCAGGGCCAGGCGGCGCTGGAGGTGTCGCGGCTGACGGCGCGGGACGCGTTCGGCGGCGGGCGCGGACGGGTGCTCGTCGGAGCTCGGCCATCGTAAGTCGCGCCCACCGACTCCATCGACGGCGCGCCCACCGCACAGGCAGCAGCCGGGATGGCCCCGGCCCGCACCATCGACTCGCGCGCGGGGCGCCAGCGGACCTGCACCGCGGCGGCCATGCATCGGATGGCCGCCGGCGACGCGGCGTCCCTGAGGATCCGCACGAGGTCCCGGAATAGCTCCGGCCTGTCGGCGATGGCGGTCTTGGCGTCCGCGTCGGCCACGGCATCCACGCGCGCGTCGGCGCCCGCCCCGCCCTTGGCAAAGGAGAGGAGCGTCCCGGCCCCGTGCCCCCAGCGACGGTGTCTCCGGCCCCGCGCTCCGGCCTCGCGCTTCGGCTTCCCAGTCCGCCAGTTCCCAGCCCAGAGGAAGAGAGAGAGAAAGAAGTAGAGAATGGGGTTACGAGGGAAGGGCGTTTTAGACATTTTCGCTGGCCGGACTCACGTGTCAGTGCTAACAAACAGTAAAAACCATACGGTTGTTGGACAGAATGGCATAGGAGAAAAAAAAAATGTCATATGACATCAGGATGGTTTAAACTTTTTAGTGGCAAGTCAGAAGCATCTTTCAATTTGACACAAGAAAAGGCTCAAATGCGCAACACTGTAACAACCAGTAACGTCCATGGGCCTGTTTGCTTGAACTTATCGGCCGGCTTATCAGCTATAGTATTTTTTTCTCCTAGCAAAACAGCATCAGCCGACTTTAGGACTAGCTGAACAGGCCTCATGTTTCCCCGTGTGGCAGTAAGAAAAGTACATACAGTATTTACAAATCTGAGCAAACTCGCTTGACGCTTGAGAAAAAGCAAGTCTCCAGACTCCAGTACAACCTGGTCCTGCGCACAAAAATGCTGGCAACTCTCAAAGCCTACTAAACTGTACAGACGTGACATGTCTATTTGGATGTTCAACTGGCTATGGGATGGTCACCATCGACAGATTCCTGGTTTCTCTGTCCGACAGAGTGTTAGCATCTCCTCGTATTTGGAAGGGTAGACGAAGCCCCAAAGCTGCATTAAACGAGAAAAGAACAGTTGAAGTACTTAAATAGATTAAAAGGGCTCATAAAGGCCTTTCTCCCAAACTTGCAGAACATGTGGACGGCCATAAAAGGGCTCTTTATGTCCTTGCAGAATTATTTCCGTTGATAGATTAAAATTGAAAGCTTCTTGATCATATGGATGTAGTTATGTTCACCAGGAAGAAAATCGCAGAACATAAATACACAATGCTCGAATGTTTTAAATACCTCAACATCTTTCACTGAGAAGTCTGGAGAATGCGATAAACACCCGTTGTTAAAAGTCTCTGAATTAGAACTTGAACCAGTCAAACTGCAAAGAGAAATGCAGAAAATACAGGTGAGTTGTGCGGAAATTAACAATGACTTGTATAACAGTCGTAGATGGTGCGAGATATTACAGGTCTGCATCAAGATAAAGTGCAAAATGACCTCCTCCCCCTAGAGCCATATAGTCAGTGGAGCACACCGTAAAATAGTTATTTGCGCCTGCAGCAAGTTTTTTACTTTTAGATAAAGGAAGCTTATTGAAAACAAGACTATTACATCAAGATGATACACCCGGTCTTCACATCACTTCCAACCTCTGCATAATTAAAATTACACGGCCTAAAATATTTTAAATGTTACTCAATCCTCAAACTAGATTGACACCTAAGTGCATGGGTAAAAAAATCCCTAACACCGTAAAATAGTTATTTGTGCCTGCAGTAAGTAGATTTTCAATAGCTTACACAAAGAAAAACAGTTCTCAGAATGCACAACAAAGTCACAGCGGCATTGGTAAATTGTTAAATTAAATGCGCTGAAATAACATGAAATAGAGATTTTGCCATATTTTGATGTTATCACGCAAACCATGAAAAGGATAAACTGAAAATTACCTGTCGGTCGATATATGACAGGGTGATTGTGTAAATTAGTGAAAACGAATGAATTATTGGTCCCCTGCAAGATTAATTTGCAGAATATTCAGCACAAGATTTTTTTTTTAACAAACAATTTATCAAAATGTTGAGGCGAAACCTGATACTTCTTTGAACTGGATGGCTGCAATGGGGCCTCAACTAAACCACCAAAAATTGTACCTTCTTTATCCCCAACAACCTGTAATGTAACATAACATCAGAAGATGAAGAATGGAAAAGTAGCAATAAGCAATCTATGGCACTTTTTTTGAAATTATATCAGATGATGCTATGAGTGCCCATAAAATCCACATCATCAACAATATAGTAACTTATGGAGTTAAATAAGATCTATAGCTTAAAAATATGAAACAGTTAGCAACTGTGGAGGTGAAATAGGCTGCCGTTTCTTAAGTAATAGTGAAAAACCATAACATTCGAGCTACTTAGGAAACAGTAACGTTACCAAGAGTGAGAAACCAGGGCAAAGCATGCTCCTTCTATATAAAGTAGATAACGATATACCATGCCTCCATGTACTGCACAGTATGAACATAAACATTAGATAACAGTAGACACACATGATCAAAAGTTAGAACATATCAGAATAGGAGACATCTTAAACCTGTATAGCAAGACCCAGTTCCTTCCCTGGGCAAGAACCGGGAGAGAGGCATAAAGAATTGATTGCATCAGTTCTGACAAAAGAACAGATGGTTCTGACATAGTTGGCAAACTACTGAAGGAAGCAACTTCCTTTGGTTCCTGGCGCTCCAATACAGGTGCATCTGGTTCAGTGTGACTTACTACCTCCCTGTCAATTTTAGGCTCTGCAGTTGTTTGTTTGAAACCACCAATCCTTGCCGCCTTGTTAATGATTTTTCCGATGGAATGCTTCCCCCTACTTATCAGACCTGTTCTTCCCTTGCTTCCCTTCCCCATGGGTGTTAAAGTAGGGTAACCCATGTCTCCATTCTGCTCAGGAATTATTTCCATTGAATCGTTATTAGAGCTCGACGATGACAAAAATGAGATCAAGAATGCTCTAAAGGAAGATGTGTCAGGGCCATCAAGGCTATCAGAATTGTGCTCAGAATCTTTATCATCCTCCAAATTTTCTTGCACTTCGTCAACCTCCTGCAAAATTCCAAAGAAATTGAAATATAAACTTTCAGTAACACGAGATGATGAATGAAAATCTGATATGGTTAAGAGTAAGTGCTAGTACAGAAATCATCATCTGGCGACATGCAACAGACTCCAGCATGAAAGAGTAAAAGAGAGAATAAAGAAATGGAAAGCTACCAAAATACCATCTGATCAACTTTGGCCTTTTTTTCGAAAGCGTGCATTGGCTGATCAACTTTGGCCTTGCAGCTACATCTATCAGCCACTCAATGACATCATAAAAAGACTTAATTGAAAATTTAACCAAGGGCGGATAGAACTCTGGTTTCCATCAGAACTTTACCGCATGATAAGTGAAAACGCACAGGAAATGCAAGATACATTGATGGAGTTAACCTATATCAGTGTGCCCTTTGCATACCATAGGCATCTTCTAAACATCTTTAAACCAAAATTATTTCAGGACTGGCCCAGTGAACAGCCCTAACTGCATTGGAGCGCCAATTTCTGAATAAGCTCATACCAGAAGAAAATCCTCCGCGTGAACTAAACAAGAGCGCTTGCCAAGCTAGCAATAGTTCCACCAACCAAAGCATGTTCTAATTAGCATCAATCAACACTAAACCCCCCAGGAATCGCACACCAAACCCTAACGATAGGACGCCCCAGCTGCGAAATCACTCTTTACCCGAGCGGATGTCACAGCCCGAGTCGCCCAACCGCCCGAATCGGGAGCGCGAGCGAGACCCTCAATCCAAACCGGACTGAATCGCCTACACGAGAGGGGAGGGGAAGGGAAGGGAGCGGGGATCCGGTGTCTCACGGGGAGGTGGGAGGTCTCGCGCTCGGAGACGGGGTTGAGGATGACGGTGGTGAGGTCGGACACGAAGTGCGCCGCCTTGCTGCTCAGGGACGGCAGGTACCCCATCGATCCTCCTTATGGGCACACGCCCACGCGCTCCGCGGCTGCTAAATTTGGGAGGCGCTCGCCCGCCCCTGGCGCTTCCGGAGCTGCGCTTGGACGGGTGGGAGAACCGGAGAACACGGAGCCGGCGAGCGCCGGAGTTACTTCGAGGGGAGACGAGCGGATTTGGACTCGTTCGGTGGTTGGTCTCGATTGGATATTTGGAACCCTTTTCTTTTTGAGACTTTTCCCTGTGTGCCATTATAAAAGATCGTAATCCCTTGTGTGCCCCTGAAAAAATTCAGCGGTCTTCAGCGCCACTACTTCAACTTTTTCGTGTCATCTATGCCACTTCTGTCAGTTTTGGCTCTAACGCCGTTAAACTGCAGGGGTGAAAAGACGAAAATGCCCTTAAGTTCAAATATGTTATTAATTTTTTTTGAACATCTTAACGACTTCAAATGAAAAAACTTAAAACTAGAAAGTTGTAGATCTCGTCGAGATCTATAATTTTCATATAATTTTTTTTTTCATTTAATTTCGCAAAAAAAATAATATGATTTTTCTAAGATATATTAATCATATCAAATCATTTTTTTTTGCGAAATTAAATGAAAAAAAAATTTATATGAAAATTATAGATCTCGACGAGATCTACAACTTTCTAGTTTTAAGTTTTTTCATTTGAAGTCGTTAAGATGTTCAAAAAAAATTAATAACATATTTGAACTTAAGGGCATTTTCGTCTTTTCACACCTACAGTTTAACGGCGTTAGAGCCAAAACTGACGGAAGTGGCATAGATGACACGAAAAAGTTGGAGTAGTGGCGCTGAAGACCGCTGAATTTTTTCAGGGGCACACAGGGGATTACGATCTTTTATAATGGCACACAGGGAAAAGTCTCTTTCTTTTTCAGTAACGTCGTGGCGTTGTCCGCGGCGGTTAGCGGGTAGCGACGCCGGCAGCAGCACACCGTGCGCGGCGGGGGAGGCGGGTAAGCGACATGTACTGTGCATTTCC